>NC_090438.1:613787516-614090546 GCF_031143425.1 Pleurodeles waltl
TTGCTTTGGGAATTTTGTGTGTTTATGCAATTGTTGTTGATTGTGATCATGAGTATTCATCACACACCTGAAAATAGATATATTAGTTCTGTAGAGACTACTACACTTTCAAAGTTAGAAAAGTTTAATAGGGATGAGAAATACTTACATTTAGACGACTCACATGGAGATCTTTCTTCTAATGTTTTCTATCGCTTGTTTTATGAATATGTTGAGACGATGAATGTGAGAGAGTGCTTTTTTGTACTCAAATTCCTTCATCAGTGCAAGAAGGAGTAACATACTATAGCTTGCCACTAACATATGGAATTAGTTGTAGTCTTCTGCTAACACGCCTTTATAACTAGGAATACATTCAGTATTTCTACTCTAACTTAGACATGGTGTTTTCTTTTGTTCTGATTAATCAGCATTTGAGTAACATTGCCAAAGAAAGAAACATTGACTTGTGGGAGGTTTCTTTGAGCCTACACTAAGATTTGACACTACCTATGTACATAAGAACAACTTCACGTTCTTGCTTTCATCTGCAGAAAAGTCCTTTTTAGATCAAACTGATGACAGGAGAAAAGCTTTGAAGGAGATGATAAAGAAAGGGTTAGTGAAGAGGACATTTAGAATTGACTACTCATTTACTGAAACTAAAACCCAAGGGAAGTTAGCTTTAGAAGTGCAACATGTAGGAAAGCTTTGCATTTATAGACCACAATCTAGATTGACACTAACGTTGTTGGTGCGAGTGACTGCAGACATGTATTCCTTTTCAAGAATACATGGGACTTAATGCTAAATGGCCAGGACCCTGTCATTCCTGGACTTTATTACATCTGTGGAAAGAATGCTTAGTATCGTCTCCCAAGGGGATGGTATGGACTTGCTATTTGGGAATTGTATTCCCGAAAATTTACCAAATTGACAACACAGATGACACATATAATTCAAATGAATTGCAAAGGCCAACACCAAAAAGAGAAACATACTCTGCAATAATTGGGAAGCTATTTGGAGCAATTATTCCTTCTGTAGGAGTTGTTCTGAATGCTCTGAAAATTAGAAAGTTGTCTACTTTTGTGGATAACATGCTAATGGATTTTTTATGGAGCTGTAATTTTAATGGATAGTGAAATGGCTGCGGTTCGTTCATTGGTTCTTCAGAACCGTTTTACGTTAGACATTATTTTAGCAAAAGAAGGTGGAGTCTGCCGGATGTTGAAATCGAAACATTGTGGTGCATACATGCTTGACAATAGAAAAGGAATCAGAAATTCTATTAAGAACCTGACAGATTCAAATTCAGACTTCAATGATCTGAAAGAGCCAGGGTTGTGGGAAAATGTTCGCAAAAGTGTGACAAATGTGAGAAATTGGCTGAGTGACCTTAGTAAAGGGATTGTGGGAAACATTCTAAGCCCATCATTGATTGTAATGACCTGTGTCATTTGTACTATCGGATTTTACAAACTGTACAAACTGACTGAGAGAAAACGAATGAAAAATTATCAGAGGAGGGAAGAATTGAGGCTTGAGAAACTGAGAAGCAAACAATTTTATGATTTAAGACAAACTGAAAGTTGGAGAAATACAAAAAAGAATAGCTGTATTAGAGAGACTAAGTTTCAGTCTAACATAGATGAATTAATAAATTAGCTTTGTGATGACATATAGGCCCTCATTCCAACCCTGGCGGTCTCTGACCGCCAGGGCGGAGGGCAGCGGAAGCACCGCCAACAGGCTGGCGGTGCTTCCAGGGCTATTCTGACCGCGGCGGTAAAGCCGCGGTCAGAAAAGGGGAACCATCGGTTTCCCGCCGGTTTTCCCCTGGCCCAGGGAATCCTCCATGGCGGTGCTGCTTGCAGCGCCGCCATGGGGATTCCGACCCCCTTCCCACCAGCCTGTTTCTGGCGGTTTTCACCGGCAGAACCAGGATGGCGGGAACGGGTGTCGTGGGGCCCCTGGGGGCCCCTGCACTGCCCATGCCACTGGCATGGGCAGTGCAGGGGCCCCCTAACAGGGCGCCATACAGATTTTCACTGTCTGCTTTGCAGACAGTGAAAATTTCGACGGGTGCCACTGCACCCGTTGCACCCCTGCAACTCCGCCGGCTCCATTCGGAGCCGGCTTCCTCGTTGCAGGGGCTTTCCCGCTGGGCCGGCGGGCGGCCTTTTGGCGGTCGCCCGCCGGCCCAGCGGGAAAGCCAGAATGGTATCCGCGGTCTCCTGACCGCTGAGCGGCCATTCGGCGGTGACCGCATGGCGGGCGGCAACCGCCGCCCGCCGCGGTCAGAATGACCGCCATAGTCATCAGAGGAGGAATTGTAAGAGTGTGAAAATTACTAATAAAATTGTGTGATTAACTGAAAGAAAAGTGTGTGTTTAAAAGTGCAAGGCTGAAATGAAAATGAGGGCTACATTGATAATTGGCACAGATATTTTAAAAATGAAAATAAATTACTGTATAATTAAATGTATTTTATGTTTTACTAACTGAGAGTAATGAAAAATAATAATTACATGTTCAGAAAATAAATAGTTTGAGTTTTATGAAATGTTGTACACTGCACATTCTACTGCATGTTTGAAAAGGCCTATGTTAAGCTAATTCAGAATTAAATAATGTGATGCTTAGAAATGCTGATAGCAGTGGAAAGTTTCCTGTCCTTTCTGAAACATCCTGTGTGATAATCTAATGTCGGAGAGAAATGTTCTTGTGTTGTAACTTTTATAACATTTTGTTTAGTTCCTTCTAGATAGTGTTCCACAGAACACAATAGCTTTCAGTGGTTTTATGTAGTTTGAAACATTTTATTTATGCAAACAGAAACTGGTGATGGTAATTAAAGGAGCTGAAACAATGAGGGAGAAAAGGACACAAGAGATGCAACATGAAGAAACGTGCTTTAGTTTTAATTGGTTCTGTCCAAAACCACCTAAAGTCTAAGCCAATGGTTGAGTAGTTAGTTATTTTTGGGACTTTAATATTGTAATGTTAGCTCAGACTTGAGAGGGATTTTGCTTTGTCCTTTGCTGTGTTCAGATGTGCTTTTATTTCTGTTAGTGAAAAATGAGCTGTGTGCCACTTACAGTTCAGATGCATTAAGGCCAAATATTACTGAAGTGTTTCCCTATCTGTCAATGTCCACTGAAGATGACCAGAAGATGCTCTACTGAAGAAGACTCCGCCACCTGCTGAATCCATTAAGGAGAGGTATAACCTAGTTTGTGCATTTGTCTTTCTTGCAGGTTTCCATGTTTTTCTCTTCTAGAAACCCAAACGCTATTTTTGCTAGTGCCATAGATAGATGTTTTCCAAATTAGTTTTTGTCTTCTTTTTCTTTTTGCATGAAGTCCAACATGCTTAATCTAATTAGGGTAATAGTTAGAAAGTCAAATTCTGACATAGCTGCGCAAATAACTGATTGTGAATAATACATCTGCGTTAACTCAATGTATTCAATCTCAACTGTACACCTGATATTGCTGTCATTTTGCTGTTATTTTGTATGGTGATCCTTAAGTGCCTAATAATTCATATTCTGTCAAAGCTGAGTTTCTTTAGAAGGTTAGGTTAACCCGTGTTATTCATGTATCTTTATATTTTGGTTTTGCATTTGATTTACGTGATCTTAGCATTGTTAATCTAAAGAGCAATAAATGTTTGAACTTTATTAAAGTGGTGTTGTGATTTAAGGTCAAATAGGTCATGGTGTGTTTAAATGGCTGACTCTAACGTTGATTAATGATGGTATTGTTTGGTTTGGTTTATTGTTGACTTTGTTTTGTTCAGAGCCAAACACTCACACCTATCTGAGTCCAAAGGTTAATTCGACCTCATGAAGGTACATGGTTGTTTACCCTTATGTGTCCCCTTAAAAAATAAATTATCAAAACAAATTTAAGGTAGGACACACCCACAGTACCCTCTGCAGGTTGTGATATGACAGGACACTCCTTCCCAGGAATGTTATGCATTATGCTTCGGACAGCTCGGTGTATGACAGTCTTACAGCCCCATTTGCAAATATAAGATTGTTTTTTGCAGTTTATGGAGATAATATTGTGTAATTTTACCAGATAGGCTATACATTTGCAAAATTTATGCATTGTGCTATCTTAGCAGCAGTTCTTGGGCCATGGACTAAAATGTTTGTTTTCAGGTGAAGTCGACTCAGCCTTTTATTCTTATAGTTGGTAAACAATTTGTATTTTTACGTTAACCACTAAAACTGATACTGACTGCTATAAACAACTCAGTGAAATAAGAAAGCTCTAATACTACTTGAGATCTTTTTTGATTTTTACCTTAATAATTCATGCCCCGTCCCCATAATATATGCATTGGATGTAGGCCTCAGGCAACTTAATTGTCTGTGACTGTGGGGGTCATTGCAACCCTGGCGGAAGGAGGAGAACCGGCGGTAAGACCGCCAACAGGCTGGCGGTCTTCCCCCAGCGTATTATGACCATGGCGGTTACCGCCATGGTCATCCGCAGGTTCTCCGTTCCGCCCGCCAGGGCAGAGACAACAGCCCGGCGTCCGTCACTATACCACCGGCGGTATTTTGACCCGGCTTACCGCCGCGGTTTTCCAGCGGTCTGAACCGCCATGAAAACCATGGCGGTAAGCACTATCAGTGCCAGGGAAGGAATTCCCTGGCACAGATAGGGGTCTCCCTCACCCCCCACCACCACCCCGACTCCCTCCCCTACCCCCCCATCACCCCGACCCCCAACAGCACTTCACCCATACCCACACGACACGCACGCAGGCACCACCTACATACTTACATACTTACACGCACACACGTGGCGGTCTTCAGCACGGCGGTACCTCGGCGAATGACCCCCTGTGTGTTTAAGTCACATTTCTTGAGCCTGTCGCATTTCTTGACCCTTCCTTTTGTCCAGTCCTTAACATCTTAAATCCACCTTTCGACCGTCAGGTAGTCTGATCTCCTGCTCTCAAGTGTACAACTGATTTTGGCAAATTATCAGTGAGCTATAAATGGTGCAGACTGGCCGCTCTTTATAAATCAGTATGGTGCAGTGCTCCTCTGAAAGCCAAACAGCAAACTGGAGACTGCTCACTTGCAATGTCATGTCTGTCGGAAAGCAGTTCGCCAAAGATGAATGTGTGCATGGATGATGTTTGGTTGTCAGGACCTGAGTCTCGATCTGTTTGCAACTTGCACCACGTGAAAAGGACCACCAACAAACATAACGAGCAGCAGCTCAGCTCGTATGGTTTGTTTGTGCTGAACACATTACCCTTCACAATCACAATAAATTTTAACCCACATTGCGCCAAAATCACTTGGACGGGTCTTTAAGTAGCTTTGGAAAGTGAGGCAAAACAAACAAGTGCTGGGCTGGTGCAGAGAGGAAGTGGAATTGGAGAGGCAGGGGGTTGTTTTATGGTTTGTTTACGGGCCCTCTAGCTCTTCCGGAGCCCTGGCCTCACCCCTGTGTGCTCTCTTTATGGCCTGACAAATGGTTTGTATCGCATGCAGCCTACTATAATGATTTGTACCCAGCATTGTTATTTCAAAGTCTCTTATGAAGGGCCAGATGTAGGTAGGTAAAAAATTGAGAATCGGAAATAGCGACTCCATGCGAATCGCTATTTCTGACTCGCCATACCAAATTGCGAGTCGCAGAGGTGTCGCACTGCAATTTGCGACCTCTGTTTTTAGCGAAGTCACAATTTGCGCAAAGGGTGTGGTCCGGTGTCGCAAATTGTGACTGACTCACAAATTGCCTACAGGTGGAACATAACAGTTGGGAAACCCACCTCCTGGCTCTCGGTGATGACATCAGAACCAGGAAGTCACCAAATAGAACTGGGAGGAGGGAGGAGCACACCCAGCCCAAACTGCAGAGCCACACCCAGGTGAGAGGAGCTGCAGCAACAATGGAGAAGGAGTCAGCCAGTTCTGGCAGGAAGAGAAAATTAAAGTTCTCTGACAAGGAGTTGGAGGTACTAACAGAGGAGTGCTGCCTGCACCATGACCAACTCTTTGGCAAGGCAGCAATGAGTGTCCCTGACACTCAAAAGAAAAAGATTTGGCAAGACATCCAGGAAAAAATAAATGCCATTGGAGTAAGCCACTGCACCCTAGATGAAATCAGGAAAAGGTGGTATGACCTTTGCTCCAGGACCAAGGAGAGGGTTGCGGAACGCATGAGGGAGATGCAGGGCACTGGAGGAGGCCCATCCACGGTTCCACCACCTACAGCCCTGGAAACCATGGTGGAGACAACACTGGAGCCGGAGGCTGTACTGGGCATAGGAGATGTGGACAGTTCAGCGCCTGGAACATCAAAAAGTGAGTACCATGATATATGCTTTGACACCCACAAATGCACTATACACACAATCCCAGTACACAGCAGCAGGCACCATCAGACTAGCTCCATTCCAGTCTAGCAACCTCTAGAATGGTGCATTATGGGCAATGTAGTACAGTAGTCCAAATATTGGCAAATGTTTATTATGAGTCAAAAAACAGATGTGCGAGACTGACAGTGTATCCCCTATGTCCCACAGGTCTTCCACAAGGCCCCCCCCCATCAGTGAACACGTGCAGGGAGAGGAACATGGGCCAGACCCACAGGAGGAGGCTGCCACTGACACAGCAGGGCACAGCAGGACACCACCACCCATGGAAATGCCACCAGAGTCCATGGAAGATCCTGCGCTGGATATGGAGGCAGCAGTGGTAGCACCAGGGCCATGGCCTACAGAGAGCACACACAGCCAGCAGCAGGAGCAGTGCGCAGATGCCACTGCAGAGTGCAGTCTGTGCACAGTGAGGATGTCGCAGATGTTGAGTTTGCGGAACTTGAGGCATCACTAGTACAGGGTCAGCCCCTGCAAAACAGACAGTTGAGGTCAATTTACAGGAACCTAACAAGACTGAAGACCACTATGGCCCATGGGCTGGCTAATGTGGACAATCAGTTCCAAACTATGAACACACATCTGGGGAACCTGACACAGTCCATCGAATTATTGGTCAGGGAACTGGTGGCTGACAGGGCACAGGCACGGCACAGGGAACGCAACACTGCAGCCCGGTTCGACAGACTTGCAGCATCCATTGGGCGCCTGGCTACAAACACCACCTGCCTGTCAAGGGGCACTGTCAGCCTGCAGGTCGAACTGGGTCATTTTGCTTGTGATGTGGCACTGGGACTTGGCCACATCAGCCATGCGGTTGACATAATGGAGACCAGACAGGCTGCAAGGGGCGCAGGGGATACCCCGCAGGACAGCGAGGAGGGCTCTGCAATCAGCAGTGTGTCTGCCACTGATGCGCGTGTGCTGCGGAGTAGCAGTGCACGGCACGGCTCAGGGGACCCACCAGGAGTGAGCCATGGTGGCGGCAGTCGGAGGAGGCTGTGAGGCACTGACTTGTCCTATAACTGAGGCACAGCCAATTAATGTGTCTGATTTGACTGTTTACAATTCCAAACTGTGGCATACTGCACATTTCTAATGACATCATAGTTTAGCAATAAAAAGGTTTTGTTTGTTTCACTACACAACTGGGCTATGTGTGTCTGACATTAGTGAGTGTGCTCACAGTTGCCACGTACCTGCCAAAGTATTGGGTTGCAATGTGGTTCCGTCTCTGTCTGCCCTCATTTGCGATGCTTTTATCCCCATGTCGGTGTGGTAGCTCTTGCTCCTCATCCTCCGTGTCTGTGTCTTCAGGGGTGAGATGTAGCCCACGTCTGGTGGCAATGTTGTGTAGGATGGCACAGGCGGCAACTATCATGCATGCTGTTTCTGGGGCATACTGGAGTGCACCTCCACTTTTGTGGAGGCATCGGAATCTTGCCTTTAACAAGCCAAAGGTCCTCTCGACTACAGTTCTGGTCCGCCGATGTGCAATGTTATATCGCCTCTCGTTCTGATTGCCAGGTGTTAGGTATGGGGTGAGTATCCATGGTCTCAGGGCATATGCACTGTCACCTGTTTGACAAAAAAGGCAAATTTAGCAGGGCATCACAGGGTTACACAGTGACCTGTATGTAAGGCTTCAGAGTGTAGTCACCAATACCTAATAGATACCCAACCCCAAACCTCCCACGTTCTACGCGTTGGTGTATCCCACCGTGCCTGAATATGTATGAGTCATGAGTACTCCCTGGATATTTAGCTACAATGTCAGTAATGACATTATGGGCGTCACATACCACCTGTATGTTTAGTGAGTGGGTACATTTCCTATTGCGGAACACATATTCCAGATTTGCAGGTGGGCAAATTTGTATATGTGTCCCGTCCACACACCCTATTACATGGGGGAAGTTGGCAATTCTGTAGAATTCCAACTTGGTGCTGTTGATTTCTGCCTCATTCCTGGGAAGGTATATATATCTGGACATGTGTGCGAGTATGGCATCTAGGAAACGTCTGAAGAATCGTGAGAGGGCACTTTCGGATACCCCACTTGCCACTACAATCACCCCCTGATAGCTACCCAAGGCCAAGAGGTGCAGTGAGCATAGCACTTGTACATGTGTGGGGATGGCGCTGCCGCGCATTGTCTGTCGTTCAAGCTGAGGTTTCAGCAGTTCAATTATTTCTAAGATAACAGCACTGCTCAGTCTATGTTTGTCATAAATCTCCTCCTTAGTTTGTTGGAATAGTGTCTGCCTGGTTCGGTATATCCTCTCCTGTCTCTGCCTCCTCCTCCTCTGCTGGGCAGCCTGGACTCTCCTCCTTCATGCAATCACGTACAGTTCAGCCATTTTGAGTCACCCAGATGCCTTCTGGGTCTCCTTTTATACTTTGCTTCTGGTTACCACCTGCTCTGAATCAGTGGTAATCTGGGTGTGCAAAACGGGCTTTTTGCGACTGGCTTTTGCATATGGTTTGCGACTCGCAATTTGCGACTTCCTGATTGCGGGTCGCAAAATCAGGTCGCAATTTTTGTGAGTCAGTGCTGGGTCGCATCGCTGTATGCTAATCGGAAATGGGATTTTTGCATCCCATTTCAGATTTTGCTGGGTTGCAAATAACGATTCGGGCCATTTGCGACTCGCAAAACTTTGCTACATCTGGCCCGAAGTTCTGTGGTAAAACTGCATAGGCAGCTACCTACATCATTATCATATGAAATCTCTTTATTGATGTCATGACTACAGTTTCGCAATTGTCTTATTAACCTTGCTTTCTCACATTTAGTTTAGAAAGGCACCATTTGCTCTTTCTTTTTTCAACACCCTCATGCCAGTCGGGCTCACTTGATACATGTCACTCATCCCGAACAATTAGGCCCCACCACTTTCAAATGTCACCACCAGCTCCTGCTCAGGAGAGCCTGCGAAAATGGTTCAGGACTCAATAACTTGGAAAGCACCCTCAAAGGGTGCCATCTGGGTAGCTGCATTAGAATCCTGAACTTGTGCATCAGATTCAGGGTTAAAATGCGGTGTTTGATACCAAACACAACGAGATTGCGGAGCTGGACATCTGAGCAGTGGTCAGATGTCAGCCCATGTTATCCAAAGGACCCCCAGTTAATCGGTCCAGCATTGCAGTTTAAATGCCAGCACAGGGGCATATGTGCTCCTGCACATATGTCCTCACTCATGGAACAGTGCATGTTGCCTCCTGGACTAGAGGGTGCCTACCTTAGTGGTGACTGACCTGTCCATGGTCATTAACAGGGATTCTGCATGCGCCTGGTGAGGACAGAGTCTCACTCGAGCAGCAAGCTGCTTGTGCAGGCTGACATGGCAGCTCTGCAGTCTCTCTTTTACTTGGGTCAGTCAGGGTAGCGCAATCAGTGCTGCAGCCCTGGTAAGCCCCTTTACCACCCTTGCCCTGGGTACCCGGGGAACCATTTACTAGAGATTTACAGGGGTGGTAATGTGTTTGCCAATTGGCCTATGCAATCCAACATATACTTTTACGGAAAGAGCATTGGTACTGGGACCTGGTTAGCAGGCCTTAGTACACTACAGGTCAAAAACCACAGCATCTGACAGAAAAAAGTAGGGGGTGACCATCTAAAAAAGGGGACTATACAACACACTTTTGTTCACTTTTTCCTAAAATATCTCATTCTACGTTTGACATTCAGCAAAGCCTAAAAAACACCTCTCTCAAGTTCTCTCTGTCAATTTCTTTCTCTCTTTTTCTCTCCCTTTCTCTCAATCTCTCACTCTCTCTCAATCACTAACTCTCTCTCTTTCTCTCTCTCTCTCTCTCTCGCTCTCTCTCTCTCTATCATCCATCCCATAGTGGGATGGAAGAGAGAGAGATTTTTATTGCAATGGTCTCTTCATACAGATACTTCCATGAGTCAGACTAGCAAGATCTTTGGTTTGAATGTTCTAGTTAAATTTTGATGCAGAGCAGACCAGAGTCAGTCTTGCCCTCCTGGTAAAGCTCTTGGACTGTCACTCACAAGGTTCAAAGTTTAAATCTTAGTAAGTCATGGCAGTGTGTCTCTTTATTTCCTAGTGTTTTGACTATTTTAAACCTTCCTAGTGGTGGAATCTGTGGGTTGCATGTCAGAGGTATATCTTGGCATACAACAATATGAATTCACCTGTAGCCTAGTAGTTAAAGTTACAGACATTCACACTGAAAGTGGAGAGTCCAACCCCTGGTGTATCTGTAGTAATTTTCCTCCACAGCCATTTCTTTTCAACTGCAAATGTTGAAGGCTCATACTGAAAGGTAACTATTTTTAATTGAGAAATACATTTTTCTTTTCAAATTTTCTTAAAATATCTAATTCTAAGTATATAATTCATCAAAACCTAAAACAACCCTCCCTCGCTCTCTCTCAAGCTCTCTCTGTCAATCTCTATCTCTCAATATCTCTCCCTCTCTCTCAATCTCTCACTTTCTCTCTCTCTCACATCCCAGAGTGGGATAGAAGAGAGAGAGAGAGATAGTTATTGCAAACGGACTCTCCAAGTTTGAAAACTCTCTATCTCACCCTCTCTTTCTCTCTCTCTCTTTTAATTGCTTACTCCCACTCACACACCCACTCAGACACTTACGCACCCATTCAAAGACCTACTCAGACCTTCATGCACCCACTCACAGACCCACTGAAATCCTCATGCACCCATTCACAGACCCACACAGAAACGGACTCCGCACTAAGATACTGAGGCACCCACTCTCACACCCAGATAGACCCTCTCACACCCCATCTTACACCCAGACAGACACTCTCACACCCACATTGGCCCCCAGATACACCCTCTCACACTTATTCTCACACCTATAGAGACAGGCCACGGCCAACTCCCACTAAGGGCTGTGTGCAGCATGGGGTTGTGTGGTTAGGGGTTTTTTCAAAGGCCATGCGCGGCAGTGGTTGGATTAACATATAGTAACAAAAATTACTTTATATATTTTTTTAAACTGAGAAATTCACTTAAAAAACATAGGTTACAGTGAGGAAATAGAATTAAGAAACAGAAATTTGCTTAAAAACCAAAGGTTACAGGTATATTATAGTTAAGCTCATAATTTAAACATACCAAACCATAGAAATTCACCTGTCAGAGTAATCTAAAGTAACTATAACTTGTGCCCTGAGGTAACTATAACTCGCGCCCTTGCCATGCACTGATAATTACCCCAGATATTACTGCAATCATGACAACTTTTATAACATCATTGATAATATCACTATTAAATTTGTTGCAAAATTATTCACAAAAAAACTGTGCATGGTGGGGGCGCAAGTTATAGTTACCTTAGGGCACAAGTTATAGTTACTTTAGATTACTCTGACAGGTGAATTTCTATGGTTTGGTATGTTTAAATTAGGAGCATAACTTTAATATACCTCACATAGACTTTTTAGACACGCCTGCAGCCCGAAGTGCTAAACAGAATTACACCAAAGTTTACAAAAACGTATCTTTTGGCCTACAGATTACGCTCTTTAAATTTAGTGTAGATCCATTCAGTGGTTTTCAAGATATTAAAGTGAAAAGAAATGTATATATCTAGGGATGAGGATCCAGGGAGATCTGCTGAGATCCGATTGGCTAATAACACTTCAAACAAGAGGTGTTGGCAGCCTGTGAAAAGACCCTCTTCCAACTTGATTCCTTACATGGTTCGGGCGCCTGACCTCTGTCTTCTCTGCATAATCAGCAGGAAAAATAGCGGACCTGGAAAAAGAAAGCGTACAGCCACGAGAAAAACAGTGGGCAGCAATTACAGAGACATCAACACTAATGGAAGACTACTTTGGGCAGGAAAGGAGGGGCAATACCAACATGCCTGAAAAGCTGGCCAATTAAAGAGAGGGGGAAAGCAGACAAAAGTGACGTTGAGCAGGAAGTAGAAGAGGGGATGAACGCCAACGCCGAGGGAGTGATACAGAAGGGGAAAGTGAAGAGGAAAGGCGACATTGTGAAGTAGGAGAAGACAACAGAGAGGAAAGTAGACCTGGACATCGTGCACCGACGAGATGGAAGAAAAAGGGGAGAGACAAGCCAACAGCGATGAGCAGGAGGAGGCAGCTGAGGAGTGCTTAGAGGTAGGAGAGCTGTGACTAGTGCAATGAGTGAATAGAACAGAGGTGGAGGAGCCTCATACAAAAGCGAAGAATATCAATAACTAACAGAAAGGGGTCACCTTTGGGCTGCATGCAGTTACTAAAAGAAATGCCGACAAACACAAGGAGCATATGAGGTATGAGTGCTAATAAACAAAGGGGTTACTACAGAGAGCACCCACTCTTCTCCTAAGAGTTGAAGTGGATAAAATAGATCCTTGATTTTGAGTTTTCTTGGAACACACATTATAAATATATTTATATTTATTTTTACTTACCTAAATCCTCACAATATTATTTTGGGAATCTTCCCTATGTTCTCTTGACAGCTCTCTAGAGAAAAGACAACAGAGAGAATATAGTATTGTACACCTCAAGTGATTTTGATGATGGGAAAGTAAAAAAGGAACTTCCTATACTCACTGCACTATTCCTATTTTCTTTTGGAGGACTCTGGGGGAAACACTATATCCTAAGACCCTGTAAGAAGGTAAAAAAAAAAGAAAAACAATCAGTCGACACCTAAGATGAGCAAAATTGCCACCCTCATCCTTTCGTCCTGGAATTGTGTCCATTTGTCTAATATATATATATATATATATATATATATATATATATATATATATCTGTATATCTATAAATATATATACATATATGTATATCTATCTCTCTCTATATATATATACATAGATATATATATATATATATATATATATATACATATATAATTTTTTTGATTCCTAGATATCCTTAATATCATTCAAGTGTTCAATAAAGAGGCAAGATTCACCAAACACCCAAGTGGTGACAGAAGTGGGATTGGAGGAAATAGAGGCTTGGATGTCCCAAAATGGCAGAAGAGTACCAGAGAATGGAAAAAGTTATGGAACACTTTTTGTCTGTTGCCAAAGAGGATAGAAAGACCTTCCAAAGAGCCCTGATGGAATAGGCTGGAAAGATGGACAAAGCGTCCCAGTCACAAGATGCAGGAATCAGTAGTCTAGAGAATATGTTGGGCCAACAACGAGGGCACACCGCCCTTCCCTCAGTTATGTTAGAAAAGTACATGGTGGGGGAGGACCCTGATTTTTTCTTCAATTATTTTGAAAGTTGGGCTCAAGCGATTGCTTGGCCTATGGATGATGGAGCTAATACTTAGGTCCCCTTCTTACTGTGACCACCAATCCTAGAGAAATGACCCCTCGTGAGGACATAAAGAAAAGCATTCTGGAGTGGTTATGGGTCGCGGACATACTGAGTCCATCTATTGCAAATTAGAGAAGGACTTCATAAGCCTCCTCAAGCCCTGTATTATCGGGTTAGGGATATGGCCGATAGATGGCTTCGACCAGAGGTAGCCACCAAGGAAGAGATCTTGGAGTAGATCTACTTAGAGCAGTTCCTAGCATCTTTACATCCTCCCATGCAGAAGTGGGTGAGGCAACATAGCAATATTACCCTTGAGACAGCTGTGGAGATTGCGAGTGCCTATAGTCACGCAAGGGATTTCACCAAAAGAAAAGAAGAGAGCAGCTAGGAGGGTAAGACGACCGGACGTGCACAACCTGCTAAACCTCAAGGTCCCTGAAAATCTGAAACACTCCCAACAGTGCTTGGTCCCAGTCCAAAGCCTCTGCAATCAGGACCTCAGTGTTTACAATGTGGCAGATGGGGGACATATCACCCAAGTACGTCCCCAGAAGGAAGAACCCATGGATATTAGCCTGGCACAAACATCATGTTACACCAATACAGCAACCGAGCTGACTTATCATTGTACCATGAAAGTGAATGGAGACCCAGTTATGACCCTCTTAGACACTAAATGCAATCAGAGTATCCCTAGGCCTCAAGCCATCCCTGGAGGGTTCCTGATTGAAGGGTATGGTCAATTTCTAGAGTGTACATCAGGATAAAAGAAGTATCCTCTCACCACCATCAATGTACAACATGAGTAAGACCCAGTGGTATCTTTACAAGTAGGGCTGATACCCCAGCTCCCTGACCCACTCATTTTGGGCAATGACTTCCAGAACTTGGAATCTTTGGCACAAGAAAACTGGTAAGAAGGAGAATCATGATGGAAAAATGCTTCTTTTCCCAAGTGGAAAATGCAGAGTGGCCTCTTCTCAAACAGAAGACAAGTAGAAAAGAAAAGAGTGCTCACAAACAAAAGTTCTCAAGAAGGTTACCAGTATATCAGGAAGAATTTATATGGGAGTCAGATAGGAACTTTCGAACTGCACAGAGAGAAGAACCCCTGTTCTGAAAAGCCTGGAACAAGGCTAAAGAGGAAGAAGATTCACATGCAGTAGGCCCTCATTTATTTACACAACAGGGGTTGTTGTATCAGAAAGAGGGGACAACCCATTCCAAACAGTTGCTCATACCCATTCCCTTCAGAGATAAGGTCTTGTTTTTAGCACACAGCCACTTGTTGAGGGGATGCTTTGGACCAGAGAAGACAAAAAAGGCAATATTAGTAAGATTCTTTTGGCCTGGTATTTATAGTCATATAAAAAATGGTGTAATGAATGTCCAGTCTACCTGCTAAATAATCATTCCCTGCCCCCAAAAAGCTCCTTTGTGTCCCTTGCCTTTAATTGATTAACTGTTTTCCCGGATTGAAATGGACATTATCAGCCCACTAATTCCTTCACATAGTGGGTATTGATATGTTCTGGTTATAGTGGATTATGCCACACGATACATAGAGGCTATTCCATTCCAACATCCTAGAACAAACTGTATTTTTAAAGCAATGACTGAACTCTTTTCTCGGGTAAGCTTTCACCAAGAAATAATTACTGATCAATGGACCCCATATGCATAAAATTTGATTAAATGGATTATGGGAAAATGGCACCTTGTTACAGTGCCCCCACACACACTTGTTGCCTGGTTTCTGGATGCAATTTGGACTGGAGTGCACTGGGAAGCTGCTAACCAGGTCCCCAGTGCCAGAGTTCTCTCCCTAAGAATTACAAAAGTATTGATTCAATTGGCAACACCTTTAGCTTCCAGTGGAAGTCCCTAGTAAATCATACTTAGGTACCCTGGGCATGGGTACTAAGGGGAAGCACCCGAGGACAGCAGCACAGATTGTACCACTCTCTAGGACCATGCTTTCAGGTGCATCCAGCACTGCCATTACAGGCTGAGTGTCCTGGTGCAATCCCAAAATACAAACTCGACATAGCACATAGCCTGTGTGCCCTGTCCACTATACACTACATGCATTATAGGTAAGACACCCCTCTGGAAGGACTTCTAGCCCTATGCCACAGTGTGCTATACTGTATGTGAGGGCACAGCTGCATGAGCAACATGCCCCTACTGTGTCCTTGCCAAACCTGGTAAACAAACAGAGCATCCATTTTAAGTGCATGTGCTGGACACTGGTCAATACGAGTTTCACAGCTTCATGATGGCCGCTCTGAACCCTGGGTTGTTTTGTATCCAACAACACAGAATGATACATCCAAGCTAGTACCAGCACTGGATTCATTACAAAATGTACCCAAGGGTCTAACTATCCTGGCATGGTTGCTGGCAAGTCACAACCAGCCTGCCACCATCAGACAGGTATCTGAATCCCTGGGTGGCAAGATCCTGCTCTCTGGGATTCAGAACAAATCCCTTCCTGGGTGGAGGTGCTAACACCCCCTCAATCAGAAATGATCACTGCCTTCCTAGCCAGCCTCAAAAGCATGCTTCTAGCAGCAGATAGCTGTCCCCGTTCAAACTGGCACTTTTGGTGGGACCAACGGCCGGAAACCAGACAAAGGACATGAGGTCAGTCCTGGACCCCCTCTAAGGTGTTGCATGTGAGGTGACCCCTCCATTTCATTTTCTACAATCCTGCATGGAAAGAAAATAGCCAATCAGGTGTAGGGACGTGACCTCTGCCCAGAGGAAGTGTTCACTTAGTGGGTGTAGGCACCCTAAGTTAGATGACCCAATGGCCCTAAAAAGCCCATTAAACACAGTATTTAGAGGGCATCCCTCCACCAAGAAGTCAGATTCTAAGGACAAAAGAAGACCAGCAACAAAGAATACCCAAGGCTTGAGAACTGAAATCCTGCTGCACAAAGAAAAGGCTTATAACCCTGCCTGCTGCACCCAGGACTCAACAACTGCCGCTGAGGGGTTGCGTGGACATCGGACAGTCTCTGAAAACCCCCAGAGGAACTCTACTCTTCAGAAATCACCAAAGATCTTCCTCCAGAGTGAAGGCATCACTCTGCAACCCCAAGGAACCAAAGACCCAGTGAAGGTCACTTCATTGACTGACTGGTGACCAAGGAACCGGATACCACAGCTGAACCAAACTTTAACCATTGGACCATGAGAACAAAACCTACCAGTATGCCAAGTTTAATGGCATTTGACCGCAAGTGGCCAGACCATGAAGTAGGCCCAGGTACTGGTCACCTCACACCAGACAACCAGAAGGACAGTCCATTCTGGACTGAAAAAGGACTAGGAGGAAGCCCCAGTCAAGGGACTTCAGGAACTACCAGGACCACCAGAGTGCTCCTGCTGACCTGCAAGCGACCCTCAAACTAACCTACCTCCTGCTTCCAAGGGCACCTTTGCACACAGCTCTGGTTCACCGATTCGCTATGCACCCGGCCACCCTGTGCCCTGCACCGAAGTTCCAGCTGTGTCCTAAGGGTCCCCCACCCCTTGCGACCTCGACATTTTAGGGGTACACACCGGGCTTACTTTTAAGTCCACCTGTGCAGTGCTTTTCCAAGTGGTCTCCCGCAGTGGCCTGGCACCAGCTCCACCGACTTTCTGCAGCTGCTCCCACCAGAACCAGCAGTCGCCTGAACTTCTCCAGCTGGACCGTGGTACCCAACGATGATCTTGACTTACCTGCAAAAGGAGACATTGGTAAACTCATTGCCTGATTTATTGCAAATTTTCAAAGTATTCTTCTATTGATTCCCATGGTGCGCAATTACACACAGAAATACTAACTTTGCTAAAACTTTAAAAATGCATAACTTAAAAAGTACTTACCCAATTTGGATGATTGTGGTCTTAAAAATTTTATAAAAATCTGAAGTAGTTTTGTAAATTGTCTTGAGTTATTCTTTTGAGTTTTGCCTCGATTTATTAATGCTGTGAGTACAACAAATGCTTTGCACTTCTCCAAGATTGAGCAAGCTCCCATAAAAATTAGAGCATTAGGTGATCTAGTTTTTACCTCTGGAAACAAAAGTGTGGTTGCCTGGACCCCCTGCACAGTGCGCCTAGCTCTGCACACTACATAGAGGGCCAGCCTCCTACACAGATTTGTACACAATTAGGGGTAAAAAATGTATATTGTGGCATATCATCCCAAAACCAAAAGTTTGGTGGAATGATATAAAGCTACCTTAAAAAACACTTCAAAAAAATTATTGGATCTTGAAGCAAGAAACTGGGAGCAAATGCTACCCTTAGCTTTATTCTCCATCCAGTGTCAGGAACAAAGCAGTAACTACTTCTCTCAGTTTGAGCTCTTATTTGGTTGTAAACCTTGCACACTGTTAGACATGGCCAAAGAACAGGGAACAGGAGAAAGACGGTTCTGAACCCCTATTAGAATATGTAATGGGATTGATAACCCATTTAAACCATATAAGAGAGATAACCAGAATGAATCTCAAACAAGGCCAATAGGCACAGAAAACCCAATTTGATAAGCAGGCAAAACTTTGCCAATTTGTAGCAGGAGATCAAATACTATTCATGTTACCATCTTCTGAAAACAAAATGTTATGTCGAGGGCAAGGACCCTTCACCATTTCGGAACAAGTATCCCCCATTACCTGCAAAGAAGGGATAAAGAAAGACAAATAGGGATCACAAATCTATCATTTTAACGTGTTAAAAAAATGGGAAGGACCTCTTCTCATACTATTCAATACAGCCCGACAATAAACCATCCAGACATTAACCTGTCTTGTCTCTTGACCCTGGATAAAACCCTACCCAGAAGCAGGAGTTAGTAGGAAAACTAACACCTTATCTGGAATATATTCTCCACCACACCAGGGAGAACTCACATAGTAGAACACTCTATTCACACTAAACCGGGAGACAAAGGAAGACTGAAACCATATAGAGTACCTGAGGCCTGTCAAAAGGCCACTGAGGAAGAGGTACAATTCATGCTGCACATGGTTGTCACTGAACCTTCTGTAAGTTAATGGAACTCCCCTGAGTTGATTCATTTTTGCATTGAATTTAGGGAGGTGAATAAGATTTCCACATTTGACACATACCCAATCCCAAGAGTAGATGAGATGATAGAGAAACTGGGAGACACCCAATATATCAGTACCCTGGACCTATGTAAGGGATGTTGGAAGGTTCCTCTTAGATACCAAGAGAAGGAAAAAAACACCTTTTCCTACTCCAGGGGGATTATGTCAGTTTACTGTCCTTCCCTTTGGACTACACGGGCCCCTGATACTTTTCAATGCATGATGAAAATGGTACTAAAACCACACAACTCCTATGCAGCGGCCTATATTGATGACATCATCATATACAGTCCTATATACAGTCCTTCATGGGAAACCGACCTCTGACATTTGAGTGCGTTTTGAAGTCTTTAGCATCCATAGGTCTCAAGATTCAAGGTTAATCTAGCAAAAAGTCACTTAGCTGTCAGAAATGTGAAATACCTAGGGTACTTGTTAGAAGAAGACCTCATTCAACCTCAGAAAGAGAAAATCACATCTCAAGATCACCTTTCCCAAAACAAAAAAAGGATCTTACGGCTTTCTTCGTTTGGTGAGTTACTACAGGAGGTTCACACCCAGGTTCTCTCAATTAGCTACCCCTCTAATAGCTCTCCTAAAAAAGGGCAAAGAAGCTGATTTATGATTACGTCATCCCTCCTAAGAAGTCCTTGAGGCTTGTCAAGCCTTACAAACCGTTCTTACTTCAGACCCCATCCTTCACAGCCCCGATTTTTTGAAACCCTTCATTTTCCGAACAGATGCCTTATGGGTTTGCTTGGATGCAGTTCTGTGTCAAAAACATGAGAAAGGAGAAGAGAAACCCATCTTGTATATGAGCCGGAAACAATTTCTCAGAGAAAAAAATAAATTTGACCGTGGAAAAAGAAGCCTTAGCTATCAAACGGGCCCTACGATATTATCTGGAAGGCCGTGAATCCACCCTGTACACATATCATGATCCTCTTGAATGGATGGCTTTTAATAAGGGTAGAAACCTGCACATATTAAGATGGTTCCTAGCTCTTCAGCCCTTTTATTTTAAAATACAGCAGTGTAACAGACAAGAACAGGGCAATGCTGATGTTTTAACTCGATTCCCAAGAGATTCATTTCTTCAAAGGAAGAAAGTAGGGGAGGAGATATGTGAGAAGACACAATCCTTACCTGGTTGAGACATGTGACATCCGTCTTCTCCACATAATCAGCAGGAAGGCAGCAGGACCCGGAAAAGTGGACAGCTACGAGAAAAACAATGGGCAGGAATTACAGAGACATCAACACTAATGAAGGATTTCTTTCAACAGGAAAGGAGGGGCGAGGCCAATATACCTGAAAAGTCGGTCAATTGAACAGAGAGGGGGAAAGCAGCTGAACGTGATGCGGAGCAGGAAGTAGACGAGAGGAGGAACACCCAAGTAGGGGGAATGAGACAAAAGAGGAAAGTGAAGAGGAACGCCAATGCTGACATCACAATGCAGGAGAAGGAATGTCCAACAGAGACAACAGAGAGGAATGTCGACCTGAACATCACAGCACAGGAGGAGGAAGAGGGGAGAAACACCAACAATCTAAAGGAAGAAGGGGAGAGAGAAGCAGACACCGTGGAACAGGAGGAGGCGGCTGAGAAGTGGTTTGAGGGTAAATGGTGGACTCCTCTAAGACACTGTTACAACCCACCAAAGTTCAGGAGAGTTGTGGCTAGTGCTGTGAGTGAGCAGAACGGGGTGGGGGAGCCTCATATACAAGAAAAGAATAACACAAATTAATGGAAAGGGGGCACGTTTGGGATGCATGCAGTCACTGAAAGAAATGCCTATAAATGCAAGGGTGTGTGTATGAGGTACGAGTGGTAATACACAAAGGGGTCACAAAGGAGAGCCCCGTATAAACACCCCTCTTTCCCAAAGTGTTGAAGCAGATTAAATAGAGCCTCGATCTCAGTTTTCTTGAGACGCACATTATATATATTTTTTTAATTCTTACTTACCTAAATTCTCACAATATTACCTTGGGCATGTTCCCTATGACCTCTCAATGACACTTTAGAGAAAAGACAACAGTGAGAATATAATATTATACACTTCAGGTGATTTTGGTGATGGGAAGGATTAGTTAAAGAGGAACTTCCTATACTCACTGCACAATTCCTATTTTCTTTTGGAGGGCTCTGGAGGCAGCACTATATCAGAAGACCCTGGAATAAAGGAGAAGAAAGAAAAACAATCAATCGATGCTTGTCAAGACAAGTACAATTGTCACCCTCATCCTCCACTCCTGGAATAGTGTTCATTTATATACTAAATTTTTCTTTTAGTTCTATACATCATCAGCATCATCCAAATATTCCATAAAGAGGCAAGATTCACCAGCCACCCAAGTCTCAGAACCCATATTTCCACCCTTCCCTCCCACACAGCCATTTGGGTCCCAAAAAACAGTAAAAAATAAAAAAAAGAAAAGGGGCCAAGGTGGGAGTACCCTGAACCCCTAGCCTTGGTCCAGGGTACCCCTGGGACCCCACCAGGGCTAAAAAGTATTTTTGTTTATAACTTTTGGCAACATCCTCAGCTGGATCCGCAGATCTTAAAAAAACTAAAATAACACGGTCTTCCGAGTTTCTTATTTATATTGCCTCTGGGTGGGGCAGGTCCTGGGGTATTTTTACTAAATAAAGGAGGGGGTCACATGGGGTCCCGCTCCTAGGGCTTATTAAAGCCTCGGGGACCACCACCTCCCCTGGGCTGAATATTATAGTATTGAGGGACCGCGCAGAACCCCCGGGCCCAGGGGATCAACACCTGCCCTGGGCAGGAATGAACAATCAATAGGATGGGTCCCGCGGATTCCCCCAGGCTGCATGGGCAACCACCTCCCCAGGGCTACATTAGTAAACTATGTGGAGGCCGTGTGGACCCCCAGTGCCCAGGAGACAGCACCTCCCTGGGCAAGAAAAAACAATGAATAGCAGGGCCCCGTGGACCACCCCCAGGCCCCAGGACCACCACCTTCCTGGGGCTACAATATTGAAATATGTGGCACCCCTCCTAGAGCCTTATATGGCCCTAGAGACAGCCATCCCCAGGCCTGCTCTTGCTACCTTCCAAGGAACCCACCCTCTGGAGGCAGCTGTTTGCTTTTGCTTGGTGGGAGTTTTGACAGCTCCCACAAGCAAACAGTCTGCTTCCAGCAACCGTGATTTAAAAAAATGCTCCCGCTTGCTAGAAGCAGAGATTTTATCTCTTTCCCTGCCCACAGACATGCAGGCAAAGAAAGAGATGAAATGATTGCTATTTGTAGCAGATCCCTACGTGCTGGAGCAATGCTGACTCCAGAAGGAGGCGGGAGCCAGTGGGACCGCGGGGGCCTTGAGACTCCCCCCACAGTCCCTATGGGTCATTACAGGGCGTCCTAGGTGGGGCCAGGGCACCCATGATGGGGGCCTCTGGGAGATGGGGTCTCTGGGCGTTGGGCTCTCCTGTGCTGAAATCAGCCTGCGGAGGGAGGCACATGGCCCTCCTCCTATTTTAAAATAATTCTTTGGCCCCGGGGAGGTGTTGGTTTCTGGGACCCAGGGGGGGTCAGAGCATCCTTCTCTTATAATAATGTAATGTAGCCCCGGGGAGGTGGTGGTCCCTGAGGCTCGAGGGGGTCATGGTGGCCTCCAACAATTTTTGTGATGTAGCCCAAGGGAAATGGTGGTCCGAGGGGCCAGTGCAGCCTCCCTTTATATATATATTTAATGTTGCCCCCTTTAAGCTCCAAACCCAGCACCACAAGTGGCCTTCGGCTGTGCGTGGAGGGGGTTGGTGTGGTTTTAGGGGGTTAGCTTAGCGTGTAGTAGGTAAAATTACTTTATGTTAAAAAAAAGAGAAATTCACTAAAAAAACTAAAAGTTACAGGAACGTTATAGTTGCGAAATAGAATTTATAAAAACATAGAAATTCAAAAGGTTAAATGTTTGTTATATTTAAGCTCACATTTTAAACGTACAAATCAATAGAAATTCTGCTGTTACATTCGCAATGCACTGCGCTCTAATCTATCAAAACTGGTTGGTGCACATCAAAGTGGTCTAGTCTATCGAAACTGGTTGGTGCACATCAAGACACTAGAAACGCAATGCAAAATTATTAGCTGAAGTCTAGTGGGTGCTCCCCTCGTCCTCTGCCCCACTAGTGCCCTCAGCGTCGGTGGACTCTGCCTTCTGGGTCCTGTGGGATGCAGCTCCCTCCGTCGCCCGTGCCTCTGCTCCTCTGCCAGATGATGCTAATGTACATAAGGACAGGGTGACAAAACAAAAAGGGGGGGGAAGAGACAAAGGATACACTGGGTCACTGACTGCACCAACACCACCGTTGGCGTACATGCCACCATCACACACAGGGAACAGCCCTACACACTATGCATTGTACTACCAGTTATAATGCTAGCCACCAAGGCATGGGGAGGGGCACACACTGCCAAAAGTAGCACACCTGGGACCCACACAGACCTGACCAGTTGTGGATGCCTACGAGCTAGGTAGCAGGATTATCACTTCAGAACCCTGGCCAACTTGGGACCTACTCTGCAATGTCAGGCCTGGCCTAGGGGCACGCACTGTCACACATCCCCCACCCAGGTACCACCCTACCATGCGTGAGTTGTAATGATGGGCACTGAACTCACCCCCTTGTGGCTGCTGTGATGCCCTCAAGCTCCCATCCAGCTCAGGTAGGCCACCACCAGTATGCGGGCCATCAGGGGGGTCAGGGTTCAACGGCACCCCTTCCTCGTTGGGAAGCCATCCTCAGCCTCCGCCATCTTCCATACCCAGCATTTCAGGTCCTCCCACCGTTTCTGACAGTGGGTGCTCCAATTGCCGTAGACCCCCAGGGTCCGCACGTCCTTGGCGATAGCACACCATATACCCTTCTTTTGATGGGCGCTGACCTGCAGAGAAATACGCACAGGAAATGGTATCAGTCAGACCGTCCTGCCTGTTACACTTATGGCCCACCATACCACTTCACATCGCCATTTGCACACACATGGCCCAGCACACAAGCTGCACACCGCCCTGGGGACATCCACCCACCCGCCTACATGAGGCCTTCACACACACCACTCCATGCATTCATGCCACATGCATCGTGATCACAGTGTACTCACCTGTTGGTCTGGAGGCCTATACAGCAGTCGGTGCTGGGGTAGGACCCCATCTACCAGTCGCTCCGCCGAGGTGAAGGCAGGGGCCCTTTCCCCAGTCACACAAGCCATGGTAGGTTCCAGACACAGGTCACAGCAGCACATGCATTGTAGGTCCTCTCCTATGGAAGGTTAGGTAGCAAGTGAGTGATCAGATAGAAAATGGCGGTCACGTCCACGGCAGTGCAAACCATCACCGCCGGCGTACATCACCATTGGCCACTGTACCCCATGGGGCCCAATGTTAACCAATGAGGAGTTGCACGGCGGTTCCCGTCAGCGGAATTACCTCACTTCCACCTCTCCCTCCACACATGATAGGTGGATGCCATTTCAGGAGCGGGGGAAGGCCCTGGATAATAACTGCGTCACAGTTTAAAACAGGTCATACAGGACAAATACCACTTAACCATTACAAATTAACATCATGCATTGTACTGTTGTGGCTCCGATGTTCAGTTTGTGACAGGCTCCTCACTCTTTTGTCCCTCAGACTGCAACCGCTGAGGATGAATAGGAGATATAGACATACCCCGTGTACAGACCCCTGGTGGACTTGGCAACAATGGAGGACAGGCCCATTATCCTCACCTATAGACTTGACAGGGCCACAATCACAGAGCTGTGTGCCCAACTGGAGCCTGACCTGACATCTGCTATCCATCACCCCACTGGGATCCCCCCTCTTGTGTAAGTCCTATCTGTGCTCCATTTCTTGGCAACTGGTTCTTTCCAAGTGACAGTGGGCTTGGCAGCAGGAATGTCACAGCCAATGTTCTCAATAGTGCTGACAAGAGTGATGTCTGACCTGATTAAACACATGTGCAGCTACATTGTTTTCCCCCAGGTGGAGGATTTGGCCACAGTGAATACTGACTTCTATGCAATGGGACATATTCCCAACATAATTGGGGCAATTGAGGAAACACATATTGCATTTGTCCCCCCCCCCCCCAGGAAAATGAACAGGTGTTCAGAAATCGAAAGAGTTTCTACTCCATGAATGTACAGATGGTGTGCTTGGCGGACCAGTACATCTCCCATGTCAATGCTAAGTATCCTGGGTCGGTGCATGATGCCTTTATCCTGAGGAATAGCAGCATCCCAAATGTGATGGCCCAACTACAGAGGCACCGGGTGTGGGTAATAGGTGAGCCCTGGTTCCCACCCAGTAGATGTTGGTGTATGGGTATGGTGTGGGCCATATGGGATAGTGTTTGCCTAAATGTTGTCCCTCGATATTTGCAGGTGACCCAGGTTACCCCAATCTATCATGGCAACTGACCCCTGTGAGGAATGCCAGGACAAGGGCAGAAGAACGTTACAATGAGGCACATTGGCGAACAAGATGGATAATCGAATGGACCTTTGGCCTTAGGCCAGGTTCAGGTGCTTCCATCTAACTGGGGGATCCCTGTGCTACTCACTCAAGAAGGTCTGCTAGATAATCGTGGCATTCTGCATGTTGCACAACCTTGCCTTGAGACGTCATGTGCCTTTTCTGCAGGAGGAGGAGGCTGGAGATGGCCGTGTGGCAGCAGTGGACCCTGTGGACAGTGAGGATGAGGAGGAAGAGGATGAGGATGAGGACAACAGAACTGCAGTGATTCGACAATACTTCCAATGACACACAGGTAAGACAGTGTTACTTCACATTTCATTGTCATTATTTAGATTATCTTTGGCACTGGCATGCTGTTATTTCCCCCTTCTATGCCCACTCACTGTACCCTTTGGCAACTCATTTTGCAGATGTTGGTACCCCACTATGGCTCCTGGTGTGATCACTGCAGCCAACTACAGGTCTTTCCTATGTGAACATTACTGTACAGTTGAATTGCAATGTTTGAACCTGGTTAAACGAATACATAACTTAAATAAGTTTAAAATACTCCATACTTGTATTTTTTCTAAGGGTGTTTATTGAAGGGCTAAGAAGAAGAGGGGCAAGTGCTTTGGGATGGGGTGATGATGGAGGAAAGTCCAGGGTATTGTTTCAGTCTATTTGGTGCACAGGTGCATTGTCCAAGGGGACATAGGAAGGGGAGCAATGGCAGTTCAATGTGGACAGGGTGACAGAGTGGGATACAAGGGTGACAATCAGGAGAGTCTCATTTCCTGGTGGGGTCTTGGCAATAGTCTCTGGCTTCTGCCTGGATCGCAGGGAACGTTTGCGGGGTGGTTCACCTTCTGCAGGGCGAGGGGTGCTGGTGGCCTGTTGGTCCTGTGGCGGGGCCTCCTGTCCACTAGCGGCAGCGGAGGTGGGAGGCAGTTCAGATGTCTGGCTAATGGCAGAGGCCCACTGTTGTGAGACTGCCTCCATCATAATGTTGGCCATGTCTGCCAGCCCCCCTGCTATGGAAACCAGGTGGTGTTGATGGCCTGCAAGTCCTCCCTGATCCCCTGGTACTGTTCCTCCTTCAGCCGCCTGTTCACCTGCACGTTGTCCAGGATCTGGCCCAGCGTATCCTGGGAATGTTGGTAGGCTCCCAGGATCTCTGCAAGTGCCTCCTGGAGAGTCGGTTCCCTGGGCCTGTCCTCCCCCGGCGCACAGCACTCCTCCCAGTATCCCTGTTGCCCTATGCCTCTGTCCCCTGAACCGTGTGCCCACTGCCACTGACCCCAGGTCCTTGATTGCCTTGGGTATGAGTTGTGCCCTGGGGTCCCTGTAGTGGTGGACACACTGCTGATTGACGTGTCCTGGGGACAGAGGTATGGGTACACTGGGTGGGTGCTGTGGTGCTGTTTCCAGATGGGGGAGGCTCTGTGGTTGTCTCTGACTGGGCCTGGGTAACCGACTGTCCAGAGGTCACTGATGGGCCAGGTTGGTCATCCAGATCCAGGCGACCAGATTTGCTGTCATCACTGTGGGCCTCTTCAGTTGGGGGACTGGATAGTGCTGGCACCTCTTCACCGCTGACATTGGCTGGGATACCTGTGGGGATGTAAATGCAGTGTTATTGTTTCTGTGTGTGACATATTGTGCATCAGTGAGTTGCCCTCTTTGTTTGTATTTGCCCTGGCAGCTTTCACTTGTGTACGTTGGTGTATGGTGGGATGATTAGTTCTCTCTAGTGTGCATGCTTTAGTGATAGGTGTCCATGCAGGTCTGTGAGTGGTGTCCATGCATTGGTATGGCATGCAGGGCTTGGCATTGGGATGGGTGAGATGTGATGGTGGGGGTGTAGGAGGTGGTGTGTGATGGGAGTGAGGGTGAGAGTGGGGGTATGTGATGGCATGCAGGTAGGCGGGTGATAGTAGTATAGAGTTGACTTACCAGAGTTGAGTGCTCCTGATACTCCGGCCAGGCCCTGAGGATGCATGATTGCCAAGACTTGCTCCTCCCATGTTGTTAGTTGAGGGGGAGGAGGTGGGGTCCACCGCCAGTCCTCTGTACAGAGAGTTGGTGTCTTGCTGCAATGGAACGTACCTTCCCCCGTAGGTCATTCCACCTCTTCCTGATGTTGTCCCTTGTTCTGGGCTGCTGTCCCACGGTGTTGACCCTGTCCACAATCCTCCGCCATAGCTCCATCTTCCTAGCAACGGATATCTGCAGCATCTGTGCTCCAAATAGCTGAGGCTCTACCCGGATGATTTCCTCCACCATGATCCTTAGCTCCTCCTCTGGGAATCTGGGGGTGTCTTTGTGGTGCCATGGGTGTTGTGTGAGTTGTGTAGGTGAGGGTGTGTAGGGTGATGTGTTGGGGTGTGTGATGTACAGGGTGCGTGGGTGGTGTATAGGTGTAGGTGGTGTGTGGCTCTGGTTTTGTCTGTAGTCGAGGTGTCTGTCTTGTGCCAATCGTTTGTATTTGTAAGGGGTTAGGGGTAATGTGGATGTGTGTTTTATAGTGGTGTGAGTGTATGGGTGTGGTCTGTGTATGGGTGTTAGGTGTGTGTTTTTTAAATTGACCAATGTAGTGTTGTTTTGTATGTGTGTGTGTATTTTGAGCGCAGCGGTATGTACCGCCAATGGTTTACCGACATTGAATGTCCACTGTGGTGATTCATGGGTTATAATGTGATGGGTGTTGTTCTGTTGGCATAACGGTGTGGGTTTTGATACCACTAGTTTATCACTGACCTTTGGTGTGGCGGACTTGTGTCTGTGGCTGAATAGTGGTAAATTGGTGTGTGTGTGTTATAATATGGTGAACGGATATCCGCCACAGTGGCGGTATGTTGGCGGCAGTCAGCATGGCGGTAAGTGGGGTTTACCGCCAATGATATAATGAGGGCCTCTGTCTGGACATCAATTTATTGTTAGTTTGAGCTTTAATATTGTTAGCCATATCACCTTCCTGAGTTAGCCTTGGACTATTATGCCTCATTTACATGAGGATTTAGAGCTAAAAAGGGTACTTGTTCCCCTGGTTGAGAGACTGAGGTAAGAGGCTTCAGGACATCATAACATATACTTTCCCTCTGACATAATAATAATACTAAGCAGACCAGATTTATGATAACGACTTCCAATGTACCAATTATGTATACAGCCTTGATCATTGGCCTGCCACCATAAACAACCCTGGGCAACTGCTTTGAGCATAATCTGTGCAATACAAGCACTGTTTTTCAACAGAAACACTAATTTGTCCAATCAAATCTAGAAGGGAAGAAGGTCAACATGTGGGGGAATCACAGCTCCTTCTCAGTAGTTCTTTTTAAAGCTCTTTTCCTGTTGATCATCAGCTCTACTGACAGATGCAGAGTCAGACCTCAAATATGACACAGAATACGATTTTTTGGAAATGGTCATATTAGGTGGTCTTGGAGAAAAAGGGTTCTTTGCTTTGCAGATAAAACTCAGACTTGATTTTGATTTCGCACACATTAAGCAAAATACAAATGTCCTTGCTTAAGTGCATTAATTAAATATTTAGCATTAGATATGCGTTCAGAGCAACGGGTAAGGAAAACAGCTTAATTTATTGACACTTATGCAATCCTTGTTTTAGTAAGTGCTAGCTAATGAATAAAAATCAGACAAATGATTCAAGTATAAAGTAGAGCAGCTTCCTGCAGGCAAATGTTGAACTGCTCTTTTGATCACACGTCTCATCATGTGTACTGGGATGATGGTCTCGCCATCTGTTGCAATCTCCTGTTGTGCCTCTGTTGCACGGAAAAAATACAAAGAGAAAACAAATAACATGGCATTATTGTTATCTGTCTGAAAACAATGTCCATAGGTAATGAAATTAATATTAAATATGCACTGAATAGATATGTATGAACCTTCTAGATCACAGAATAATTAACTATTAAATCAACTGGAGGACAAGTAAATATAGTTGACCAAGTCAGCACCAAAGCAGATTCTAGAATTTAAAAATGAGTCAGGCTGGTTTTAGCAAAACCGGAATAAAATATCTACTTATTAATGAGTTCTGAAATGCTCTGCACAGCATTAATGACCGCTGAATATTCAGAGAACAGTCTATGCAAATACAGCTGGTCTTTCATCAACAATGTACAAAAGTCCACCCCTTTTCTGCCACGGTTTTTTACTTCCACAACATGCTGACCGGTGTTTACGGGACGACGTTTGGAGTGGAGTGAATAAGTCAGTGCTTCTGTTTCCTTTAATGTATTGAAGTATTATTGACAGCTGCCAGTACCAAGGCCACTAAGAGCCCAGGACAGATGCACAGGTTTTATTGAGCGCATAGCTACCCGAGACGGGGGTTCCCAGAGCTAAAAAACCTTGCTTAAGTAGTGAGCGTTAAGGGGTACAGGTAGGTTTTAAGTTGCTTTCGGAAGTTTGGAAGATTGTTGTTTAGCCTATGGCTGGTCAGTAAGAAATACCAGAGTTTAGGTAGGCGAATAAGCAGGTTCCACCTCTGGCTCTTTTAATTCTGGAGACTGCGAGAAGACACAAATTATTTGATCTAAGTTCTCTATTGGCCTGATATGGTCTAATAAGGTGATGGAGGATATGTGGGCCTACTTTTTATTTTGCATGATCTGCAATGTAAAGCGCTTTGATTTGTATCCTTCAATTTACGTGCAGCTAGTGAAGCATGGTAAGAGCGGGGCGGGCTGATTGGGTTGTGAAATACCTAATAGTATTTGAGCAGCATCATTTTGAATGTCTTGCAGTTTTTTGATGACAGAGAGTGTGCTGCCTGAATCTAGGGAATTACTGTAGTCAAGGCAAGACAATATTAGGCCTTGGACCACTATTCGGCGTGCATTGACAGGAAGCCACTCAAGAATGTTACTCAGTGCTCTAAGGAGGCTGAAGCAACTAGATGCAACTTTCTGTGCCTGGAACGCCATGGCAATATGTCTACCCAGTAAAACACCTAAACTTTTCACTACTGGTTTGGGAGGAGGACGATCACCCAGGGACAGGGATCAATTAAGTTGGTCCCATAGTGATGGATTGTTGCCAACTCCCAAGACATAAGTTTTGTCCCTGTTTAACTTTAGGCAGCCCACTGCCATTCAGTGCTCTAGACCAGTGGTTGCCAACCTTTTGACTTCTGTGGACCCCCACTTTATCATTAATGGAACCCAGGGACCCCCACTGAATCATCATTGGAATCTGGGGACCACCACTGAGTCATTACTGTATGATTGGGACCTAATTTGTCAATATTTGTAAATATTTTTTAATTTTCTAAGCAGTCACGGACCCCCTGAGAAGGCTTCGTGGACCCCCAGGGGTCCCAGGACCACAGGTTGGGAACCACTGCTCTAGACACCAGTTTAATTTTTGAGATATGGATCTTGTGTTGAGGGAGAGACGATAATCTGCATATCATCTGCATATGATACCATAGTGAAACCTAAAGAACAAATTAGGTCAGATAGGGGATGGATATACAGGGTAAAAAGCATAGGGCTCAAGGAGGAGCCCTGTGGCACTCCACATTTTAGCTGATGATTCATAGAGAGAAAAGACCCCTCGTTAACTTGGAAGCTCCTATCATTTAGGGATGATGAAAGCCATTTTAAGGCGGTACCTGTGGTACCTACTTCTTGCAATCTGCAAAGTAGAGTGGAATAGGAGACCTGTCAAAGGCTGTGCTTAAGTCAAGGAAGATAAGCGCTGCCAACCTGCCCTGATCAAGGACCTTTTTAAGATCCTCTGTAGCCATCATCAGTGCTGTTTCTGTACAGCAGCCTGGTCAGAAACCCGTTTGAGTGGGGTGTAGTATGTTTTTAGATTCCAGGAACTCCAAGAAATTGCTGTTTATTGCCTTTTCTAGGATTTTGCTGCCAATTGGAAGAAGTAAGATAGGTCTGTAGTTTTCAATCAGCTCAGGGTCCAACAACCGATTCTTTAATAGTGGGAGTATGATGGCATGTTTCCTCACATCTGGGATGCTGCAGCTATCCAAAGAAGAGTTAGATAAGTCTGTCAGAGCTGAAACAATGATGTCCCTCTCTTTCAGGAGGATACCTAAGGGGGCAGGTTCAAGCAGAGAGCCGATTTCACTCTGCTTGCTATAGCTTGAATTTCATTTTTACCCAATTAAGGGAAAGCAGAGAGCTTGGACTTGGTTTTATTGAATAGGGATTTTGCTTTAGTGCTGTTATTATGGTCAAGTGGGACTGATAAAGCATTGTAGATGTGCCTGAATTTCCCAAGAAAGTGATTGACAAGTAGCTCACAATGCACTTCAGAGGGAGGAGGTCCTGCTCCTGAGCTATCAGGTTTTTAAAAAGAGTTGGCAATAGTATAAATTTCCTTGGAGGAATTTGAGGACTGTCTGATCCTATCCACGAAATCCTCCATCCGAGCCCTGCAGATAGCGCATTGATATTTTTTCAGGGCTTTCTTATAGGCCTGTTTACATCATAGCTGACCCTCCACTTCCTTTTGCATCTTTTGGAATCTTTCTGTAATTCTCTTAGCTCTGGCGAAAACCACTGGATTGTATCCCAAGGTCGGGATTTCTTGCTAGTCTTAAAGGGGATTAACAAATCTAAAGTCAGTCGAAAGACAGAATGGAGTGCAGTGCGCTCTTGCTGCTGAGCAGGAAGACCATAATCCCTAACTTGCGACAGGAAGAAGCTGTCCTGAGATCATCCCAGGCTGTGGCCTGGTTGCTACCTCACCGGAACTCTGAGCTTAGGAAGTAGCACAGATACCCCTGTTCAGTGGTAAGGGGGAGGAGATGCGATGAGGGAATAGTGTGGGGGTGAGCATGAGGTGCACTGAAGCCATAGAGTATATTTAGTGTGCACATAATGTGAATTGATGCAACGTCATTTAAGAACCTAGGCTCCTAGAAGATGGCCATTGTGATTTCAGGACTCTTCTTGTGCTGCCACCGTCCATCCATCAGATGTATCCTTGACACCAATGAGCATCACTTAGGGGTATTAAAAAAAAGGAAAACAAGTGAAATTATTTGCAGTCTCTGAAAACTCTGAAACAAATTTATAATTAACAAATAGCAATCTGTAACTTCTCAAATCAACACAATGCAATTGCAAGGCCATTATTAATAGTTCAAAGGCGCAACAGTTTGAAGTCGTTCCTACACAGTTGGCCCCCTTTGCTCAAAGTGCTCCACACAAGAATATCAACCACAACTGTAATTGTGGAGCACTGACTGACTGAACCATTACCACTGAAGGGAAGCATACTCTGACTGGTATAAAGAGAAGTTCATGCTCTCAAAATAAAATAGAAACTAAACCAAAAACGATAAGGAAGGCTACAAGGAGAGAGCTTTGACTATTAAATATGATGAAGAAAACAAGCTAGCGATCCAAGTATCCCAAAATTCCTTGATAATGTGACTATGTGTAGACAAATCAGCTAGAGTACTGCAGAAGTATGCATAGAGGAAGAGGTAAATTTCGTAGCAAGTTTTGAGTTACAAGTACTGGAGGATATAAGAGACAAGATTAAATAATGGAACTGGAAATAGTGGAAAGTCTATCATTCACTTCGGAGGACTTTAATATTTCAACATTTAACTCCACAGAAAAGAATAAAACTATACCTAGGAAAGAAAATGTTTTTGATTACTCTCTAATCATTGCCATGGCCACCACCTGAGTGCAAGACCAAAAGAAATCGGACCAAATCAGTAGCATGATCCCGTAGCAGCACCACAAGATTTCTCTAAAGAAGCTAGCAAACAGCAGATAAAACAACCCAAGACACCGAAAACTTTCCACATGTTAGACCCGGTTTGTGAAATGTAATAGACATATTACTTCACAACAGTCATGTAAAAAGTGGTTAGGTTATTGACTGAAACCCTCGAGCACTATGACACCAAGCACACTAAGCACCATTACACAAGGAGGCACCAAAGGGTGGATAATGAAAATTTATTTCTACCATCACATCACTATTTAGTTACAATAAGGAAAAGAATTAAGAGACTTTACCTCATTAAAATATTCACACACCCTTAAGATATCATGGATGGAATTTTGTGATCCTATTGTTAAAGTACCCAGGAAGTTTCAATGGACCCAGCACTTTCCACTCCACTATATGTGCAAGTAGGCTCCAAGGGGCTGGAAAAGTAGTACCATTGAACCAGAATGCTAACTCAGAGACCCTATGAGTAGACATTCTTGATTAGAGGACTGTCCTACTTCCGTATCACAAGGCCCTGAAATAGGCACAATGAGCTGATTAGTTGCAAACTCAACCTCAGAGAACTGATGCACAGCCATCACAGGATTTATATATGTGTATCTTTCTTCATATACTAAACATAGACATGGACACTGTGGTTGAGCACCTGACTTTGTCTGTCAAAAGCACCAACACTTGGGAACATTAGAATGGAGGAAAGTGCTGTCCATACTGCAGATCCCACACAAATTGGCACTTCTGAGTCAGGTATTGCACGTACTCCTCCTATTCCTGTCACTCCTAAGTAGAATGCTCTTCTGCCGCATGCACGCACGACCACCAAAGTGGTGAACATGTGATAACTAACACACACACAAACACACTCACCCCCTCCCACCACCCATCTATAACCCCCACCCTAGGGTAGAGATTTGACTAACCTAACTATAAAATACCCACAAATGTGATTTCTCCTAAACTAAAAGCCTAATGGTGGGAAGACCTTTCCTCTGTTTTCAGTACTCCAAAACAGGTGCAAGTATTTGGATTTATTGCCAGGACCCTGATCAACCATGTTACATATATTGCTGAGGACACTAGGGATATACATTTTCTATCATGTTGACTGGCCCTAAATTTCTGTCTCATTCAAAGCAGTCATTAGACAAAATGTATAACTTGAGAGTACAAACTCTACGAATGCTTAGAAAGGCTATTATGAATTTCATATAAGATTAAAAAGAAACACCTGGATAGGACTAAAATGAAGATAGATCTCTCATTTTTCCTTGAGCATCTTAGATCGTGCAATACTAATTTGCTGAGCGGAGTTAACCACCTTTCTTTCATTGCTGCATTGAGTAGCAAAGCACCTAAATCTGGGAAATCTTAAAACTATTGGGGCATATTTATACTCCGTCTGCGCCGATTGTGCGTCAAAGATTTTGACGCACAATCAGCGCAAATGTTGCCCCGTATTTAAACTTTGACGCCCGAGCCCGCGGAAGACAAAATTCCGCCGTGTGCGTCATTTTTGGGATGCGGCAACCCGCCTTGCGTTAATTATATGCAAGGTAGGCGTTCCCGTCCAAAAAATGGCTTAAAGGGCCGTGCGTCGTATTTATGCTTTCGGGCAAAAATGACGCACAGCCAGGAGGCGGAGCCAAAAAATGACGCACAACCCGATTTGTGTCAAAAATTAACGCCTGGGTCAGGGCAGGCGTTAAAATGGGGCAAACACACCTGTATTTAATCAGAACACACAGAACAAACAGCAGAGCAGCAACAGGGAGCCATGGAGGTGATACTAATTCAGCGTGCACGCAGACGCAGAGCCCAGCAGCAACAACAGCAGCTACCACAACACCAGCAGGGACCCCAAAGGCAGCGCAGAAGGCAGGAGAGGATATTCCACCCAAGAACCACCCTTCAGGGCCTCAGGGAACACAACATCATCCAGAGGTACCGGTTGAACTGGCAGGCCATTCAGCAGCTGCTGCGCAACATTGAACAGCAGTTGGCCCCCACTTTGGTGACACCCCGCACCATCCCAACAGAAACAAAGCTGCTTGCCGTACTTCATATGCTGGCAAGTGGCTCTTTCTAAACAACTGGTGCCCTGGTTGGCGGAATATCACAACCATCATTCTCTGCCTTTTTGCCCAAAGTACTGGATGCCATCATTCGACTGACACCCGCCACATCTGCTTCCCTAACATACTGCAGAAGCAGCAGGAAACAAAACAGGGGTTCTACCTCATCAGTGGCTTCCCACACGTCCTTGGTGCAATCGACTGCACACATATACGCCTTGTGCCACCTGCTGCAACTGAACACCTCTACCGCAACAGGAAGCACACACATTCCATCAACGTGCAGGCCATAGTCGATCACCAGGGATTAATCACCAACATCTTGGCTAAATATCCTGGGAGTGTACATGACTCATACATCTTCCGTCACTGCACCATCAATGAACACTTCCAGGATGGACGGTATGGCAATGGACTACTTGTTGCTAAGTACAGAACCTACTTATATACACACTGCACAGCAACCCTCTAGGACACACAACACATACACCACAACAGCAACATGTGAACAGGAACACACTGAAGTCGTGACATCGCTAGCCATATTTCTTAGGTCACCATTGAACCTGTCACACATCGGAAATTACTGTACAGTCTAATGTTAAGACGTCAAAGATCACAACGTGTGGAGTGGGTTGCCCAAATGTCATTTTGCAAAATGTAAGTGTCCCAATGACCTTTACATTAATCCATTGCCTAAGTCTAAAGGTATGGGATGTCCAGGGTACATTGATATGAACGTGTTAACAACACTGTCAATTTTAACTGTGCATGGAACTATCATCTCACCCCCAGTGAAGACACACGGACACCTGTATGACAAGTCACAATGCTAGGGAGGGCACACTGTACTGCAAATCCCAAAACATACTGCTGACAAACGGTTAGCAGACAAACACTCGTTCAGCCAAGGAAACAACACAATGCAGATGGTACATCCTACAAGCATAGGATGCCACATTATAACACAAAAGAGTCACAGACAACACAATACAACAACTGCCATGAAAGGTCATTTCAATAGTGCCAGCTACATCAACATGATCCCAATCATTTTCTCTTGCAGCTGATCAGGGGTATGGCATCCAGCCATGGATCATAACACCATTTGGCAACCCAAGTACTGCTGCTGAGCGTGCCTACAACGACGCCCATAGGAGGACACGCAGCATTGTCGAGCGGACCTTCGGCATCCTCAAGTCAAGGTTCCGCTGCCTCGACATCACTGGAGGTAGCCTCCTATATTCCCCGGAGATGGTCTGTAGGATCATCCTCACATGTGCAATATTGCACAACATTTGTATCAAAAGAAACATTCCCCTCCTGGAACCATAGCCACACATGCCTGAAGAGGAGGAAGAGGAGGATGCTGGCCTGCAAAAGGAGGGGGAACTACAGAACACGGCCGCTGGTATACGCAGGCGGCAACAGATCGTTAATAATTTCTTTTGAATATGATCACCTTCACCACTTTAGTTAACGAATTTAAATAAACACCTATTCTAATCACCATATCATGGTCTGGCCATTCCTTTTTGCACACCTTCATCTCTACTTATCAGAATAAGAGTGTTGCCTCATGGAGCATTGCTGAGATACTGAGTAGGACACGGAACATCCCAGAGCTCATGTAATGCCTAACATACAATGGTCACAGACACACACACTGTTAATGACATATATCATGTACATTTCTCCTTTGAAGGCCAATAGCAGAGGACCACAACAATTTCACACATACATGTTGAAATCAAGGTCCAACGCAGCATATGGCACACAACTAAGACACCATCACTCAATAAGGGGAAAACAAGCCTCATACATGAGGCAGTCAATGTGCTTTGGCATCAGTAACAGGAATGCCTGACCAGACCCTTGACAGCAGTAAGTCCAACTGCATCCAATATTTGCAAGGACCATCTGTGACCAGAGTCCCATAGAAGCAGAACAGAGACAGCTCAAGTGCCACACATATGAGCAGCATTGCACACATGACATTCCAAGGACATGTTAGCCCATTTCCTAACTCCTGACACACCCATGCACCTGGTCACAACCCACCTGTCGGAAGAGGTCCCTGGAATACTAAGATGTGTACCCTGATATTACCTCCTCTACACACACAAACCAACATTAGCAAACCAGTGTGCTACACCCTTTCCTATGGTATGCCATTGTCATAGAACATCTGACTGCGAGGTCGTCAGGTCAATTTATACACTGTCTACTAGTTTCAAAGCCCTGTTAGCACATGTAGATTGCTTCCCCTGTGAAAATGTCTGTTGGCCCTTAGAATGCAAGGACTACAGGACTGGTGAGAAACAGATGCAGCCCACACCTGTGATCACCTCCATGTACACCACCCATTTAAAAAAGCACTGCCCCTGATGATGCCTGGAACAGCATAGGAGTTGCCATTATGTCAAATACACCGTCAAGCATTGATACTAATTAAGCCGTGTAACACAGCCACTGGGTTCATTTGTCACCTTCAAAAACACAGGACATACACAGTTTTACATGTCAACTGTCTAGTTTGTCCTCCAAACAGTCTCAGTCAGACCACTGATTACGTAACTTGTCAAGTAGCTGGATCCTGAATCACGTTGCATTCTGTCAGCCTGACTGGCAACTGTGTGTGTGTCACACTAAAGTATCCCTGTGTCCACATATGTACCACACTTGCGTTAGCAAACCTCTCATTCATCAGGGGGCATTGGGCATGGGCTTCTTCCATGCATACACAAATACATTGTATAGCATCATCTGCCTTTTAACTGTACCATTTGAGTTACATCCTCTTGGAAAAGTAAAATTCATGGCCCATCCCTTGTCTGGGTTGCATTTATGCATGAATGACAAAGTGTGACAGTGTCCCAGGGCCGTAGGCAGGGATTGGGTACGGGGCTTTCAGCACAACCAGCAACCTCTGATAATGTCCATGAATAATACACAAATGTCAGGACCATGACAGTTCACACAGAGAATCACAGTGCGCACAACATAGTGATGGGCCGTGTGTGGTGAATAGCTGCGAGAATAATCAGCACAGAGGCTATGATGTTCCCAGATGCAGTGGGAAGTGCACAGGCCAACCTGTGTACAAATGTTGTAATGACACCTGCCGGAACATGACACCTGAGACATTATCTCACTCAGCACACCAAGGTTGCCCTGTTGACTGTCTCATTACACGTCTTTAGTGACAGGGTGGGACCATCCACATGTTGGTTCACATGTCCACATCCACTTTACTCGCATTGATCAACCAAGGATACTCAGTAGATACAGGAATAGCTGCCACTGACTCATGATGAGTCCTGGACTGAACAGTGACAAATTACACCCCAAAAAATATACAGGATCATCATTAGATCACACACATGAACAAGACACCTATGTGCAATTGATCACTGGAAATATGTGGACATGTGCTGTCTTGTATGCTGGTCCACCACAGCCACTTGATAGTTGGGGCTCACTTCTATGGCCTCAACTGTGGTGTCATCATACATTTGAGATTCACCCTTGTCTGTCTGTGCAAACAACATGGTACCCACTTCCTCAATGCATGTGTATGACTCACTGTGGGATTCTCCAAGTAGTGCCTAGGAAGCTCTTACCAATACTCTCGGACATAGGATGTAAAAAAATGTGGACCATTGACATGAACAAGCGTCTGCCATCCATCTGGTGCATGCTATGTCACATGTGGTGTCTACGTGACCCTAAAACTTAGAAGTACACTTTACGGGTGTTGTTACATGTATGACTAACACATGCCCTCGCTCATTTACAATATGACTTGCATCTAAGGATTGGACACATGGACGTGACATTCATACAACCATTTGTACAATTATGCTTCATGTGATACACACACACTTGGTCAACCAACACATTAGTTGCCAAAGCACACAATTTGAGCCAAAGGCATTTAGGTATTGTACATATGTGCGTCACATTGCTATCCTCTCCTTATGCCAAACATGCACAATTTGTGCAACACATATATGTAGGCCACACTTATGACCATCTATTGCGTCAGCCAACTGTAAACATACTGTGAAGGGAGTAGTGGATCATGTTCTGCTGCAGTATGATGTCACAAGTAAAAATGCCCCAAACCAGTTAATGCACTGTAATTTTGACGTCCCTAGCGCTGTGAGTAATTTTTTGTTTACCAAAACTGTATTTGCGTCATTTTTTTTTACGCACAGGAGTGAAATTTAGCCCGCATCCAGATATTTGTACAGTCTATGTACCATTATGTGGATGCAGGTTAATATTCACTTCTGTGCGTCAAAAGAAATGACGCAAATACAGTTTTGGTAAACAAAAAATTCCGCACAACGCGAAAAAGGCGGGACTTTTCATACAGGAAGTGATGTAATAGGATATCCTGTTTACAGATCATGTACAGTGGGTGTACTTTCACTTTCACTTTGCAGTCTATGATCCTTCTAGACCAGAGGTCTTCAAACTGGGGGGCGAGCCCCCCTTGGGGGGCCTCAAGTGATCCCAGGGGGGGCGCCAAACTCTGGCCAAAAGAATTATTATACAGAAAACATGCCTTTGTTTTAAGCAGAAGCGTGTTATTGCTTTTTAAAAAAGGTAACAGTACTTAACTGCAATGTTTAAATAGGTTTAGACCTATTTAAACATTGCCATCTTTCTAAAATAATTGTGAAAAATTCTGAGGGGGGGCCCAATGATTTTTATTTTTCAACTGGGGGGGTGCAGCATAAAAAAGTTTGAAGACCACTGTTCTAGACTGTGTGGCTGTGTAGAGAGTGTTGTCCAGAGATTTTGTGCTGTTTTTGTCCTGTGTGCTATCTATATTGTCAATTTGTGAAATAAATATTGTTGGTGTATACTGTACTACTGTGTTTTGTCTACATTTGTCCATTTATCTTGTGTTTTTCTTGTTTGTGGGAGTCTGTTGTGGGTAGTGTTAGTTTGGGGATAGTTGGGCTCTTTTAGTGTTTAGTTTTAATTTTTTTCTGTCTTTGTACCCCTACTTTCCCCCTTTTCCCCTTTCTATTTCTTTTACCCCTATTCCATTTCACTTCTAAGTATGTCTGGTAGGCCACGTCTTGGCAGGATGGGGGAAGAGGAGTTGGGGGGGTTCATCTGGCTTGTGACGCATTTCTTGCCGCTCATGATCCAGGCAGGGGGCAGGGTGATACAGGGGTATCCGACAGAGGCGCGCAGAATCCAGTGGGGAAAGGTGCTGCATCACCTGCAGCGTGTGTATGCCAGCCAGAGGAGTGACCACCAGCTGAAGCACCGGTGGGCTGACCTCATCACCAGGGAGCAGGATCTCTTGGACCACCTGGGAATCATGATTGGTGGCACTGTTGGTGAGTACGAATTATGTTAATGTGCACGATTAAATGCTCTGTAGTGACATCAGGGGATTAGTACAATGTCTGCCAGCTAACTTGCTGACTGTGTGTAATGCTGGGGAAATATAAGGGGATCATTGATGCACTATGGCAGGATCACAATTGCTAGCTGTCAGGTAGCACGTGCTCAGGAAACTTACAGGTTACTTTTCCATGAAGGAAATTGGTGCGGCCTTTTTGTCAGAACAGCTAACAAAATATGAGCCAATCATGTCTATATAGGGTACTATTGACAGAGAAGTACAGATGTACCAACATTTAGGCCAACTATGTTGACGCAATTGCTAGACTGACTTTAGAATCACTACATGATGCAGAAAATGAGTGCTGCCTTCAAGTCAATTGATAATAGCAAAGTGGCTCAGGCATATGTCTCATGTGAGTCTGGTGAGTGTGGAAGGAAAGCATTCACGGAAGTACTATGAATGTGTGGGATTATTGTGTTCCTTGATCTTTTTGGATACATGTCAGTTCTTGATTTGAAAACATCGTGAAAAGGTGTAAGGTGCCTTCAGGTAACATCTTAAGATGTTTTTTGGAATTAGTTGAGCCACAATCCAAATATGGATGGCAGTCCTAGTGTATGCACATGGCCTCACATCTCCATGGTTGGTGCAAATCACCATAGCTGGGCCACATCAATTGAATAAACTGTAACAACAGGATGGCTTACAAAAGTCCCTGCCCCTCCCTCTGTACATTGGACCTATGTGCAATAAATGTGTCATGGCCACAAGGCATGTTTGACTGGTAATGCAGTCCTCAAGTAACCAGGCTTTGGATGTCTCTTTTGGATGCACATGATGTGACGGTTACACCCCATATTTTTTAGTGCTCACCAATTACGGGGCATGTTTGCAACCACATGATAGTTAGGGCCAATGTATGTGTGCAGATATGTGTGTAACTGTCACAGGAGACCCATGCTATGTACAAGTTGGCCGTGATATATTAGATGCAGTACCATCATGTCTGAATGGCTGCCATTTCCTTATTCAGCCTACACATTGTAAATGTTTATGAAATTGTTGCACTGTGCACAGATTTTGAGCATATTTCTTCCTTCCATACCTTACAGGTGGACCGGCACCCTACACTGTGGGAGAGGTGGCGACATTTCAGGACCCCGACCACTCAAGTAAGTGTTGATATGTCTGTTATGTGTTGTGTTTGCTGTTTATGGACTCGTGTGAGTTGGACGCATAGCAAGGTGTGATGCGTTGGGCAAGCTTTTCTCTTGTTCCATGAGTGGGAATGCAGTTCTCACATGTTTTGAATTTGCCAATGCGTATCCAATGGTATCATGTAGGGATTGTAGGACATCCCTGTAGGACCCACTGTGAGTACAGGGGTTAGTCAAGTGTATGACACTTGTATCACCAAGAGTCGCAATGGAAGTCAGCCCTAATTTAGTCAGCCTGTCAGACCCACATTCTCTAAGATTGGTACAGCAAATAGCTTTCCAATAGACACCTGCTTCCCTTTTTACCTACGTTATTTTGAAACAGTAGGTAGAACCTCCTAGCAGCATGTACTTCCACATGTAGTGCAACAAGTCTGTGGAACCTGAGTGCAATGGCCTAGGTGTGCATGCAATTCATGATCATGGGTGTTCTAGCAACTCTGTGTCTGATGTAAGTAAGGCCTCTCTGGAAGTATATGTTGTGTACCAAGTTCTGCATTTCCTGACATGTCTGACCCTATGAGTGCTCTAGGGTTTGCTGACTCCTAATTGTAGATAGACCTTACCTGTGGTGTGTCTGTAGAGACAAACATGTGTGGAGTTTCCTATACACTCCTCGGTGTACATGTTGTTGGCAAATTATAGTTGTGTATCCACCCCCCCTCAAACACGGGCATGGGTTTGTGAATGGGGTACCTAGTACTGATGCTACCAGTATGTTACACATACATGTGAATAAGTGACGGTTTGGTTGCATACTAGTATACACACTCAGGTTTGGCACTTGGTACTATACTGGCAAGTCCAGTTACAACTTGCAGACCATGTGGCTTTAGCTTTGCTTTCCGTACACTGACATTTGTAGCCCAGGTCTTGGCGGAGGATATGCAGCATGATTCTTAGATGATAACTGGCAGAACTCAGATTGCAAGTCAAAGCCAGTTATTACCCATCTTGTAGGTTATGGATGTGCTTTGTGTGATGTGACCTTTGTAGTCTGGCCAGCCATATACTTCCTCAGGGACATTCAATGCTCTGTATTGTGATATGAGCTGTTAGAAGTACAGTAGATGTAATGTCTGATAAACTTGCTGTGCCATTTCACACAATGCAGTTACTAATGTAGAATATCTGCATTTGTCTTCACATCTGCTAACATGACTCCAGACCAGGTCCGTGAATTTCACCGCCGGGCCATGCGATATCAGCACATCCTGCTGGTGGAGTCGGGGTTCCGGAGGATGGCCCGGTGATATCGCCATGAACGGGCCTCCGGGGCATGGAGAGCCTTCCCACAGGGTGGGCCTACTTTGCCCACCACAGCCACCACCAGCACAACCACCAATACGAGCCAGGTGGCCCCACCCCCAGCTGCCACTGTTTGTCCAACATCTGCTGGACTTCCAGGCCCCAGCATTGCCACTGGTGCAGGACAGCCCACTAGGCCTGGCACCACACCCACACAGACCTCCTCCACCGGTACACAGACTGCCACTGCTCCATCTATTGACCCTACAGCCTTCAACCGAATGGAACATAAGATAGACAAAGTGCTGCGCAAGTTGAGCCACCTGAGCCGGGACGTGAAGCACATTAACCGGCGGGTTAGGTCCATTAAGAAGACCCTCCGGAGGGCCAACCTCTAGACACTCTTTTGATGGACATGATTCCCTCCCCTTCCTCCTTTTCCTTGTTCTTATAGTTAGTGGGCTTAGGGGGCTTAGTGTTAGGTTAGTATAGGCTGTTAGTTTAGTTAGTGTTAGTGGGTGTGGGGTGGGGGGGCCTGCTTGTTTCTATTTTTACTTATTACATGTGTGGGTGGGTGGGTGGGGGGCTGTGTTGGGGTTCTTGTGTGTTAAAAAAAAAAATATATATATATATATATATTTGTATAGGATAGTATAGTATGTGTTTAGGTTAGTATGTGTTGTCCTCCATGTGTCCCGTCTCATAAGAGGGGTGGGGGGGTAGATGTTTAGAACGTTTCGTTACATGTGATAAGTAAGTGTAGCTTAGGTTAGTTAGGGACAGTTGTGGGTAATGAGTAGTCAGGGTAGATTAGGGTAGGTAAGATTTTTCCCTCAGTTTCCTCATCAGTGATTAGCATTTAATAAATATTTGGTTAACCCTTAATTGTATGTGTTGAATGGTACTTGATCGTGGGTTTGGATTCAGTGTACATCAATTTGGTACTATAACATCTGTATCCTATGCTACAAACAAATCCCAACTGAGCTGTACGTTTGGCAGCTAGCCTGGAGCTACCTTGCAAAGTGTTGACCCTTTGTTGCAACCACCAATCACAGTTAATATGGATCCCAATGTGTTTCTGTTGATAAGTGTGTTTTCAAAGTCACTAACAGTGCTTCCAGACTTGGTATTGGGGAAACAACTTTAGGTCTGACTGCAGTGTGATGATCATGCACACCCTTATAAGATGAATTCTCATTGGCAATCTTGTATTCTTGTCTTCATGACCCTCATACATCATTTGTGACACAGTTCGGCATGATTACCTATTTGTATGTTAACTCAGACCCCTTCATTTGTGCAGTTTTTTTAGGTTTTACTTAGATTAGTGTGGCTTGTTTATTGTGTTATTTTTGCATGTTTACAACATTTTGAGGCCACTACTTGATGACTTAGTTATCCCCTGAGGAAGCATTCTTCTGTCCAACACAGCATGGTGGTGTATGGTTTCTCACTTCATCCGATTTGTCCCTCAGGATGGGCAGAGTATGATGCAATTATGGGCATTGTGCAGAATTCTCTGACTACATATTATCAGGACGGTTGTGTTGACAAGCTACGTAATTTGACAGTATGCACATTTCAGTTATCTACTTCACAGTTGACATGTTACATTACCCAGAGACAGATTTGTTGTGTAAGTGCTATTTATTGAAACGTGCTGTAGTGCTATCTGTACATTGTCCATGACTGTGAGTCCATTATAGTGACATCTTAAATTGGGATCCAACACAAGGGGTTACGGAAATGCTTTTGACATGCTGGGGTTGATGTTTCAGACAGTGCAGAGGGACAGGATTTGGCAATGAGTAGGAGAGAGACAATCACTGGGCTGGGTGACAAGATATACAGTGGTTTGCAGAACAGTGCTTGAGTGAAGTTGTTGCAAGACTGGCAAGTTACAATGCGCAGGACCTTGGTAAATGTGGGCCATGTGGCAGGGACTAGTGCTTCCGGGTCATTTTCCTTGTGAATGTGATCTGTTCCATGTCTTCTTCTTCTGATGTGTGTGTTGCCTGCTTTGTCCTTGTTGTTGTTGGTTGTGAAGGGGCAACACACACCTCAGTGTTAGAAGACATGGAGTCAGACATCCCGGTCGCTGCTCCCTGTGAAGGTCTTAAGGGCAGTATTGCAGCAAGGAGGGCCTGCTGGTTCTTGAGAATAGCAGCCACATCATGATGGTAGGCAGCCAGGTCGGCTCTGAGGGAGTCATGATTGCATTCGTGCATGCAGTGGAAGGTTTGGGGTGCGAGGTGTTGTGGCAACTCCCTTACTGCAGTGGTGAATTCCTTGACAGTTTCTTGTAGTCCTTGCAGTATGGATGTTAGGGCTTGCATAGCTGCTGCCTGATCTGCAGATGACATCATGCACGAACGCATCCCCTCAAGGCTGGCTGCCATAGTTTGCATCCCCACCCGCACCTCCTTGGCCAGCTCCCGCTGTACTCCAACTACAGTTCTCTCAAAGCTGGTGCCAGTGTCGTCAGAGTCCTCAGCTGTATTGGAGCTGGCAGGTCTTACAATTGGGGTGGTGGGTGGATCCTCTGCGATGGCTGCTTGTTCTGTGCTCCTCCTTGTGACTGAAGGTGGGGTCTGGAGGGTGTCAAGGACCTTTTGGATAGTCTCCTGGGGAATGTTTATCGGCTCGTCATCCATGTCATCAGGGAAATCTGGGACAGGCATATCGGCAGGAGATCCATCTTCCTCTGCAATGAAACAGGGTACAATTAGTGTGTCTGTGTTGTGGCAATTTTGATGTGACGTGCCTGCCTTTTGATGAATTCACTTTGTGATCTTGTTTTTTGTTAATTTCTCCAGTCCTTCAGATGGGCATTCTTCCAGGCCTATGGCCCACCTGTGTGTCACATGTATGTTATTGAGGTATCAGACTTGTCAGCCTCATTGCCTCTAGGTGTTGGTTTATGCCAAATGGAGAATTGCCACCTTCTTGTCCTACTCAGCCCTCCGTGTACATCCATTCTCATGGTGAGACCTTTCACTGGCTGTGGGTGTACCGATGGCCCTGGCAGCACACTTAACAATCTGGACCTGCCCCAATCTCTGATCTTTCACATCCACTTAAATGTAATTGATATGTGGCATATCCTATGCATGGCAATGTTATGATCCGAAATGGATGTTGACATTGGTAATGTGTCCTGCTGATGTTGGGGAATGTGTGTTACATTGGATTGCCCTGATAATCGTATCAGTGTCCTATTTCCTCCTCTGACTGTGCGGGTGTTTTTCAGTGACCAGTTACATGTGTCCCCCCCCAATGCTGTTGTCTGAGCAGTATGACATTTGCGATGTTGCATTGTTACCCAGGCACAGGATGGACCCTGACATATGCAGCATGGGTGTGTCCTCAGTGCTGTGTAGCTCCTATTGTTGTTTACATTGGCTGTTTGCGACAACTATGGGCATTGACATTTGAGAGTACTGGGGCCTTTGTCTTGTTTCTGGGGATTGTTGCAGTTGTCATCCTCACCCCCTAATTTAGGTGTGTATGATCCATGGGGAGGTTACTGCCATTGGCTACTTGAGCTGCACACAGAGCAGAGGTGGTAGTGGCAACTGTTGTCGCAGTTACATTCCAGTTGTCGGTCTGGCTAGAGGTTGTTAATAGGGCCCTAGTTAATGTAGGGGGTATGTTGGCTGACGTGTGCCGGGATGTCAGTCTGACGTAGTGGCCTTCCCTCCTTGCGTGGCTTTCCCTTTGCTCCATCGTTGGCATGACAGCATGCCCCCATGGGACTGTTGTTGGTGTTGTGTAATGGTGTGCCCCAGGTCTTCTCAGAACGGGCCATGCCCCCCTGCCGTGCCCCTTTACCCATGCCACTCCATGTATTAGATGACTTCCATGCATTTAGTGGTCGGTATCCCCCCCGCCGGTTGTAGATGACATTTGTGAATTTTAATTCCCCATGCGACTTACCCTGCATCTGCGTTGTCTCCTGGTAGTCTGCGCTGTCCTGTCCTTGAATCCCTATGACGATCTCCTCAGGGATGACGGCTGCGACCATCTCCTCCATGTGGTCCAGGGCCTCCTGGTGGGCTGGACTCCCGCCTCCAGTCTGCAGTGCTGCCTTCCTGTTCCTGGCCTTCTTTTCCTTGGTCCTGCGCTTGCAGTCATGCCAGCGTTTCTTGCACTCAATGACAGTTCTGCATACTTCAGCCACACTGTTAATCTTGTCGACAATTTGTTGCCAAATGGCCTCTCTCCTACTAATTGGCAACTTTGATGTGACAAACAGTTGGTGCTGGTGTTCCGTCACCTCTTTAACCAGAATTTCCTGCTCCTCTGCACTAAAGCAACACTTTCTTTTCTTCTTAAAAGTGTCCTGGTTCTTGTGTGGGTCCTCCTGGCTGGTTCCTGGTCTGCTGTCATCTTCCTGGGGTCTGTAGTGGCATCTGGGATCCATTTTGGCTCTCCTCTGGTGAAATGGCAGTGTTCACTGGTATTTTTGATGCTATTGCGTAAAAAAATAAAAACGGCGCATATCCGGTTTGCGGTGTCGTAAATCAACCCACAGTCATTTCCGCCGCGTTAACGTCGTTTTCTTTTACGACTTGACGCTGCGGTGTGCGTCAAAGATAATGACTCCCACCTGTTGTTTGCGCCACCGTGCATCAAAGTACAAATATGATGCCCGCACGGCCCACCAAAATGGCGTTAGCCGGCGGTAATATTTTTGACGCAAAACTGCGCCGGCGCAGTTTTGCATCAAAAAGTATAAATATGGGCCATTGTCTCCTAAAATATGCCACTAGCACCACAAGACACGTCAAGACAAATGTTGGAGATTGACTTAGCTGGAATTTTTTCTCCGGTATTGAATCTACAAAAGATGGAAGCAATGGCCAAATATGGTCAGGATCAAAATATGAATCAATGGCATTATTCAAGAGATTACCATGAAAGAGTTTCTCTGTCTGAAATCGAAAGGATTTAGATGGTGTGGCACAAGCAACAGCCACAACTGCCCTGCTACCAAACAGAGATTTTTGTCCTGTTGTACTGGGGAACAGGTACTATCGAAAGTAACACTCTGCAATGGTCCAAAATGTAAGCGGCGAATCATGCACTATGATCTAAAACATATTTCCTGCTGTTTTCAGAGAGAAGCATAGAACCTTAATGACCTATCTGCTCAGAATCCCCATGCCTAGGAAATTAATAAAAATAATAAAACATGTTTTTATATTTGACTATAGAATTACATAAAGCCTACAATCTGTCTTTATATGTTCCCATTGTCTATGAGGCGACAGCAAATGTATTATGTCAACTGTACCCAACTAACATTAGGTGAGTAGACAGTCCTTCAGTCTCATAAAAAAATGAACATCCAGCAGGACTCCGGCAAAAGGAAAGTCTTATCAGAAAGTGATGATCCATGTTACAAGCTTTATACTTTAAATTCCCTGACTATATTATATAACTGATTGTGGCAGCTAATGGGAAGGAATCAGTGCCCCATTTTACACTTGAGAAGAGTGTCGCCCGGGTCTCAAAGCATACTTGTAGAACAAAGAAACACCCTGCCGCCATTTTACTTACAAAAATCAGCACCTCCTTCTAAAGATTTCTGCTTTCTTACCTGCACTAATTTCACAAGTCTTTTTAGGGTCGAGCCTGCGTTGCATGCGCTCGCGCAGGCGTATCGCAGCGAGACGCTTTAGTTCTTAGAAAAGGGCTCGGAGCCCTGTCGACGTCACGTCAGTGTGTTTCATTGGTTCGTGGGCTTGCCTAGTAAAATCTGCTTGCTTTCATTAGTGGAAGGCATGTACACGTCATGCCTTTTCCGGTGGTTAGCACTCCTCGAGCGCAGCGACCAAGTACAGAAAACATGCGAGGCTCGCTGTTTTCTGTCGGATCGTGGACTACTTTTTCTCTATTTTCCTAGCGCAATTTCGCTTGGCAGAAGTCGAGCGCTTTACACAGTTAATTTTACTTTTTCGGGTTACGTACATAAAAGCACTTTTTCCGATAGATGAAAAGTCGGGTTAGGAGTTTACAATGCGATCAGCTCTAACATGAGCAAACGCGAGACCCGTTGCATTGCAAATGCTTGTTGTTCTTGTATTTAATCAGTATGGCTTTTTCTTCAGCGCAGCTGCATTCCCCAAGCGTGTCTCGGTGGCTTATCTATATTCATAGTGAAGGACACTCCTGTCCTGACTTCTGCAGTGCTGGGCAATGACAACAGATAACCATTTTCTTTGGCACAGGGCAGGTGCTAGAGTGTGAAGATTACTAATAAAATTGTGCGATTAACTGAAAGAAACGGGTGCATTTAAAAGTGCAAGGCTGAAATGAAAATGAGGCCTACACTGTTAATTGACACATATATTTCAAAAATGAAAATAAATGACTGTCTAATAAAATGTATTTTATGTATTACTAACTGAGAGTAATGAACAATAATAATTACTTGTCCAGAAAATAAATAGTTTGAGCTTTATGAAATGTTGTACACTGCACATTTTCCTGAATGTTTGAAAAGGCATATGATACGCTAATTCAGAATGAAGTACATGTGATGCTTAGAAAATGCTGATGGCAGTGGAAAGTTTTCTGTTCTTTCTTAAACATCCTGTTTGATGATCTAATGTCTAAGAGAAATGTTCTGGTGCTGTATATTTTGATACATTTATTTAATTCCTGTTAGTGTTTTACAGAAAACAATGGCTTTCAGTGGTTTTATGTAGTTTGATACATTTTATTTATGCAGTGGAAACTGGCATGGCAGTGAAAGTAGCTGAACAATGAGGGAGAAAAGAACACAAGAATTACAACATGGAGAAAGGACCTTTAGTTTTAGTTGGTTCTGTCCAAAGCCACCTATAGTCTAAACCAATGGTAGAGTATCTAGTTACTTTTTTAGGACTTTAATATTGTGATGTTAGCTCAGACTTTAGGCAGATTTTGTTTTGTCCTTTGCTGTGTTCAGAGGTACTTTTATTTCTGTTAGTGAAATAATGTGCTATGTGCGACTTACAGTTCAGATGCAATAAGGTCAAATATTACTGAACTGTTCCCATATATGTCACTGTCCACTAACGATGACCAGAAGATGCTCCACTGAAGAAGACTTTGCTGTCTACTGAACCCATTAAGGAGAGGTATAACCTAGTTTGTGCATTTGTCTTTCTTGCAGGTTTTCATGTTTTTCTCTTCTAGGAACCCAACTGCTATTTTTGCTAGCGCCATAGATAGATGTTTTTCAAATCAGTTTTGTCTTGTTTTTGCATGAATTAGCAACATGCTTAATCTAATTAGGGTACTAGTTAGACTGTCACATTCTGAATTTGGCTGCGCAAAATAAATGATTGTGAATAATATATCTGTGTTAACTCAGTGTATTCTATCTCAACTGTGCATCTGATATTGCTGTTATTCTGTATGGTGATTCTTAAGTGCCTAATAATTCATATTCTGTCAAAGCTGAGATTCTTTGGAAGGTTTGGTTAACCTGTGTTATTCATGTATCTTTATAATTTGGTTTTGCACTTGGTTTACATGATCTTAGCATTGTTAATCTAAATGGCAATAAATGTTTGAACTTCACTAAACTGGTGTGGTGATTCATAGCAAATAGGTCAGGATGTGCATAAATTACTGACTCTAATGTTGATTAATGATGGTATTGTTTAGTTTTGTTTATTGTTTATTTTGTTTTGTTCATACCCAAACACTCACACCTATCTGAGTCCAAAGGGTCATTCGACCTCATGTGGGTAGATGGTTGTTTAACCCTTACGGTGGTAGGTAAGCCCCATGTAAGTAGTAGAGTTGCACGACGCAGAGTCTGGCCGACACCGCCAACTCCCTGGGCGCCATCAGGGCCTCCCTCCATTCCGAGTCCTCTAAAGCCCCCAACCAGGACTCCCACTTTACTCTGATGGAGTTCAGGTCTCCGGGAGCATTGGTAATTAACATTTTATATATTTGGGAGATACCTCCCCCCCCCAGGTTACCCATATGTAGTTTGGCCTCAAGAGGGTTGAATTCAGGCAGGGGGCCGGTGGTTGGTAAGTGGACCCTCAGAGCGTGTCTGAGTTGAAGGTATTTGAAGAACTGTGTCTGATTTAGTTGGAAATCTGTCTGCATGTCACGGAAGGACTTCATTGTTTCATCTTTCCATACGTCACCCACCAAGGAAATGCCTAGCCGGTCCCAGTCTGTGAATCCCTCCAATGACGCTGTCGCATTTAGCCATCTCCCTGCCCATAGTGGGGTCTGGTGCTTGATAGTGGTGTTCCATCGGGTGTGTCTTAAAGCTGCGCGCCAAGCCAAAAAGGCCGCTCTGGTCACCTCTCCTAGGCCCCGTGGGAGGGGTCTCCCATATAGTATTCCTAGGATGTGTGAAACCCCAAGATCTCAAGTTCCACTCGGTAAGCCGGGTCTCCCCATCCTCCATTAAACCAGTCGTGAATCACTATGAGTTGGGTGGCTAGATAATACAGGTAGGGGTCTGAGGCACCTAGGCCTTCGTCATACATTCCTCTCCTACAGTGGTGGGTCGCTACTCGGTGTCTAGCACCTCTCCATAGGAACTGGCCTGTGGCATTTTCGAGAGCCCTGAACCAGGAGCGAGGGATCGGCAGGGGAAAATTCTGAAAGATATACAGGAGCCTCGGTAGGACCATCATCTTGAAAAGGGCTTCGCGCCCATTACATTTAGCGGCAAGGTTTGCCATCTTTGCAAGTCTGACCTTATGCGTGTCAGTAACGGTGTCAGGTTTTTGTCCCAAGCCAGTTCGGGCAGGGTGGACACCCAGATGCCCTGTTATTTAAAACTGAGTCGACGTAGCGGTATTATGTCTTGCCAGTCGAAGCAGTCACGTGCGGCACCAGCGGGATCAGCATCGATTTAGTGAGATTCACTTTCAGTCCCGACGCCCGCTCGTAGCGCCGTAAAATGCAGAGGCTTAGTGGGCCCTTTGTATTGGTGTCTTCCATGTACAGCAAAACATCATTGGCGTACAGTGCAATTCTGTCTTCTTGGGAGTGACCCCAATTCCACCCTAATCATCTGGGCCAGGGGCTCGATGGGCAGGATAAACAGGAGGGGAGACAAGGGACATCCCTGACGTGTGCCCCGCTGGACTGCGAATGTTGAGGACAATGTACCATTCACCTGTACGCGGGCTGTGGGGTTAGCATATAGTGTCTGAACCAGATGACAGAATCTTGGGCCTAGGCCTGCACGTTGGAGCACCAAGAAGAGAAAGCCCCAATCCACTGAGTTGAAGGCCTTTTCAAAATATATGAGTAGAAGGGCCAGATCCTTGTGTAACCGGTGGCATTCGGCCAGGGCCACATGTAGACGATGGATACAATGTCGAGTACTGCGAGTGGCCATGAATCCACATTGATCCGGGTGGATTAGTTGTGGTAAGACCCTTTTTAGGCAGTTAGCGAGAATGGTGACAAAGATTTTAACTTCGGTATTAATCAGTGATATTGGTCTATAATCAGCGCAGTATGGTGAGGGAGGTTGGGATTTAGGGAGCACCACAATGGTGGCGGCGTCTATTTCTCGGGGGAAGGCTCCCCTCTCTTCGACCTCTGCATAGAGTTTTAGCAGGTACGGTGTTAGGTCCTCTCTAAAGGCTTTGTAGTATTCAGCGGGGAACCCGTCGGGTCCCGGCGTTTTCCCGGCGCCAAGAGATGATATTCCTATTTCTTCAGCGCTGATATCTTCGTCTAGGATTTGCATCTCCATTGCCGGTAGTTGTGAGAAGGGGACCTCGTCTAGCATGCCAGTTCCAGGTCAACTAGGGCAGACTTTTGATACAGTGTTTGGTAGTACATGGCGAAGGTGTTCGCTATTTCCGAGTGTTTTACCACAGGGTTTCCTGTCATAGACCTCCGGGATTATCCTGGAGGCATGATGACGTGACACCAGCCAATATAGCATTTTCCCGGATTTGTCCCCCCACCCATAAACCCTCACCGTGGTGGCTCTCCACAGGTGTTTTGCTGCTTCCAGGGACTGGTTTCGGATCTCCTCCCGGATTAGGATTAGTTGTTGTTCTGTTCTGTCGCTTGGGTCTATTGTGTTCTGTTCTTCAAGCTTCATTGCACGAAGCTCTAGTTGTTCAATGTGGTGGGTTCGTGCACGTTCTTGTCTCCGTATCAAGTCTTTGGCTGTACCCCTTGATACCACTTTACCTGCTGCCCACAAAGTACCCGCCGAGGTCACCGACCCTTCATTCAACACGAAGTACTCTTGCAGTGGCCGTCGCAATTGTTCTGTGAGGGTCTTGTCTTGAAGGTACCACGCGTTTAAGCGCCACATGGGGTGAAATTGGGATCGGGTGGGACCTATGACAAACCGAAGTGGGGCGTGATCGGAGACTACCCTATCTAATATCTCAATATGGGAGAGGGTTGTGCAGTCCGTGCTCGGGGGCAGCACCAGCTCGATTCTGGAGTGTGACCCATGGGCCACAGAGGTGTGTGTGAATTGTCGCCATCTTGGGTGCCACACCCGCCAGGCGTCACAGAGCCCCGTCGCGGAGAGCCAACCCGTGATTCCCGCAGCTGCTACTTGTCTATGTGCTGAGATCAGACCGGCCACGTCTAGAGTTGGGTCTGGGGTTGCGTTGAAGTCCCCTCCCACCATCGTACTCCCGGATGGAAGGTCAGCAAGTAGGTTAGTAAGGTTGTTGAGAGTTTTCCGAAACAGTGGGGGGGGACATAAACACTGATTATGTTAGTCGTGACTCCTTCGATCTTGCCAGTGATGGCTACGTATCGGCCCTGTCGGTCCCTCCGGACTTAGATGTTTGTCAGAGGGAAGGTACGGTGTAGTAGTATGGTGACCCCCCGAGATCCACGCATAAATCCGGCATGATATACCCTGTCGAAGCCCCTGCGGGCTAAGAAGGGGCAAAGATCCCCCAGGAGGTGCATCTCCTGCAACAGGAGTATTCCCGGTTTAAATCGGTGTATGAAGGTGAATACAGCAGTCCGTTTAATTTTATCTAGGAGGCCGTTAACGTTCCATGAGATTACCTGTGTTTGAGTCATGGTGGATGGGTATTTAGAAACGTCTTGTGGTGTCCGTCAATCTTTCTTGTTTCCGAGCCTGGGGATAGTGGGGACTCCCCATGTCGTTCACGTCCTCGCCAGCGCGCGTCTCTGTTGTATCTATTTAAATCACTATTGGCCCTGCTCTGTACTTTACATGGAAAGCCCATAAGTGATAGTAATAAAAGAACTATAACATTTGCCTTTGAAACTAGGCTGGAACTCCCTTGCCCCCAACTCCCGCTCCACCCCATACTTCCCCCCAGAAGCATCAGTCGCCCAGGTGTTGCGCCTCCCTTTTGGAACTGGTGAGGCGGAACATCAACTAATAGGGTAGCAGTGGTGGTGGACCCCTCCATAAAGTCGGATCAAGATCAAGAATACAATGGACATGTTAGTCTAATGACTAATGTTGTTATTATCTGCTTGGCAAAGTGATGTTTTTGTCTAGGGACCTCTCCGCGAGATCATAGTACTGGGCTACGAGATAGGTCTGTGTCCTCCGGAGATCCGGATCGGGCTCGGTTTGTGTCTTGAGGGTCTCGGCCCTGGGGGGGTCCTCCGGGTCTCCCAGCGACGCGGGCTCATCGACCCCGTCCGGAGGGCCCCGGGGGGGGAATCCGGGAGAGCTCCGCGGTCGGTCTTGCGCCGCCTAGAACGGGTGCAGCCGCGGCGATCGGACTGCCGCCCCTTGCTGGAGTCGAGATCCATCTCTATAGGGACCCAAGGGGACCTCCTCTGTCAACCAGGTCCAGGCCATGGTTGGCTGATCGAAGAAGTAAGTTTTGTTGCTGTGGACCACCCAGAGTCGTTTTGGAAAGAGGAGGCGATATTGAATGTTCATCGATCTCAGTTTCTGTTTCACCTCTATGAACGAGCGGTGTTGCTGGTGCACCTCCCTTGTATAGTCAGGGAAGAGGAGGACCCTCGCCCTGTCACAGATGAGATTTCCCTTGGAGCGTGCCTCCTGTAGTACCGCGTCCCTATCTTTGAAATTGAAGAGACGCAGTATAACAGATCTGGGTGGGGAACCGGGCGGGGGCTTCGAATGAAGGGCCCTGTGGGCTCGCTCGACTGTGAACCATGGCGTGAGATGGTCCGCCGGCATCCAGGAGCAGAACCAGTCCTCCAGGTAACTGGCCAGAGACGATTCTGTTGTGGTTTCAGGAAGGCCCACCACACGGAGGTTGTTACGCCTCGACCTGTTTTCAGCATCCTCTGCTCTCCTGTGTAGTTCAGAAGTGCGTGTGTTCAGTGCGGAGACCTGGGCCTTAAGAGCGGTCATGTCATCTTCCATTGTGGAGATTCTGGATTCAGTTTCAGTGATTCGGGCTGTGGCATTTTGGAGGTCCTGTCGAATCAAGGCTACGTCCACCCTCACCTCTCCTATTTTCATTTCAACAGCCACTTGGGATGCCTGTATCACCTGGAGTATCGTTGTCAGATCGCTGGACGCCGTTTGGGGGGTCACCCCCTCCACTTGGGGCACGGTCTTCCATCCGGAGACCAGTTGTGCTCGTGGTGAACTGGTCCATGCGTGTTTGGGCCGCTGCCTGCCTCGTGGCCTTGTCTTTGCCCATTGTAGTTTGGTCCCTTTCTCTTTTCCGCGTAGCCTTCGGCGAGTTGGTTAGCCGTTGCTTGCTAAATTCACTTCTCTGCAGCACGGGCCGGGGCGACGCCGCCCGGGGCTCAAAACAGATGGACCTTCTCACCTCCGGGGGACGGCCTTGTGAGTGCAGGGCGTCGGGGACCCCGGGTCATAACCTCCGGTTCGTACTTGCTCAGTTCTGTAGGAGCCCCAGGGGCTTCAACGTTACGGTTATCCTGCCTGGTGGGGCGCAGTTGGAGAACGGGCCTCTCCCCGGGCCCAGATGTGCCGGTATAGTTTGAGTGCTGTGTGGGGAAGAGGACTCTGCTCCGACGACGGTCCCCACCTTCCCACGCCTGCAGTTATTCCCTTCACTGCTCTCACTCGGCAGGGCTTATTATCTTCACTTCCTGTGAGTGGGCCCACGGGCAGATAATATTGAAGGTTACGCCGCCTTGTCCGGCAATGCAGAGGTTTCCAGTGAGAGCGAGTGTCGGTCACCGCCCCGGTCTGAGTCTGCCAGCCCACCCGGGGTTTGCTCCGTCCTGGAGGGGTGCCTGGCGGGTGCAGTAGGGGGCCTCATCTCAGCTGTGCCTCTGTTTTCTTGAACCGGTAGTCGTTTCAATGCACGCCACCTCTCCAGAGGTTTCTCCTGCCTTTAGACTCCAGCGGGTGAGTCCTCCAATTTGGTGGGGGAGGCCCCGGGTCGATGCCCACTGGTTCCCAGCTACCCAGGGGCGCAGGCTGCGGGGCCAGGCCACCACGGGGGGCCTCCGATACGTCCCCAGGTGGGCCTCGTTTTCAAGTCCGAGCTGGCACCCTGTCCCCTTTTTATTTTAGGGGGCAGGCGCCCTGTCCCCCACAGCTCCGACGCACCACTACCGGGCGCACGAGGCCCGCGACCACTGCCGGGCTCCGGTCACCGCCCTCTCTGCGTGCCGCGGCTTCCCCGGGTGCCCACCAGCAACTCGGTGTCCCGCCTCTCACCTCCGGACCCTCCGCAGCGCCAGAGGGACCGCCGCGGGGTACCCACGATCCGCTGGCACCGCGGCCTCCTCAATTACCGGTGTTCTGATTCACGTCTCCGTCCTCCGTCCGCCATCTTGACCTCAGATGGTTATTTGCGGCTCAGCTGCTTACGGTTTGGTGGAACAGCTGGCACGAGTCTTGCTGAGCTCAGCGCGGTATTGGGGTCTCCGGGGTCTGTTTTTGCAGTGCAGATGATGTAGGATTATGCGTTTTTTCAAAGGCGGATGACGGAGGGGTCCGGATCACTACGAAAGTGCGACCGCCATCTTGACGCCTTGGCCACGCCCCGGTCTCCATATTTTTAATAAACAGATTTAATAAACATGAGATTCAAAACCTAGAAGAAGAAGTTACTTACCTTATTTGGTAGAGGCTGTATCTAGCCACAGATTCCTTACTTTTGAATACTCCCCAGGTATCAGACTGGCTCTGAAATTTTTTGAACAATACCTCCGCACACCAGTCATTTGATGTTCGGCTCAGCGTCGGCCACTCAGAAAATGACATACACTGCGCCACCCCAGCATGGTGACATCAGTTTCTTTTTGTAACATTTCTATGCACTTAGCCACAACAGAATGCTGATGGATCACTGTGCAGACACTAGGGATGTGTAAGGGTCACCCTAAGTAGAGGAATCCATAGACAGAGCGGGGTGGATGGAGAGGTTCCTAAGGAATCTGCAGCTAGATAGAGTCTCTTCCAGATAAGGCGTTACCTAAGATAAGTAATTTGTTCATCTGATAGAGACATCTAGCCACATATTCTGTACCTTAATATTGATACCTAGGCAATACCTCCCTAGAGGAGGGACTGCAAACGGGTTTAGACCAGAAAATCCTGCCAGACTGTACAGGCAAAGTGCCCATCATGCTGGACCTAACTGTCCAGGCAGTAGCGCTTGGTAACTGTGTGCAGAGATACCCATGTTGCCCACTGACAGATGTCCAGGACATGGACTCCGCATGCTGAAGCAGTGGTAGCAGGTTTGGCTTTGGTAGACTGAGCACAACATCAGGGGGTTGCTTTTTAGCATTTGAGCAGTAGATTTTAATGCAGAGAACAATCAATCTTGAAATGGTTAATTTCTGCATGGTTTTTCCTTTCTTTCCCCAACAAACTCAATTAAGAGTTGATCGTCCTCCTTCAACTCTTTGGCACAAACAATGTAGAAAGATAACACTCTTTTTGGGTTGAGACAGTGGAGTCTCTCCTCCTCGTTAGAAGGGTGAGGAGGAGCAAAGAATGTAGCCAGTGTGATGGGTTGGCCTAACCTAAAAGGTGTGACTACCTATGGCAGGAAAGAGGTACCTGTTTTCAAAGGCAGTGTGACTTGGAAAAACAGCGAGGGCTGGCCTGGCCACTGCAAAAATGCTGATATGGCTGAAAGATATCCTTTAACTGTACACAAAGCAAAGCCTTGATGAGATAATTGTACAACAAGCGACAATACCTCAAATAAAGGTGCAGAAAGAGGAACAACATTTTTGGACACACATTAAGCCTCAAAATTCTCCCAACTGTAGGCTGCCAGAATGACATAGCAGACTTCCTCAGGAAGGACAAAAGCTGTAAACTGCTATTGCTCAGTCTTCATGCATGAAGGCAGAGCATGTGCAGTTTCGAGAGCAGGGCCCTGCCCTCTTGCGAAGATAGCATATCCTCCAAAAAGGGCAGATTTCTCCATACAATGACTTCAAATGGAGCAGCAAGATGTTTGGTACAAATGTTATAGTTACGTGTGGATGCAGAGCAGAACAGAGTCACTTCTGGCCTAATGGTCAAGGTCTTGTACAGTTACTCAGTAAGCTGAAGGTTCAAATGCTAGTGTAGCATTGAAGTGTGTATGTTTATTTAGTAGTGTTCTGACTGTTAAACCTTCCTATTGATGGAAGATGTATCTTTCTTTCCTATCACATGCATGGGTTGATCGTCATAGGTATGTCTGGAAGCTGCAGAATAAGGAGTCACATTTCTTAATGCTTAGGGTGGCAGACCCTCACACTGAGAGTTCATGGTTGTACTCCTGGTGTATGCCTGGTCATTTCCCATCTTAATTTCTTTTAAATTTCAAAAGCTTAAGATTCATACTGAAAGGGGATCTCTCTCATTTCAAAAGATAAATACACTTTTCTTTTTAACTTGTTCTAAATGATCTCCGCCTATGAATATCAATCATCAAAGACTAAAAATCTTCTCTACCTCTCTCTCTCTCTCTCTTGCTCAAGACGCCTCTGTCAATCTTTCTCATAATTTTTCTCACTCGCTCTCTCAGTCTCTCACTTTCTGTCTCACTCTCTCACTTTTCAATCCCATAATGGGATGAAAGAAAGAGAGAGATTGCCATTTAAATGGTCTCTACAAACAATGACTTCAAAGCGTCAGACTAGCAAAAAGTTTGGTACGAATGTTATAGCTACGTCTGGATACAAAGCAGAACACAGTCACTTCTGGCCTAATGGACAATATATTGTACTGTCACTCAAATCCTAGTGTCACTTGGCAGTGTGTATGTTTATTTAGCAGTGTTTTGAATGTTAAACTTTCATGTGATGGACCAATTACATTTCTGTCCTATCACACTCTGTGGATTGCATATCATAGGTATGTCTGGAAGCAGAACAGTAAGGAGTCACCTTTGGCCTAATGGTTTTATTTTTAAAATGTCCTAAAATATCTCATTGTACGTATATTATTTATTATCACAGCCTTAAAATTTTCTCTCCCTCTCTCTCTCGCTCAAGTGCTCTCTGTCAATCTCTTTCTCTTAAATTCTTTCCCTCTCTCTCTCAATCTTTCACTTTCTGTCTCTCTGTTTTCCATCCAATAATGAAATGGAAGAGAGAGAGATAGAGATTGTTATTGCAATGGTCTCTCCACACAATGATTTCAAAGGGTCAGATTAGCAAGATGTTTCGTACGAATGTCATAGTTACGTGTGGATTAAGAGCAGAACAGAATCACTTCTTGCCTAATGGTCAAGGTCATGTAGTGTCATTTAGTGACTCATGTCACGCTGTGTCCTCTTCTCCATGCTGGGCTAGGGTCCCATTCTTGTTATTGGTGCAGACGTCTCTTCGTGCTTCTCTTTACTTTTCCAGGAAATATCTGAGTTCTGATGCCCAGGGAGACCCTTAAATCCTGGTTTAGAGGATGTTTAAGGATGTGAGGGCAAGTTGGCAATGGGCTTCTGTCCTTATGGCTAGTCCACCCCTGCAGTGTGACTTCCTGTGGGAGTACATCACTGTTCTACCCAGAACCCACTATTCTGAGGGTCTGCCACGGTGGCAGAACCATTCCTTGGCTGTGCAGACCTCCTAGCCCACCTTAAAGTTACAGCTAGTTTGAGGGAGGTGCACACCTCCTGCATAGCTGATTTCCAGCCTGCCTGATCAGGCAATGCAGGAAGGCTTTGTCCTCCACAGGGGGGACAGCCACTTACACATCAAAGGTGGGGAAGCCCAGCTCACCGCCCTGATGTTATCTCACTAGCCAGCCTGGGAGAGGGAGGAGGTGTGACTTCCTTCCTGCCCAGGCATCTTGTCCTCCAACATGGCATGGTGATAGGACCACCAGCAGGTCAGACTCTTATCTGTGGTGGCAGAGGCTCAGGGGAGCCCACCAAAACAGTTCAGGACTCAATAACTTGGTGGGCACCCTCTAAGGGTGCCACCTGGGCATCTGATTTTTAATCATAAACATGGGCATCATGTTCAGGGTTAAAAAGCACAGTGTTTAATACAAAACACAACAGGATTCTGCTGGCCATTGCAGAGCTGGACATCGGAGCAGTGTTCAGATGCCAGCCCATGTTATTCAGTAAACCACTGGTTACTCGGGCCAGCATTGCAGTTTAAATGCCAGCACAGGGGCATGCGTGCTCTGGCATATATGCCATCACTCATAGAACAGTGCACCCTGACTCCTGGGCTAGAGGAGGCCTACCTTAAGGGTGACTGGCCTGTCCATGGGCAGTAACAGGGATGCTGCCTGCACTCGGCAGCCTTGCAGTCTAACTTTTACTTGGGTCGTTCAGGGTGGCACAATCAGTGCTGCAGCTCTGCTGACCCTCTTTACCACCCTGGGTACCAGTTACTAGGGACTTACAGGGTTGGTAAGGTGCTTTCAAATTGGCCTAATAAATTTGACACATACTTAAAGGGAAAGAGCATTGTTACTGGGCCCTGGTTAGCATGCCTCAGTACAATAACAGGTCAAAAACACAGCATCTGACAGAAAATATTAGGGGGTGACCATCCAAAAAAGGGCACTTTCTAACACTTTTGAATCACAAATGTTGGTTGATCGTCATATATATATCTGGAAGCACCACAGTAAGGAGTCACCTATATCCTAATAGTTATGGTGACAGACCCTCACACTGAGATAGGATGGTTCTACTCCTGGTGTGTTCGGGATCATTTCCTTTCTTGATTTCTTTTAAACTTCAAAAGTTTAAAGTTCATACTTAAAGGGGATCTCACTCATTTTAAATGACAAGTACACTTTTCTTTTTATTTGTATCCCAAAATATCTAACTTTATGTATATCATTCATCATCTTCTCTCTCTCTCTCTCTCTCTCTCTCAAGTTCTCTCTGTCATTCTCTTTCTCTTAATTTCTCTCTCTCTCAGTCTCTCACTTTCTGACTCTCTCTCTCTCTTGTCCATCCCATGATGGGGTGGAACAGAGAGAGAGAGAGAGAGAGATTGTTATTGCAATGGTCTGTCCACACAATGACATCAAAGGGTCAGACTATGAGTGATGGTTCCACTCCTGGTGTGGCTGTGGTCATTTCCTATCTTAATTTCTTTCAAACTTCAAAAGTTTAAGATTCATACTGAAAGCGGATCTCACTCTTTTTAAATACAAAATGCACTTTTCTTTCTAATTTGTCCTAAAATATCTCATTCTACAGATATCATTCATCATCAAAGCCTAAAAATCTTCTCTCCTTCTCTCTCTCTCACGTTCTCTCTGTCAACCTCTTTTTCTGAATTTCTCTCTCTCTCAGTCTCTCACTTTCTGTCTCTCTCTCTCTTCCATCCCATAAAGAGATGGAAGAGAGAGAGAAAGATTGTTATTGCAATGGTCTCTCCACACAATGACTTCAAAGGTTCAGACTAGCAATATATTTGCTACAAATGTTATAGTAACGTCTGGATACAAAGCAGAACAGAGTCACTTCTGCCTAAAGGTCAAGGTCTTGTGCTGTAGTGTTTTTTCTGTTAAACGTTCCTAGTGAAGAAAGATTCACCTTTCTTTCCTATCACACTTCTGTGAATTGCATGTCAAAGGTATGTCTGGAAACAAAACATGAAGGAGTCACCTGTGGCCTAATGATTAAGGTTACAGACCTTCAGAATAAAAGTTGAGGGTTCTTCTCCAGCTGTGTCTGTGGTCATTTCCCTTCCATAATTCCTTTTAAACTTCAAAAGATTAAGGCTAATGCTGAAAGGTGATCTCACTCATTTTAAATGGCAAATACACTTTTCTTTTTCATTTGTCCCAAAAATATCTAATTCTACATATTTCATTTATCAAAGCCTAAAAAAAGTCTCTCCCTCTCTCTCTCTCAAGTTCTCTCTGTCAATCGTTTTCTCTTAATTTCTGCCCCTCTGTCTCAATCCCTCACTATCTGTCTCTCTCTCTTTCTCACTTCTATCCCACAATGGTATGGAAGAGAGAGAGAGAGGTTGTTATTGCAATGGTCTCTCCACACAATAACTTCAAAGGGTCAGACTAGCAAGATGGTTGACACGAATGTTATAGTTACATCTTGATGAAGAGCAGAGTAGAGTCACTTCTGTCTTCCTGATCTGAGTTATATAGGGCCAGATTTACTAAACAGTGGCGCAGCGTGTGCTGCACCAAAATTGGCAGCGCTGCACAGCATCACTTTAGAAATGCAGGGATGTACTGTATCTACTAGAATACGGCGCACCCCTGGGTTTCCCCCTGCGGTGGCGCTAAAATGAGCTGCCTAATTGAGGGGTTTGATGGTTTATTTGCGGAAAGGTGTCCCTTCCTGCACATAAACAATCACTAGTGGCATGCAGCACACACAGAAGTGTCAAAGTGTCATTCTGAAATGATTATTTTTGTGCAGGAAGAGACACCTTCCTGCGCATAAACAATCTTTCTGGCATTTTGCTCTTTCTATGCGTGCTGCAGAATGCAGCACACATAGAAAAAGCAAAAAGCGAGGAGGAATAAAAGTATTCCTACTCGTTGCGCCTCATAAATCTGAGGCAGCGTCGAAATGCAGTGGGTGTTGCTGTGGCACACCCACAGCAACACCCATTGCATGCCGCTTCCACGCAAGGGACTGCGTGTGAAGGGACCGTATTTACAAGGTGGCTTCACGCCACCTTGTAAACATGGTGCAGGGTGCAGGGCATTGAAAAGTGACACTCCGGTGGCGCTAGGGGCTCTTAAATATGCCCCATTGTGTCACTAACTAGGCTGAAGGTTCAAATCTCAGTATCGATTGGCAGTGTGTATGTTTATATAGTAGTGTTCTGACTGTTAAACCTTCCTAGTGATGGAACTTTCACTTTTGTTTCCTAATATGTGTGGGTTGAATGTCATAGGTATGTCTCAAAATAGCACATTAAGATTTGACCTGTAGCTTGATGGTTAAGGTCACAGACCCTCATACTTAAATTTGAGTGTTCTACTCCAGGTGCCTTTGTGGTTATTTCTTTTCTTTAATTACTTTTAAAATTCAAAAGTGTAAGATTCATACTGAAAAATGATCTCACTCGTTTTAAATGACAAATACACTTTTCTTTTTAATTTGTTCTAAAATATCTACATATATCATTCATGAAAGCCTAAAAAACATCTCTCCCTCCCTCGTTCTCAAGTTCTCTCTGTCAATCTCTTTCTCTTAAATCTTCTCCCTGTTTCTCAATCTATCACTTTCTGTCCCTCTCTCTCTCTCTCTCTTCCATTCTATAAAGCGGTTGGGGAAGAGAGAGAGAGAGGGATTGCTATTGATCAGAGGAGCAATGCTCATGCTCATGAATCTGGCATACAATTCTCTCCATGCCAAACCGGAGCCACAGGCATGACTTAAGCTTGGTTGGTCCTGATCTTCTTGAGAACTTTGGGCAGGAGTGATATTGGCAGAAAAGAGTACAGGAGGTCTGAGCTCCACTTAAGATGAAAAGCGCCTCTGGGCGAGAGTGGCCTTGAAAACTCCAGCATGCATAAGTGCTGAATTTGCACATTCGTGGTGGCGTAGAATAGATCTAACCAAGGTTCTCCTCAATCTCTGAAGAGATCTTGCACTGCCTCTGGATGTTGCCGCCATTTGTGAACAGCTAGGCATTGACAGCTTACTTTGTCAGCTCTAGTGTTCAGAGAGCCTGCCAGATGTTAACCCACAAGGGAAATGCCTTAATGTTCCACCCTTGTTGAGAGATGCAGGACCTCTTGACCTAGGAGCCACTGTACCACCGCCCTGTTGTTTTGCAATATCACATGGCAGTGGTATTGTCCATGAACATTGAATCAGCCTTCCCTTCACAGCATTAAGAAAGGCTTTCAATGCCAGATGAATTGCTCTCAATTCCAATGTTGATGTGGAACTGACACTCCACCAGAGACCAGAGACTTTTGACCTCCACCACTCCCAGATGGCTGCCTCAACCCAGTAGTAACACATCTGTCACCAGGGTCAGCTGTAGGTAGAGAAGAGAGAGGGGTCTCAATCTTGGTTTGTCAGCCATCAGTGCATATATTTTGCCGTTCCCTCCCATTTCTGGACCAGGTCAGAGTGATTTCCCTGATGCTAAGCCCACTGGGTCTTCAGGTCTCCCTGCAGAGTCCCCATATGCCATCGGGCATGTGTTACCAGCAGGATGCCAGAGGCCATGAGGCCCATCAGCATCAGAGGCAATCTCACTGAGATCCATGAATGAGGCTGATCATAGCCTGAATGTCGTGGACACACTGCTCCAGAAGATAGGCCCAAAAATGCACGGTGTCCAAAATAGTTAATTTGATAGGAAGCATCTGGAAGAGAGCCATTTCCGTCTTTGGCACATTTATAGTGAACCTCAGTGAATTCAGGAGGTCGGTCATTCCCTGGAGATGGGAGACAACAGCCTTCAACAGCCAGTTGTTGAGGTAGAGGAAGACAGGAACCCCTGACCTCAGCAGATGTTTTGAAACAACTGCCATTGCCTTGGTAAACACCTGGTGGGCACTGGTCAGGCCAAAGGGAAGAACAGCAAACTGAAAATGCTGTGGTCCACCGTGCACTGTAGGTAAAACCTGTGGGCCAGCAGGATGGGGATGTGGAAGGAGGCATCCTGCATGTGTAGCACTTCCATCCAGTCTCCAGGATCCAGGGCAGACAAAACCTGAGAAAACATGAGCATTTTGAGTTTCTCCATCTTCAGGAAGAAGTTGAGAGGGCTCAGGTTTAGAAAAGGATGGAGGCCTCTGTCCTTATTGGGCACCAGAAAGTGGCTGGAATAGCAATCATGACCTGCTTCTGACACTGGCATCATCTCTATAGCCCTTTTGTCCAAAAGCTCCTTTCTCAGCGGACCTAGGATTGGCAGTAGTGGGTGGGTTTCTAGAAATGGTGTGGAGTAACACAGCTGAAGTACCCACTTGACCAATATTATGACTGCCAGCAGAACAGATGATGTTGGATCCTGCCAACAGCTGGGTGCCCGTGTTAGTAAGAGAGCAAACTAAAGGGGTTTTGAGGCTTCTGCTGCCGAGGGGTAGTGGACCAGGTGGACCTCTGGCTTTGTGTCACACAGGACTTATAGGAGCCACATCAGTAACCATGAAAGGACTGGGGAGTCTTTGGGCCATGGTCGCTGGGTGGGAATTGATGCAGTTTGTAGCCCCTATCATAGTCATGGAAGGGGCAAAAGGCAGAATGTGATTTATGTGGGACTGTGGGGAGACCCAGGGGTAGAGTGGTGGCCCCAACTGTTCTTGAAACGCTCCATTGTAAAAGAGCTGGGTGCCGTCAAAGGGCAAGTCCATAAGGGATGCTTGGACATACCCTGAAAAGCAAGTAGACCTCAGCCAGGCAGAGCCACTGATGATGAAATCGTTCTGCCCTGTGAGTTGGTCATTTCCAGTCCGCAGCAAAAGGTGAACATTGCTGCAAAAGCCTGGTTTAGGACCTCCTACCAGACCATTGGTAGCAATCAAATCCCAAATTGGGTGGCAGAAGAGAACATCCTCTTGACAAAAGTATTGAGCTTCTTGCGTGCCCTATCTGGTGGTGTTCTAGGAATCACACCAGGGTTGACTTTGGAGGTGGAGGTCTGCATGACAAAGCTCTCCAGGGTAGAGTGCTGGGTGAGGAAAGCTGGGTCCAGGGGAGTGGTGCAAGGGTGCTGGGCAATTGCTCTGTGCACAGGAGCCCCTGGGCAGGGCTTGGCCACTGTCCTGAGCAAGACGTCTGTGAGGGCTTCATTAAAAGGGAGGAGCGGTTCTGTGGGGGGAGAACCCAGCCAAAGCACCTCTGTCAAGAGGTTTGTCTTGAATGCCACTGAGGGAAGCATAAGGTCCAGGGCCTCAGCCATCCTCCTGATTGCCATCACAAAGGAAGCCCCATGCTCAATAGCCACCCTAGGAGGAGAAACTCAGCCAGTATCTCGGGAGGTGTCCAGACCACCTCCTGCAGAAGAAGAACCACCTCGCAAGCGGTACCTGAGATCTCAGAAGAAGACAGAGTAGGATGCCAAGACCCCCGCCAGCAAAGGATACCCCCTGATGTCATCCCACTGTCCCACATTGTCACCATGTCCAAACTTAAACTGCCCCTGCTCCATCCTTCCACAGGCATATGGACAATGTACCTGTGAGACTGAAAACTGGACTCTGCCATGGACATTACTCCACCATCACCCACCACCGTTTTTCAATCATGTCCCTAAATTTAGCACTTTAATAAAATCACTTATTGCACTTAAAAAATCAGGAGTCTGCTTGTATTTTGAACAAATGTATTAGACATAACGGTGCCAAAATATTCAGTTACATTGTGATGACAACATATCACTGTCACACAGCTGTAGTCCATGGGCAAACAAAGCAGAGGTCACGCAGTGGGGCCCACAGCTCTGAAAACGGAAGGGAAAGTCACAACTCAGTTAACAGGAACTGGGGGGAAACACAGACAGTAGAGAGGCAGGAGACTTTAAGTAAATGTAAAATGGCGGGGTTGATTCGTACCTGTGTGCTACTGAAAATACTGTTGTATCACTGTGTCCCTGTTGTCTGTGTCGTCCCCGTCGTCTTCCTCCTCTTCACTCTCCACAGGCTCCACAGCTGCTACAACACCACCATCTGGACCATCCTCCTGCAGGAAAGGCACCTGGCGTCGCAAAGCCAGGTTGTGAAGCATACAGCAGGCCACGATGATATGGCACACCTTCTTTGGTGAGTACATTAGGGATCCACCTGTCATATGCAGGCACCTAAACCTGGCCTTCAGGAGGCCGAAGGTCCGCTCGATCACCCTCCTAGTACGCCCATGTGCCTCATTGTACCGTTCCTCTGGCCTGGTCCGGGGATTCCTCACTGGGGTCAGTAGCCACGACAGGTTGGGGTAACCCGAGTCACCAATTAGCCACACACGGTGTCTCTGTAGCTGTTCCATCACATAAGGGATGCTGCTATTTCGCATGATGTACGCGTCATGCACTGACCCAGGGAACTTGGCATTTATATTGGGAGATGTACTGGTCAGCCAAACAGACCACCTGGACATTCATCGAATGATAACTTTTTCTGTTCCTGTACACCTGCTCACTTTCACTGGGGGGAACCAAAGCCACATGGGTCCCATCAATGGCACCAATGATGTTGGGGATATGTCCAAGGGCATAGAAATCACCGTTCACTGTAGCCAAATCGCCCACCTCAGGGAAAACAATGTAGCTCCGCATGTATTTCATCAGGGCAGACAACACTCTGGACAAAACCTTAGAAAACATAGGCTGAGACATCCCTGATGATATGGCCACTGTTGTTTGGAATGATCCACTTGCCAAAAAATGGAGTACTGACAGCACCTGCACCAGAGGGAAAATCCCTGTGGGTTGGCGAATGGGGGACATCAGGTCTGGCTCCAGCTGGGCACACAGTACCTGTATAGTGGCTCGGTCAAGTCTGTATGTCAGTATGACATGTCTTTCTTCCATTGTCGACAGGTCCACCAGCGGTCTGTACACAGGAACATTCCTCCATCTCCTCGCAAGTCCCAGCGGACGGTGCCTAGGAAGGACAACATGGAGCACAGAGTCAAGCAACCCTCAGGTACGTAACCACAGCTTGCACAGAACACGATTCGCTATGCATTTAATGGCTTGTATGAGTGGCAATGCAACGCCTAGGCCTGTGTGACGCAGTAGAAATTAAGCCATGTGGGCCCTTGAAATGGCGGCTGCCTGACCTGTGAAGTGTGACAATGGGATGTGAGGTCAATGCGCTGGCGTGGCACACAGTGGCGGTAGGCGGTCGAAGACCGCGGCGCAAAGCAGCATTGGTTAACATTGAACCCTATGGGTCTCAGGAGCCAATGATGATGTGCACCGGCGGTCGCGGTACGCACCGCCGCGGGCGTGACCGCCATTTTCTCTCTGCTTAATCACTCGAGACCTGATCATCCACAGGAGAGGACCTATACTGCAAGTGCTGCTGTGACCTCGGTCTGGAAGAGACAATGGCTGCTGCGACTGGGGAAAGGGCCCCTGCCTTCACATCTGAGGAATTGGAGAAACTTGTTGATGGGGTCCTCCCCCAGTATGCTCCCCCAGTCCTCTACGGTCCTCCAGACCAACAGGTAAGTACACTGGGACCATGCTTTGTGGGCAATGCCTGGGTTGAGTGGGGTGAATGAACGATGGTGCGGAGGGGAGCGTATGAGGCATGCATCAAACGACAGATGAGAGCATGTGCCACATGGCAAGTGTGGGGATGGGGGGACACTCACATCGAGCATGCCGAAAATTCTGATATTGTATTTTCTCTCCCTGTACGTGTCACATAGGTCAGCGCCCATCAGAAAGTCGACATTTGGCGTGCCATCGCCAAGGACGTCCGGACCCTGGGGGTCCACAACAGACGTGGCACCCACTGCCGCAAGAGGTGGGAGGACATCCGCCGCGGGAGCAGAAAGACCGCGGAGGCTCTGCTGGGGATGGCCTCCCAACGTAGGAGGGGTGCCACGCGTCAATTGACCCCCCTGATGTCTCGGATCCTGGCGGTGGCCTACCCAGATTTGGTTGGGCGCGTGAGGACATCACAGCCGACACAAGGGGGTGAGTACACTCTCATTCTGCTGACTATGCGCGCAGTGGAGGTGTCTGGGTGGGGTAGGAGGGCTGTGGGTATCCCTAGGCCAGGGCGATTTCTGTAGGCTAGGCCCCTCCGTAAGGCATGGCCCTGTGCCCCCGCCCCCCACCTCTGTAGGGTGCCAAGTACAGCTATCCATGGCCCTGTGTCACCTATGTGTGCAGTTGTCGTCCATAGGCTTGTAGGCCATGTCCCACTGATTGAGTAGTGTACCCCAAGTGCGCGGCGTAGTGCAGGGGGCTTCTGTGTCTGTCCTCTCCGCCAACTGTGTTGCCAGTGCATGCACTCAACATGTCTTTATTCTCCCCCCCCCCCTTTTTTGGTCTGCTCTTCCTGTTCATGTGTGCATTAGCATCATCTGGCGGAGGAGAAGTGGCATTGGAGCACGAGGGAGCTGCATCTCACATGCGGAGGGCCATGCAACGGACTCTGATTTGACCAGTGAGACGGAGGGCGAGGGGGGCTCCACAACGGGGACACGTGGAGACATCAGCGACACCGACACGTCCTCGGAAGGGAGCTCCCTTGTGGTGGCGGCAACATCCGTGCCCACCGCAACAACAGGTACAGCCGCCACCCAGCGCACCAGCTCCGCCCTCCCAGCAGCCCCTCAGCGTTCGCCCCATGCCCGCTCGCACACCAAGGCGGGCATCTCCTTCGCCCCAGGCACCTCAGGCCCTGCCCCAGTTACCCCTGCTGCCCTCAGTGAGGAGGTCATCGACCTCCTCCAGACGCTCATTGTTGGGCAGTCTACCCTTTTGAATGCCATCCAGGGGGTGGAAAGGGAGGTGCATCGGAGCAATGCATACCTGGAGGGCATTCATTCGGGTCAGGCTGCCCATCAGCGATCGTTCAACGCTCTGGCCTCAGCACTGACGGCAGCCATCCTCCCTCCTCCAACTCCCTCCACCCAGTCCCACTCCCCTGTTCCTCTGCCTATCCCAGACACACCTACAGACCAGCCTGCACACACCTCAACACCCAAGGTCAGCTCATCCAAACATAAGCAGCACACATCACAGACGCATTCACACAAGCAACATCCACATGCAGACATGCCAACAGCCACTGCCTCCTCTGTGTCCCCTCCTCCTCGTCTCCCTCCTCCCTCCCTGTGACGTCCCAACTCACACTTGCATGCACCACTTCATCAGCCACTACGACCATCACCAGCACACCCACCAGAACACTCCGCACACGTGCAGTCACCACCCCCACTGCCATTTACACGTCCCCTGTGTCCTCTCCCAGTGTGTCTGTCACCCCCTCTTCCAAACCACACAAACGCAGGCAGCCACCCACCCAACAGCCATCCACCTCACGACAGCCTCCGTCACAAGCACCTGCACCCATAGACAGCACACTTGACTCTCCTACAACCACATCCTCTTCCTCCACTCCCATACCCACTGCACCTACCCTTCCCATTGCTCCCAAAAAGTTTTTCCTCTCCAAACTTAACCTCTTTCCATCACCTGACCTACCCCCTCCATCTCGTAAAAGTCCAATCTGCACCTAAGCCACCACAACCCCTGGACCTACAAGGACCATAGTCCAGGGATATTGGAGTCCCCCACCTTCGAGGGCAGCCAGCAAAGGGACAGCCAGCCCACCCCCTGGGAAAAAAACAAAAAAAGCCAAGGGCCGGCGTGAGAAAACAGAGACGGCAGCCTCCACAGGCACCACCCTGGCACCGTCAGGGAGTGGGGTGCCACCTGGCACATCTCCAAAGGGAGCCAAGGGCCACAGAGGATCAGGCAAGGATGGCAAGGGCAGCACAGCCGACAAGTCCGGCAGCAGTCGAGCTGCCCAGGAGGACCCCACCAGCCCCATTCCGGGGGTGAAGGAGGACACCCACAGGCACGGGCCACCAGCACAGGAGGGCCCAGCAAGCGAGAAGTCGGATGGCGAGTGAACACAATCTATTGGCCGGATCTGGTGCCCTGGAGACACATGTGAAGCACTGCTGAACAGGGCACCGCCGTCTCAAGAACCGCTGAACAGGGCCCTTCAAGACAAGCACCGCTGAACAGGGCACCGCCGTGTCAAGAACCGCTGAACAGGGCCCTTCAAGACAAGCACCGCTGAACAGGGCCCTTCAAGACAAGCACCGCTGAACAGGGCACCGCCGTATCAAGAACCGCTGAACAGGGCCCTTCAAGACAAGCACCGCTGAACAGGGCACCGCCGTGTCAAGAACCGCTGAACAGGGCCCTTCAAGACAAGCACCGCTGAACAGGGCCCTTCAAGACAAGCACCGCTGAACAGGGCACCGCCGTGTCAAGAACCGCTGAACAGGGCCCTTCAAGACAAGCACCGCTGAACAGGGCACCGCCGTGTCAAGAACCGCTGAACAGGGCCCTTCAAGACAGGCACAGCTGAACAGGGCCCTTCAAGACAAGCACCGCTGAAAAGGGCACCGCCGTGTCAAGAACCGCTGAACAGGGCCCTTCAAGACAAGCACCGCTGAACAGGGCACCGGCGTCTCTGCACCGCTCTGCTTGGACCTTCATCTCAAGCACCGCTCCGCTGAGCCCTTCATCTCAAGCACCGCTGACACATTGGCAGAAGGGGCAGGCCCGGATCAGTGTCGGACAGGGCTGCACGATACACTCTGGGCACCAAGAGTCCTCCAGTACCGCTGGAGTCTGTCATCCACTTGTGAGACTGTGGCTTTGCACTCCCCAGGATGGCACAGTGGGCAAGCCACCCACTGTAGAGACTTGAGAGACTGTGGCTTTGCACTCCCCAGGATGGCACAGTGGGCAAGCCACCCACTGTAGAGACTTGAGAGACTGTGGCTTTGCACTCCCCAGGATGGCACAGTGGGCAAGCCACCCACTGTTATCAACTTGAGAGACTGTGGCTTTGCACTCCCCAGGATGGCACAGTGGGCAAGCCACCCACTGTAGAGACTTGAGAGACTGTGGCTTTGCACTCCCCAGGATGGCACAGTGGGCAAGCCACCCACTGTAGAGACTTGAGAGACTGTGGCTTTGCACTCCCCAGGATTGAACATTGGGCGTGGAGGCCCCTCGTGGATCTGGCGTCGTGGACTCATGTGGCTGAGGTGCCCCCCCTTCCCTTCCCCCTGAGGTGCCTGTAGTTTTCCTATCTGATGCCCCTGCAGTGTTCTCTCCAATGGATTCGGGTCTCATGTGTGGGCTTTGCCCATGTGTTGAGGACCATTGGCCCACGTACAATGACAGAAAGCCAATTCTGACGGGACAATATACATATGTGTATATAGTTATGGGATGTTCGTCTTACTTATTTACTTTGCCTTACAATATATTTGTATTACAATTACTTATTATTTTGTCTTTTCATTCTTCCGGGGGGTTTGGGGGGTGTCACTCTGAGTTGTTGCTCTGCATTGGTGTGTAGGTAGTTGGGGGGGGGGGAGGGGTCGCGTATGTGTGTGCCCGTAATCTTTTCTCCTCCCCCCTCCCGTGTGTCGTAGGTGCAGTACTCACCGTTGTCTTCTGCGCCGGCGTTCGTGCTCCTGGTAGAGGAGCAGGTAGACAATAGCTGGTAGGATGTGTAGTTCTGGTTCCATGCTGTCCAGATTCCTCGTGGAGTGTGTAGAGGTGAGCATTTTCCCGTTCGTAGTCTGTTTCCGCCGTGTTTTTATCAGCGGGGCTCCCGCCCCGGAAAAGGTGGCGAATTGGTGAGTTGTGATAGGGTGGGCGGTACATTGTCTGCCGCCTGTCTGTTGGCGGTGACCGCCGCGCTGCTTGTCTGTACCACTGTGGCGGTCGGAGTGTTAAAGTGGCGGGCTGTGTTGGCGGTTCCCGCCAGGGTCGGAATTCAATTTTTTGGGCCACCTGCCTGTTTGCAGGTTGGCCGCCGCTTTAACACCGACCGCCAGGGTTGGAATGACCCCCTATATCTTGTGCTCTCACCATGCACTGCATTTGGTCTCACATATTACAACACTTATGACATGTTCTGTGATATCAATGACAGCATTATTATTGACAACTAAACTGACATAATTGATGACAACCCTGTGCATGGAAGGGGCTCTTCATTTAGTATTAATCATCAATAGTTTATTCGGTCCAGATTTGGACCATTTGAGAATTTAAAAGTGATCATACGTACAAAAAGATAAAAGCCATAAACCATTGCATAATAAAAAAGACATTGGCAATTTATACAAAAAAAAAGAAAAAGTTCATAAAACTACATAAAAAGTTTCATAGATAATTAAGACAAGACTCTCAAAATAGTCTCTGAATCTTACCCTATGCAAGACGCTAAATGCTAAACTAATACTAATAAATTGGTAAAAGCATAAAAACCATTCTAAAACGGGTTTATACATAAAATAAGACATAAAAATTACATATAATAGCTCCTGTTAGCAAAAGCTAGAGGTCAACCAGTGAAGAAAAATGCCATAAGTTAATCAGTTCTATTGAATAAGTTGATCAACTAAATTGCATCTTGCGATTTATAAAATTATATATGCTGAGGAGCTATAAGTCACTTCAATTGGGGTAGCCCGCTAGACAGCATGCTCGGGGCTACAGTCTTATATCCTCGATAGGTCGCACTAATCGTTTTATTTAAAATCCCAGACTAATATAACAGGGTGCTAGTTCGCTAACTTCTAGACCGTTCTTCGACCAGTGGATTAAGATCTGTAGTGATCCTACTGCGGATTTTCCATGCTGTTGCCAAATATTTAGAAACAGAACTCACTATCTGCATGGAAGTGTCATATTTGCATATTCTATATACACTGTTACGGTTTTGTGTTGGCAGTGTTTTGCACAGAGGGATTATCCACTTCCCGCGAGGGAATTTGTACAGAGGACAGAAAAATAGGACATGCTCAGAAGTTTCCTTGCATAGATGGCAGTTTATGCATTTGTCAGATAAAGAACTATTGGTCGACCAGCAAGCCGTGAAGCTGTTGACTGCCAATGTTCCATATCTGAACTGAAGTAATAAGGAGCGAGCACGGGCTGGGATAGGGAGATCCAGGAAGCTTTCAGACAGAGGTTCGTGCTTAACCAGCAGAAACTCTGCTGTCAACCGACCTAACCCAATTGAGCCGAGAGATTCCTCATGGATCTTTTCCCAATAGCGGTCTTTGATCCGGCGTTTAGCGTTACCAGGAATCATCTCGGGATTCTCCCAATAATGGGATAAATTCAGTTTAACCCAAGCCACTTTCATCTCCCTAAGCCACCGTACTTTTTCCCATCCATAGCAAGGTGGCAATAGTTCTTTAACTGCTGACCTGAAGGGTTCGAGTTCATCCGTTTTCCATAATCTGACCCAGTACAGAAGTGGTCTTAAGTATGCTGTATCCTTAATACTATTTAGACCCAGGTCCAGTCTTAGGGGGAGCATCGGGGTGCCCTTCCCTAGTCTGGATATGTGTCTAAGGAAATTATTTTCTTTGATTTGAAGAGTGTCCATTTGTCTGTGGGATCCCCAAAGTTCCGCTCCATGTAGGGCCGCGGCACGGATTTGGGCTTTGTAGATTTCAGAGATGAGGGTCACAGGGGGACTTGTAGCAGTGCTAGCCTTACGTCCTATCACTCCACATCTTTGACTGATTGTTAATGCCCCTTTCCTTATAGCTGCATCCCAGCTGCCCTTATCAGATAGTCTGATACCCAAATAATCGTATTCCATTACCCTCTCCAGATGAATTGAATCCATCTTGATATTTACTCTAAGCTTCTTGTTCGGGGCACTGTATATCATGAGTTTAGTTTTCTTAAGATTTATGTCTAACCCATAATCTCTGCAGAATACACCGAACTGGTTAACCAGATTCTGGATTCCCATGGATGATTTAGACAGAAGGATAGTGTCATCTGCATAAAGTAGGCATGGAACTTTGGTCCCGGCCAGCTTTGGGGAATCATTAGTGCAATTTGCTAAATACTTAATACAATTATTTATGTATAGAAGAAAAAGGGTAGGGGCCAAAACACACCCCTGTCTGACTCCCATCTCAATAGCCACTGCTTCTGTTAGATCACCATTCTTGCCGCTCCTGATTTGAGCATAAGTATTCTCGTGTAGTCGGGTGATAAGTTTCAAGAGGCCATGTGGGACACCCATATTGGCTAGTGTCAGCCATAGCTGGTTTCTGGGTACCAAATCAAACGCGGCTCTAAGGTCAATAAAAACTACAAAAAGGTTACCTCCTCTTACTTCCACAGTCTTCCATTTTATTGTTAAAAATCTTAGCACCTGATCTATGGTACTAACTGCTGGCCTAAACCCTGCTTGCAAATCAGAAATGGCACTGGTTTCCAGAATCCATTCTTCTAAACGAGACAAAATTTGCTTTGCAAAAAGTTTTTGGAAGTTGTCAAGTAAGGAGATTGGGCGGTAGTTAGCAGGGTTAGAGGGGTTACCTTTCTTAAAGATGGGAACTATCTCTGCTCCCATCCAGGAGCTCGGGACAGGTGCTCCTGCAGTTATCGCATTGGAAATGAGGTTCAGATATGGGGCCCATATATCTGGGTTTGTCTTGTATAAATCGCCTGGTATTTTATCAAGGCCGGGGGCCTTTCCCCATTTCAGTGAAGCGATCGCAGCCTTAGTTTCTGCCAGGGTAAATTCAATTTTGGGGGTCTCAGTAATCATGGTATGGGTCAATTCCCTGAAAGTAACACCAATGATCCCAGAATATAATCGGGAAAAGTGATCTGTCCACTCTACAGGGAGTATTGAGGCACCAGGCGAACAATTAGGTTCTTCGCTGGCATTAGCCACCAATTTCCAAAATTTCGAGGTGTCATTTATTTTAGCAGACTCCAGGAGGAAAACCCATCTAGATTCGTCCCATGTCCTACGGGCTCTACTTTGTTCCTGTCTATAATCTTTCCTGGCTTCCCTTATATGGTCTGACTGGCCTCCTCTTAAAGCACTCAGGAGTTTGTGCTGTGCTTCCCTACATGCGGCGTTGAACCACCTTGCATTGCACTTCTTTTTACCTTCTTTTGCAGACTCTTTAGTAAAAAGATTTTTTAGAGAATTAAAAAATTGTATGTGGGCTGCTATAAGCACACCACTATCTTCTAAAGGCTGAGATATACGATCCATGTGATCAGCCAACTGCCTGTACGCAGATGCCAAAGTGGCTGTGTCGGTGCTCAGGGATTCCCATCTAACATTTCGTCTATTGTTGATCAGTGCAAGCTGTTGTTCGTGGGTCTTGGAACAGGAGACTTCAAGTAGGGGTAATAGGTTCCTAAGAAATAGAATCAATGGTTCGTGGTCACTTTCCTCATGTTCTACAATGTTCATGTCAACCATATAGCCCCACAGGCGGATATCAAGCAAAATATAGTCTATCTGGCTCCTCTGTGTCCCGCGCCTAAATGTAGGGTGAAGATTAGGGTCCGAGCGGGAACGACCATTGCAAGCCCGCAGGCCATGTGCCAGTGTAATATCCACAACCTGATGTGTTAATCTATTTATTTTTGGTCTTTTGCTAGATACCAGTTGAGGGATACCCCAGTAGGCGTCTTCATCTTTGTATAATTCCTGGGCCAGTGAGTAGGGTTCAAAAGTGACATTAAAATCTCCAGCAATAAGAATAAAGTGGGAAGGTGATTTACAAGAAAGAAAGCTGTCCAAAATAGTCAATGTGTCGGACTCATATTTGCTACCCAGGCTCCTATTATAAATATTGATTATTAAAAGTGGTTTCTCACTAAGGGATGGTATTGATAAACCCATTAAATCAGGGCAGCCCAAGTCAATTGTTTCAATCCTACATTTAAAGGAACAGCTGAGCCATATAAGCAGCCCACCTGATGGTCTCCCTGAATTCACCTTAGTTGCTGGGACCCAGTAACTTCTATAACCAATTCTGTATTTGGGCTCCAGTGCCCATGTTTCTTGGAAAAGACATATTTTATGTTCGTCTATGAATTTGCCCCATTCAGGGTTGTTCATTTTATTCTCCAACCCTGCAATATTCCAACTAAGGATGGTATCTAGGCCATCTATTTTGTCTTGGGGAGCTTCAGCCACAGGGTTCTCTCTTGCAAATGAAGTACCGTGGGGAAGTTTTATACCCTTTTCAATCGTATCTATACCAGCCGTGTTTGGATTTCCCACTACAGTATTGCCCAAAGTATCTAGATCGGGGGGTGGTGTGAGCAGTTCGAGTGTCTGAAAAGGTGGTGAATATCCAAGTTTACTAAGGTCTAATAAGTCTGTGGCTAGGTTGGTCTCAATCATCTTGCGCTCCTTATTTGCACCCCCAATACAGATTTCAGAACTCTGGGCACAGGAGGGAAGCCAGATGCTGGTTTCCATCTTAGAAGGATCTGGCTGAGCAAGTGTGGGAATTGGCGTAGGGTCTCTGAGGTCTGCAGTAGGGGTTTGTTCAACCTCAGGATTACCTTGCCCTATTTTGTGAGTTTCATTATTTCCGACTATAGGGTACTCTTTATCCCAATTGTTTGAGCCTTGTGGCTGAGATAAACTGTACTCAATGCTGGCTTTTAGTCAATCAATTTCAGAAAGCGAGAGCGAGATAGGGCTGCGTCTCGGATGAGAATCAGGCTGCATCTGTGCCCTGGTGGGACCTCTGGGTGACATTGTTACCCCCTTAATAGCTGGTACAGCTTTGTGAGGGTAGAAAGCCTGGAGCCTGCAAAGTGAGGTTACTCCCCCTAGAGGGTTAGAATGACACACATTCAAGGAAAGCTGTTGGACAAGGGAAGGCGCATTGAAGTTAATAACAATACAGTCCCCTGTACTGGTTTTTTTTAGTGGACCCACCCAACCCACCCTCCTCACCATTAGTATTGAGGGTATCATATAAAAAGCAAATCTAGCATATCTATGTAGCCAGTGGATGACCTTATTTTTTAGTTCTGTGAATGATTCGGGAATATTAGGCTTAAGCTTAGGAACATTCGTAATAACAAGCACATAAGGGCAAGCTTCCGGTGGTAGGTGTAAAGTTCTCATATTGGTTCCTAGATCTCTATGCATCCGGTCTGCTGGAGGGTTGGTATGATCCTTGAGCAGTTTTGTGCCCATGTTCATGGAAGAAGCAATTTCATCAGTCCGCCTTGGGAGGAGGGAGTCTCTCTTTGAGTGCCAAGTTTTAGGGGGATTGGCCAGTCTAGTAGTATAAGCCTTCACTGGTTGATGCAAAGAATCAGGGCAAAGTGATTGAGAAATGTGGACCGTACTTGGTGATAGAGTAGGGCTACTGGCACTGTTGACTGGAGGGCATGGGGGAAAATGTTGTTGCGAATATTGTAAATCTGATGAGGAAGAGGTGGTTGGCTGATTAAGTTTGATGAGAACGTCAAGTTTCTCCTCAATAGCTGATAGGCGAGTTGTTATAGGGTATAGTTTTTTGGAGAGCTCGTCTTTTATAAAATCTGTTATGAAGGCTATGTCTAGGCTGTCGTTATTAGTAGCTTTGGCAGGTGTACAGTCCTTGGTCCGAGTAGGCACGGCATGATTGGGGGAGTTCAAAACACGGGCCCGTTTATTCTTTAAGTTTACCTCCCCTCGTTTCCTTTTGCCCTTTGAGCTATGCTCTGGGGAGGGTGCAGGCCTATCTGGCATAGGCTGTGTAATTTCTGAAGGATATATGACCTTGTCCAGGGGCTCTGCGACAGACATTCGGGTAGTTTGGGTAGTTGGAGGTGGAGTTGCCGGGGCGGGCTGGAAAGCTGGTGGGTGAAAAGGTTGTGGTGGAGTTTTCGATGGAACCTCCGTTGGTGGGGGGGCAGTCAGACGGCGCTCCACCAGTTCAATTTCTTTTTCTAATGCCCCAACCGCTTTTTGGAGGAAACCATCTAGAGTCTTGTTATTGTCGGCTTTTTCCAAAGGCATCCCCCCCTTCCGTCTACCCATCTTGCTTTGATAAGGCACTTAAGTCCAGCCCCAAAGTTTGACAGTCTGTTTCCGTAGGTACTCTTCCTCTCCTGTTCCCACCCTGTTTTTACTCTACTGGGGCTTTGTTAAAAAAAGCTAAGACGCCAGGGGGGCCTAAAGTACTGCTCAACTATATTGAGAAGGTGTCCGGGTGGGTAAAATATGTTCGTCCGCTGGTCACCGACCTCGGAAGTCAGGATGAAAATAGTATGGCCCAGCCCGGCCTCTTCCGGTCGCTGACGGGCGCAGGACGGGCCTGCCCTTGGCCCGGGCTTTGCCCGGGCGCCGCCCGCGCGCGTCCCGCGAGGCGGGAGCGCTGGCTCAAAGTTAAAGGGCTCCTGCCCAAAACGAGGGTTGCCGGGGGTTTCCGCCTCCTTTCCCCGCCTTCCTATGCGCGTCCCGCGAGGCGGGAGCGCTGGCTCAAAGTTAAAGGGCTCCTGCCCAAAACGAGGGTTGCCGGGGGTTTCCGCCTCCTTTCCCCGCCTTCCTATGCGCGTCCCGCGAGGCGGGAGCGCTGGCTCAAAGTTAAAGGGCTCCTGCCCAAAACGAGGGTTGCCGAGGGTTTCCGCCTCCTTTCCCCGCCTTCCTATGCGCGTCCCGCGAGGCGGGAGCGCTGGCTCAAAGTTAAAGGGCTCCTGTCCAAAACGAGGGTTGCCGGGGGTTTCCGCCTCCTTTCCCCGCCTTCCTATGCGCGTCCCGCGAGGCGGGAGCGCTGGCTCAAAGTAAAAGGGCTCCTGCCCAAAACGAGGGTTGCCGAGGGTTTACGCCTCCTTTCCCCGCCTTCCTATGCGCGTCCCGCGAGGCGGAAGCGCTGGCTCAAAGTTAAAGGGCTCCTGCCCAAAACGAGGGTTGCCGGGGGTTTCCGCCTCCTTTCCCCGCCTTCCTATGCGCATAATAGCAAGTATTATAGATATATAGATTTCTGTAATATGTATATGTGACAATGGTCTTAATGAATGCAAAAAAATAACATTTATACCAAAACAATAGAGGAATTGTTATATCCAAAATACCAAAAGAGGAAGACACAGAGCAAGGAAGGTGAGGAGCCATTGGGACTTATTGTGGAATACAGTAGAGACTCTTGGAAAATCAACAAATCACTACACAAACGGAATATTCTTCTGATGGGCAACGCTTTAAAAGGGTGGATTCCATCACAACCACTTGCAAAAAGACAAAATCACTAAGAGATGATTTGGTTGGCAGCCACCTGTCAGATTCAATAGAATGAAGAAGAGACAAAATAAAGGGTTTTTAATTGTACAAAAATGTAAGACCTGCAGTAATTGCGGAAACTGTAAGTAGTTTACAGTACTCAACAGTAAAAGTAGCACATCAGATTCAGAAATATATTACTTGCCCAACCAAATATGTTGTGTGCCTGCTAGAATGTCCAAGTTCAAAATGATATTTGGGCTGCATGTATTTGGAAGTAAAAAATGTCCCATCACCTGTTAGTGAGAAATGACATCACAGCACCCTGCACTCCTCCCCCTCCCAGGATCTACTTAATGACAGCTGTAACACAGATGTGCAGTGGGCTGCAGGCAAGCCTGCCTGTGCCTTCTGACTTTAACTATGCCAAGTGCCAGGAACCCTGGTTCGATCACTGTGAAGCAATACTCCACAGCACCCTTAGGTCACTAGACACTAGATGCCATTCCTCTAACTGCTGCTGCACTGCACCTCACACTACGGGAGGGGCTTTCACCTGCACCCACTGCTGGTTCTCCAGCAGATACCCATCAACACCTCCCCAAGCAAATACTTACAATGCTCTAAACAACCCATTCAACACATGCCATACACGCACCAACAAGGCTTAAACTCCCACCCTACACCACACACCACAGAAAACCCACAGGTTAACACCCACTCGCATGAATGCTTCTCAACACATGACCACACACAAACAAAATATGAGACCTGCTGAGCAGCAACCAACCCAATATCCTCTTCATCACAGAGACCTAGTTCAACCCCTCCTTGTCTTCTATCACCATGGCAATCCCAGCAGGCTAAAAGATAGTTCAACAGGATTGCATTCACAAGCCAGGAAAATGACTCATTGTTTTCTACAAGAAATCCATCAAATGCACCACATCTACATGCCACTTCATTCATGGTAGACTTGCACTTCAAGCTGCAAATCTCTGAAAACTTCACCTTAAATGAGACCCGTGCCTATTGACCACCTGGACTACAAGCCGCCTTTACCAACCTCATCACTGACTTTGTCGCTATGCTTACTATCGACTCCAGAGACTACATTTTCCTCAGTGACCTCAACTTTCACCTGGAAGGTGAAAATTACCCCTGCTCCACAGCACTCCTTGAAAGCTTGAGCAAAAAGAGACTCACCCAGCTCATCTCAGAACCACCACATACACATACAACATGCTGGACCTCATCTTCACCACAAGCAACAGCATCAAACACAACTCCACCTCACAGCTCACATGGACCTACCGCTCCATCATCCAAATCCCAATCACCACACCTCAAGTCAACACCCCTACCAGATTTAGCATTCCAAACCTCAGCTGGGCAAAATCACAGCAGCAGACTGCCTCAGCGCTCTCAGCATTGATCAACCTTGCCCCACAGACCTCTTCATCAAGGACATCAACAACTTCAACAAATGCTCAAGGACTGCACAGACTTCTTCACACTCATCAAACCCAGAAAACATAATAGATCACGCAAGCAGGCCTGCAAGTACACAGAAGACTTCCAAGACACTAAACAGCACTGCAAACAGCTAGAAAGAAAAAGGAGAGCCAGCCATGGCACCACCTACAGAACTACCTACAAGGCAGCACTCAGATGCTATCACCAGCAAATAAGAGATAAGAAGAAAAAAGCACTAGTGAACTGCATCAAATGAAGCTCCAGCAGCTGCAAGGAGATCTTCACAAACGTCAAGGATTTCTCCTTGCCCTCAGCCACTGTCAGAAACATCGCTGCATACCAACAATTCTGCAACAACCTATCCAACTTCTTCAACAGGGAAATCACAAAAATATACAGCAACTTTGCACACCAACCCAGAGAACTCATTGATAACTTAACTACCACCAACTAAGAAGGCACCTGACCACATGGACAATCCTCAACAAAACTTACACAGTGGCAATCATGCAGACCATCCACTCAGGAGAACATTGGAACATCACCAATCAGCACCACCTTGACCCACCTCATCAACACCTCCACCACATCCACCACTTTCCCAGATGAATAGAAACTTGAAGAAATCAACGTCTTCCTCAGCCCACAGCCGACCTGAACCAACTGAGCAACTTCCGACCCACTCCTCTATCCAACCAAGGTAATTGAAAAGGCCATCAACTAGCGACTCATATCCCACCAAGAACTTCTCCATCTTCCTTCCTCATCAGAAGAACCTATAGTGTCAGACTGCCACCCTTCACATCTGTCTTATCCAGGTGGCTGGTTGACACCTGTTCGGTATAAGTCAATAAGGACGCTCAATGAAGGACCACACGCCAATTATGAATACAATTTAGCTTTACTAGAATTTCAGGTAAATGCAGGCATTTAGCACATCAACAATAGTGGAATAAGAATAGCAATGAAAAGCATCTATTCATATATAAGTACACTACAAAGAGCATCTATGTATATGTATGAGCAAAGAGTTCATTGACAGAATAAGAATAGCAATAAAAAAAAGCATCTATTTATATATAAGTATACTACAAAGAGCATCTATGTATACATCTGAGCAAAGAGTTCATTGACAGATATAAACTTGGAATAACTGTATACCAAAATGTGATACACTACGATGTCCAGGAAGAAGAATATAAACAAGTTGAATACTTCAGATAAGCTTTGATTTACTGCACACTAAAATGCATATTTCAATTACTGTAGCAGACTCACACTACGATGTTCAGTAAGAAAAAAACTATAAACGAGCTGAATTTTTTAGATTATAAACACAGTGCAAGCATAATAATCAATCATAATAATAGAGCAGAGAAACAAAAGCCTTTCATCCCTGGGTGGAACTTAACTTAGTCCACGAAACGCTGGGAAGCCCTCTACCGCCCGCTTGGACCTCTCTCCCCCTCGAGCGTCACGGTCTTGGAACAGCACAACAGGGAGGCAGCTCTGGGTCTGAAGATGACAGTTTCACAACTCCATCTGCGAGCTTCAATTCACCCACCTTTCAGTGTTTAAGTAACCTGAAGCATGGATTCTATCCCCTTCCAGTATTTTCTAGCTATGTTATCAGTACATGTCTCTTGGCTGCCTTGCCATTCCCTGGCCATTGTTTTCATTCCATATTTTTACTGTGGTCTCGTTCTCAAAGTTGAGACTGAATCTCCTTCACAATCAATCACAGTATTTATAGAGCGCACTACGTACCCGTTAGGGTTTCAAGGTGCTGAAGGGTGGGCGGGGGGGCTGCTGCTACTGGTCGAAGAACTAGGTCTTGAGGAGTCTCCTGAAGGTGAGAAGATCCTGGGTCTGTCGCAGGGCAGTCGGGAGGGCGTTCCAGGTCTTGGCGGCGAGATAGGAGAAGGATCTGCTGCCGGAGGTCTTGCGTTGGAAGCGGGGAACGATGGCGAGGGCGAGGTTGGCGGAGCGGAGTTGGCGGGAGGGGACGTAGAAGTTGAGTCTGTTGTTCAGGTAGACAGGTCCTGCGTTGTGGAGCGCCTTGTGTGCGTGGGTGAGGAGTTTGAAGGTGATCCTCTTGTCCACGGGGAGCCAGTGGAGGTCTTTCAGGTGGTGGGAGATGTGGCATCGGCAGGGTACGTTTAGGACCAGTTGGGCGGAGGCGTTTTGGATGCGTTGGAGGCATCGGATGTCTTTTGCTGGGATGCCTGTGTAGAGTGCGTTGCCGTCGTCCAGTCTACTGCTGACGAGGGCCTGGGTCACCGTTTTTCTGGTTTCCGTCAGGATCCATTTGTAGATTCTACGGAGCATGCGGAGGGTGTTGTAGCAGGAGGAGGAGAATGCTTTGACCTGTTTGGACATGGTGAGGGTGGAGTCGAGGACGAAGCCCAGGTTGCGTGCGTGGTTGGTTGGTGTTGGAGGGGGTCCCAGCGCAGTGGGCCACCAGGAGTCGTCCCAGGCCGAGGGGGTGCGTCCGAGGATGAGGACCTCCGTTTTGTCGGAGTTCAACTTCAGGCGGCTTTTTCTCATCCATTCGGCGATGGACTTCATTCCCTCGTGGAGGTTGGCTTTGGCGGTGTGTGGTTCTTTGGTGAGGGAGAGGATGATCTGGGTGTCGTCGGCGTAGGAGAGAATGTTGAGGTTGTGCCGACGGGCCAGTTGTGCGAGGGGGGCCATGTAGACGTTGAACAGCGTCGGGCTGAGGGATGAGCCTTGGGGTACGCCGCAGATGATGTTGGTGGCTTTGGAGCGGAAGGGAGGGAGTCGGACTCTCTGGGTTCTGCCGGAGAGGAAAGAGGAGATCCAGTTGAGGGCTTTCTCTTGTATTCCGGCTTCGTGGAGGCGTGTTAGTAGGGTGTGGTGGCAGACCATGTCGAAGGCTGCGGAGAGGTCCAGGAGGATGAGGGCTGAAGTTTCGCCGTTGTCCATTTGCTGTCTGATGTTGTCTGTGGTGGCGAGGAGAGTGGTCTCGGTGCTGTGGTTGCATCTGAAACCGGATTGGGAGGGGTCCAGGATGGAATTGTCCTCGAGGTGGTGGGTGAGTTGAGCGTTGACGATCATCTCGATGACCTTCACCGGGAAGGGCAGGAGGGAGATCGGGCGGAAGTTTTTGAGGTCGTTGGGGTCTGCCTTGGGTTTCTTGAGGAGGGCGTGGATTTCGGCGTGCTTCCAGCTTTCCAGGAAGGTTGTGGTTTCGAATGATAGGTTGATGATCTTTCGAAGTTGGGGGGCGATGGTGGAGTCACCCTTGTTGTAGATGTGGTGGGGGCATGGGTCTGAAGGGGATCCTGAGTGGATGGAGTTCATGATCTTGCAAGTTTCTGAGTCATCTACGTGGGTCCAGGCGGTCAGGCGGTTGTTGTAGGTGGAGCTGTCGGAGGTGGGGTCTGGCGGAGGCGTGGTGTTGAGGCTGTTGTGGATGTCGGCGATCTTCTGATAGAAGAAGGTGGACAGGGCGTCGCAGAGTTCTTGGGAGGGTTGGATGTCGTTGGGGTTGGATAGCTCTTTCACGATGCAGAAGAGTTCTTTGCTGTCGTGTGCGTTGTTGTTCAGACGTTCCGTAAAGTGGGAACGTTTGGCGAGTCGGATTAGTTGGTGATGCTTGCTGGAGGCTTCCTTGTGGGCTGCCAGGCTGTCTAGTGAGCGTTCAAGGAGCCATTTCTTTTTAAGTTTCTGGCAGGTGCGTTTGGAGGTGATGAGTTCTTCTGTGAACCAGGCAGCTTTTTTCTTTTCTTGGTTGTCGGTGGACCTCTTGAGTGGTGCGAGGGTGTTGGTGCAGTCGTTGATCCACCATCGTAGGTTGATGGCGGCGGTGTCTGGGTCGGTGGGGTCGGTAGGCGGGTTCTGGGCGAGGGTGCTGGTCAGTTAGTCTTTGGCGACTTTGCTCCAGCGTCGGTGAGGTGGTAGTTGGGTGCGGTGGTGTTCGGTGTGCTTCTTGAATGTGAAGTGGACGCAGTGGTGGTCGGTCCAATGGAGTTCAGTGGTGTGGCTGAAGGTGACGTGGTTGCTTGCGGAGAAGATTGGATCGAGCGTGTGGCCGGCGATGTGGGTGGGTGTGTTGACCAGATGTCTGAGGCCGAGGTTGGAGAGGTTGTCGATCAGCGATGTGGTGTTGGCGTCGTTGTTGTTCTCCAGGTGGAAATTGAGGTCTCCAAGGAGGATGTAGTCCATAGAGGCGAGGGCGTGGGTGCTCGTGAGGTCGGCGATAGAGTCGTTGAAGGGGGCTCGTGGTCCTGGGTGTCGGTAGATGAGCGTTCCCCTGAGGGTGGTGTTGGGGTCAGTGTGGATCCGGAAGTGCAGGTGTTCGGCGGTCTTGAGGGTGTCGTCCGTGTGGGTGTGGATTTTGAGGGTGGATTTGTGGGCGATGGCTATTCCTCCTCCGATTCCGTTGGGTGGTCTCTTCTGGTGATCTTGTAGCCGTCCGGGATGGCTATGGCGATGTCAGGTGCTGAGGAGTCGTTCCACCAGGTTTCGGTCAGGAAGGCTACGTCTGGGGCAGTGGTGTCGAGCAGGTCCCAGAGCTCGATGGCATGCTTTCGTGCGGAGCGTGTGTTGAGGAGTATGCAGTGGAGGTGGTTTGTGCTGGTTGTTGCAGGTTTCCTTGTTATGTTGCCGGTGAAGTTGCAGGCGTGTCAGGAGAAGGGTCCTTTGGTGTTCTTCAGTGTGGCCTGGAAGCAAGTTGTGGAGGGTCGGGTTGAGGGCGATGAGTTCGCTGGCCGAGTAGCGACGTTTGGAGGTGCGGGGGCGTGCGGACCAGGGGGGGTGGCGCTGGGCGCGGTCCAGGCGCAGACGGGCTTGCCTCTGGCGCGCCTCTGGCGCGCCAGCTGCGCAGACGCGCAGCGCCAGCCATTAAGAAGGGAGGGGGGAGGCGGGAGGGAGCGGCGAATGGGGGCACGAGGGGGGTGGGGCCGCAGGGAGGCAGCGGCAGGGAAAATTGGCAAGGGGGAGCGCTCAAGGGGCAAAAAAAGTGGAAAACAGCAAAAGGCACAATTGGAAGTAAAAGCACAAAGGCACAAAAGCAAGTCACAGAATACGGAATAAAGTCACAAATACAGCGGAAAAACGGCACAATGTAAAAGCGGATTACAGCAATCTAAAAAAGGCACAAATGGGGGCAGAGCGCAAGGAAGCAAGGCGCAGAAAAACAGAAAGCAGTCACAAATACGGCGAAAACGGCACAATGCACACGAGTCTAGCGATGCTTACCAGAAGCCCACTGGACACCAGGGATGAGGCGCAGGAGGATGCCTGCGGGTGGAGGAGGGCCTCGAACACGCTAGCAGCAGCGTGGGTGGGGGTCAGGGACACGGACACAGCAAGGTGGTGCTGAGGACGTGGGGGGGCGAGCTCTTGACCGAAAAACAGGGCTGTTTCTCACACATGCAGCTGCGAATAAGTTTATCTACGGAATGTCAAAAGAAAACAAGCTTGAAAGCGAACATCGTGAATTTCTTCCACGTTGCTCTGGCTTTGGCAGGCATCACGCTCATCTACACTGTTCAAGCTAATTAACCCTTCGCGTCACAATGTCTTCCGCACCTTTTCCTATACTGATCAACATCAGAGACCAAGAAACCGATATGGGGAGTCCCACAGGGATCATCCCTCGGCCTCACCCTTTTGAACATATACATGGCACCGCTCACCAACATCCTCTGATCACAAGACATACCAGCATACCATTCACTACAATGATGACACCCAACTCATTCTCTCCTTGATTTCTTTATGTTGATCGCCAGGCCCACTTACTGTGCATAGGTGCTGGGGCGAGAGGTCTTCATCTATATATATATGATAGTGTGTGGGAGAGCAACGCTAGGTCATCTACATATTCAAGTTGTAGAGAATAAGGCCCATCAGATGCCTCAGGATTGGTCTTCTGTTGTGCACCTCATCATCCAGTCGATGACTTGGTTAAAGAGCAAAGCTGATATCACGCATCCTTATCTCATACTAATATTGACTTTGAAGCTATACTCACCTACTCCAAACCTTGCAAGTACATTTATAATAGACGTGCTTAATGAGAACAACTATCTGCTGAGGTATGCCATTGGCTCTCAGATTATGCCAGAGGCTGTCATTGTGGATACTATGACACACTTTCTCAAAATCAATGAGGTTGATATAAAGTTGTCTCTGCCACTCCGTCCACTGCTGAATGATGTTGCATAGACCTACACACCTTCTGCCCTTGTAGAGCCCAGCCTGTTATTTTCGTAACTGTTTGTCCAGGGCATTCCCTTTATTCCCTTTATTGTTTACTATATATATATATATATATATATATATATATATATATATATATTTTAAAAAAATCTTACAAAAACAAAGTGCACCTACCGTGATCAAGACTGCGATAGTCGAAATGTGTTGGTGGTAGTGATGGGTTGTTTTGAAATACATTAAAGAATTAAACAAAGTCTTTTGGAGTTCTGCGCTTTGTTTTTGGAAGAAAATTAAATGCAAGGAACTGGTCCATCCATGACGCAAGCACCAGCTGTGGAGCATGCTGTATGTGTATATATATATTATATATATATATATATATATATATATATCTTGCACGTTCCTTGAATAGAGCTTCTCCTTTGGATCCCCTCCATCTTCTGCCTGTCTGTGTGATCTTGGGCAGCTCTGTACCACTATTCTGCCTCCTTTGTCTACCCTGCCACCAGTTTAGCCAGCACCTCACCAGCAGTTCCTGACAGGGGTGTTATCTGTTGCACGAGTTTTACCACTGAATATCCTGTTGATCTTTAAGGCTTTTCCCCACTCTCCCCTACTGGCTGACTCCTCTGCTTGGCTGGCAAAGTAATTCATGTATACCCACTTGTCTGATCTTGTCATTCTTTTGACTACTCTGTTTACTTCTATATACTGTCGCACATGCTTGTAAATCTCCTGCAACCTTGTAGATTTGGCTTTCATGAGTTTCCTTTTTGCTGCCCTCCTCTGGTCAATAGTTTGCCGTGTGTCTTGTCTTATCCATTCTTTCCTCTTCTTTGACTTCACCCTCAAGTATGTTTCACTGTTCTTCACATATCGTGAACACACCTGTTCCCCTTTCTTGTTGACTGCGTCTGCAGCTGGCTCAGACTGACCTTCTGTGTCAGCCAGGAGCTAGAACCTGTTTTTTATTTGCAAGACCTGCAAGAATGCCTTTCCAGTCTTGGCGTCCTGTAATTTTGCCATATCAAAGGGATGTCTTCCCGATGTTTTGTGTTGTTTCTTTGAGCTTCAGCTTCACTAGCTGGTGATCACTTCTGATGTCCACTCCACTCCTCAATGTGACATCTTGCAGTGAGCATTTCCAGGTGCCAGTTATCATCAGGTAGTCATACTGGTTTCTGTGTCTACCATTGGGTAAGCACCAAGTTAGTTTGTAAATATCATGATGGTTAAAGAGATCATTTGTGGAGTAAAATGCCAACAGTCTTTCTCAATTGTCACTTATTGTTCACCAACCTTCCTTTTCCATGTCTCTGTCATGGTTTGTTTTGTCATTTCCCACTTTAGAATTCAAGTCCCTTATCACAATTATGAGATTGTAGTTCAGCATGGCTTCAAGCTCAGCTTGTTTCAGTTGGTAGAATATGTCCTCGACTGTTTCTTCTGCATCATTTGTTGGAGGATAGCACTGGATAATGCTGGTGTTGATGTGTCTGCTCCTTAACCTAGCTGTCACCAATCAATCAATCAATCAATAGATTTGTATAGAGCTACTTCTAACCCATGAGGGTTCCAGGGGCTGACATGGTCCAGTTGATTAACCGAATAACCAGGTCTTCAGGGACTTTTGGCACTCTGGAAGAGATGGGAGATCCACAGATTTAAAAGTAGCTCAGTCCATATCTTCACTGCTAGATAGGTTATTGAACCACCTCTGCATCTGCTATGTCAAGTGAGGGGGTGAGGGTTAGGGAAAGGGATGCGGAGTGGAGCGGAGGAGTTTGGTGAGCTGATGGAAGTTCAGGCGATGGTTCAAGTAAGTGGATCCGCAGTTACGTAGGGCCTTGTATGGATGGGTCAGGAGTTTAAACTGGCATATTTTCTGTACAGGGAGCCAGTGGAGCTCCCTGAGGTAGGGGCTGATATGGGTTTGTCTAGGAAGATCCAGGATGAGTCTGGCTGCAGCGTTCTATATGGTCTGTGATAATCGGAGGATGTGAGCCGGTATCCCTGCATAGAGCGTTGCTGTAGTCTACTCAGCTAGAGATGAGGGTCTGAGAGATGGTGCATCTGGAGCTTTGGGGTAGCCATTTGAATATCTTATGCAGCATGCAGAGGAAGAAAAAGCCAGAGGACGGTGGCGAAGTTGACCAGAGTCATCATGGCTAGCTTATTGTCCAGAATGATGCCTTTGTTCCTAGTGTGGTCAGTGTGGGTAGCAGTAAGTCCAGGTTTTGAGGGCCACTAGGATGCATCCCATGGGGAGCTTTTGTTTCCAAAAATCAATACCTCTGTCTTGTCCGTGTTGAGCTTTAGGTAGTTGTCCTTCATCCAGTTGGCAACATCTGTCATGCAGTTGTGGAAGATGGTCTAGGTGGTGTCTTCAGAGAAGGAGAGGATGAGTTGTATTTTGTCGGAATAGGATACCATTTTGAGTCCATGGGTTTTGACGATGCTGGCCAAAGGTGTCATGTGTGTTGAAGATGGTGGGGCTGAACGAGGATCCTTGGGGTACTCCAAAGATGATTTCCTTGGGTTCGAAGGTGAAGGGGGGAAGGCTGATGTTTTGCATCCTGGTGAGGAAAGAGGCAATCTACCTGAGGGTGGCTCCTTGGATGCCTATGTTGTGTAGCCTTGTGATGAGTGTGTGGTGGGAGACCATATCAAAGGCTGCCGAGAGGTCTAGGAGGATCAGAGCCGCAGTCTCTCTTTGGTTGAGTAAGGCTCGAATGTCATCAGTAGCTGCAATGAGGGCAGTCTCAATGCTGTGGCTGCTGCTGAATCCAGATTGGAAGAGGTTGAGTGGAGGTCCTGTTCTAGGTGTGAGGGGAGTTGTTGGTTGATGACTTTTTCTAATACTTGGCCAGAAGGGGAGCATGGAGATGAGTTGGTATTTGTTCAGTCTGCTGGGGTCTGCCAATAGTTTCTTTGTAAGGGCATTGACTTTTGCCTGTTTCCAGTCCTGGGGGAATGTAGCCATCGCAATTGAGGTGTTGAACAAGGTGGTAAGTACATGGCTGATTCTGGTTTTGCTTAGGTTTGAGATGTGATGAGGGAATCAATCAGTTGAAGCCTCTGAGAGGACCGAGTTCATGATGGAGATGGTGTCCTGGGGCAAGCTAGCTCCATTCGATCAGTCGGAAGTCTGTAGTGGTAGCGGTGTTGCTATTTTGCTTGAAGAAGTCGGTGACCTTGGGTTGGGGTTTGAAGTTTCTGTAGATACTGCGGATCATGTTGTGAAAGAAGTTTGCAAGACTGTCACAGATGTTCTGTGAAGGGGTAATATTGTTTGTTGTAGCTGAGCAGTTGGAGAATTTTGTGACGATGTAAGAAAGTCTTTGCTGTGTTTGGAGCTTCATTCGATGCATGAGGCTTAGGCCTTTTCCTTTGATTCTGGTATGGGGGTAGACAAATGCTCCCAACTCAAATAACCATGCAAACTTTTCTTGGTAATCCAAAGACAGTATTTACTAACTGTGGTGACAGGGAGAAAAACATTACGGACTACACCTCAGCCCTGCTCAAGCTACCTCTGTAGTTTTTCCTAAATGCATGTTCGCAGTCAGGCCTTTTTATACAAATCAATGTAATGCTTAATTAGACATAGTAAAAAATAGTTGACTTACAAATTGCAGGTTTAATACCCTTAGTTCCTGAACTAAACCATCACACATTCTTCATTGTACTTCTGACAATGCTTAATAACAGGGGATTCTTTGGCCTAAGAATGCATGGGTGTTTCATGGTAAATGCAATTTCCTTAGAGTGTGTGCTGACAGCTTTGTGTTTCTGAGGCCTCCATGTGCTCAGGATTTAGTTTCTTCCCTGCACCCATTGTTTTAAGCACTTGTGCGGTGGGCTTATTCAATTATGAAACTCTTGTCTCATCAGGCCACAATCTGTTTGAAGGCAAGGAGTGTGTGCCAGGGGACTTGTGTGCTGATGTTGTAAATGCTTTTAAGTTAGATACACATGAGTTGGCCTTTAACTAAAAACCCTTTCAAATTTCCTATTCCGCTACATTCTTTTCACCTTGTTCGTGTCAGTGTGGGAGTTGGGTCTAAACTGTTTTTTAACTATGAACAGCTGTGTGGGTTCTGCTTGGGCTTGATGTTGTGCAATATTTTTGTGTTTCATATTTTCTACATTGTGTTTATTTTTTTACATTTCCTACAACATTCACCCATCTAGTTGATATTTCAACTACTTCATTTAGATGTTGGTCTGTCCTTGGTACCAGATGATTTTGTTTTCCTAACTGAAAACATCCCTCCTGCCTTAGCACCCATTCTCCTAACACATTCTAAAATGACTTCTATCACACAATATATCAGTAGCAAGATCACAGTTGTTGGTAACAAAGCCCCCAACAGCCCCGACATCCAGGATGGTAGTGACAAAAAACAACCCCTGAACCAACTATCTGGGGCACCTCCTTCATCTATCATTTTAGTTTATAATGTATGCAGTGTCTGTAATGCTTCTGACAAAGTTACATTTTCTGCATCATTTGCCAAAATAAATGTGCAGCACGCAGTTCCTTTCTACCTTAACACCCCGCCTTGCATGGCCGTCATGAAGTCTAATACATAAATGTGTTGCAGCACAATCATTCTTAAGGAACGCAGTTTCTATTTTATGACATTGAAGCCATCATTGGTGTTGTAGATGACCTTGAGGAGTTACCACCCTGTGATTTGGACCCAGCGAGCTGTTGCTTTTGCTTGGACAAATGGCAAGATGCTCCCAAAGAACATTTCAGCATCGTTGAACAGGCGATAGTCTTGGGTGACTTCATTCCAGGTGCCTGTGCCATAATACTCTGCAGTTCTCTTCCTTCGGCTGTGATGTTGTAAGGTCGTTGGATGGCTTATGGGGTTAAAGGTTAAAAGAAAAGTTGTTACATCCAGTTGGTGGGCATGTTTCTCCTAGAAATCCTATATTTAGTACCATCTGTTTCTAATCTACAGTGGTGGGGGCGACCTGTCTTTCTCATATGTGATATTTCTTCCCTGATGCCCTGCCCATTTCTGAGAATGTATAGCACTTCTGGTAAAGCATTGAATCTTGTTGCATTAACTAAGAAACATAGAACTTTGACATGTGTTAGCTGCATTTGGGCCTTAATTCTACACAAGTAAGATGTAATAAACAGTGAGCTATGTTTGGGGGTACTTCTTTTGTGGAATGCAGCCTATCTGACCCAATATCATAAGGAATTAAGGAACACACAAAGCATGACTCATTTGTGGTCTCTTGCACCTATTTCTGACATGTCATGATACTGCATGTTATCTGACAATTTAGCGTGGGCATTACGGGTCGCATTGCTATAAGAGAGCTCGTGCAAGATGTGAAAAACATTAGAATTAGAGGGTACTTTGCAAGCAAAGAGAAAAAAGGAAAGTGTTAAGAGACAAAAGAGAAGCATGAAAACAAAAAAAAATAACTTTTTTGCCATCCTTTCAAAAAACAGTCCAAAAACACAGTTGGAGGGGAAAGCTTTTGCGGTAACAATCTTTGCCCCCCTTTTTCCCATTTGAATTGTTTTTAATGTAATTGTTCATTACTTCTGGGGCAAAGCTGGGCCGAGACACTCATGGATGTGAAAAATCCAGGGTTTCCTGCCATCCACTTTGATGGTGGTTGGTGTGACAATGGTGACTGTGTAAGGACCCTTGAAACTTTTCTACTTCCATTTACACACCCAATTGCATATAAACACTTGATCCCCTACTTTGACAGCTGGGTGATCGACCTCTGTGTTGGCATATTTTTCTTTTCCCTTGGTTTTCCTGTTTGGAGATTAACTTTGCACACTTCATCAGTTCACACAAATACATATGCATTTCATCATTAAGTCCCCGAAGTTTGCTTCCAGTGGCATAGACTTGGACACTGATAGACCTTCCTATCACTATTTGATGGGGCGTCAAGTGATTGTCTGAACTTGTTGTATTCCTCAGGGAAAACAGTGCTATTTGGCAAACAGTATAACCATTTTTGTTTATACCCATAGCTTGCTGACCTTGCTTTTCAAGAGGCCGTTCAGGTGCTCCATCACACCATTACTTTGGGGGTGGTACACAGATGACAATTTGTGCTTTATCCCCAATAGTGTTATGTTCAAATATTGCATTGAAAAAATGAATGCCGTTGTCGGATCCTACCTCTTCTGGGATTCCTCATCGTGGAATCACTTCCCGAACTAGGAATGTGACTGCTGACTTGGCATCACAATGGATGCAAGGTACTGCTTCGACCCATTGGAAGAAGAGCCAGACCACCATCATGAGGTACCTGTAGTTATTGTGTGGCATAGGCTCTCATTATTCTAATGAGACTACTGGATTTCGAGCAGCAAGATCGTCCACAGAGTGGGAGGCTGAGTCCGACCCACGGTGTGTGACACCGGCCACTCTAAATCCGGGTTTTGCTCCGGCTAACTAGCAGTGCCTCATCTCTACCAGAAGATAGGGATGACTGGGCAGCCGAGCGCATGACATATTAGGCTTCTCAGGGAAGTCGTGGTCACTCAGGTCACATCCGGTTCTCTCATTCACAATACAGCCTCATATACAAATGATAGACAGAAGCAGTATATGTTTCAATGATAGGTTTAATAAAACAACTGCATTTTAGATAGCAAAGCCTGAGCTGCAATAACCAGGACGACATATTGTCACTAGAATCTATGGACTATTTCCTATCTAAGTCATAATCTGAGCACAGCATGTTAAGCTCTAATTCTGCCTTTCAGGTTACCCCGGGAGGACATCAACCGTCATACCTGAGCAAAGGCCTGTAGTCTGCGTTAGCATCTGTAGCCAAGCATTCAGCAATCAACATTCAGTTGTGGTTCCCTGGCTGGAATCTCCCGCTTAACGTGTAATGGGACTAGGAAGTCTTTTCATAATAACACAGCTGATGATCTAAGAAAATGTCCCTACGTAAGGATGTGTACGTTCACCGGCAATGTACTAAACTGTAGCCTTGAATGAAGCACAGAGTGATCAAGAATGTCTTGTTTGAGAACACAGTGCTGAATTAAGCAAAAACAGTTAGATAGATGAAAATAAAACAAGACCGTAAAACTGGTTATTGTAAAAATAACAATGCGAAGCCGAATAAAATATATCTAGGTTAAAGTGCACAGCACCCTAATGTGTCAAACTAACGTGCATGGAGCTATTTCTAAAATGACTACACAACAATTGCACTATTGATTATATCCTCAAAGTCCAAATGAAGGACTTTAAAGGGACCTTGTGGTCATGGAATCGTGGAACCTATCACTTTTAAGGTGGGATTGGGGAGTACTGATGGCAAAGCATAGAGCTGTTCAGATACATAGTAATTATGTCATGTGAATTGGGGATAAACTAGTCTTGTTGTATTTGTGTTGCCAAATAGTTCCTGGAGCTGTGGGCTGGCAAATAGATCTGATCCAGGGTGACTGTAAGCAAAGCCTGTGACATTACTGGTTTTCCTGTAGATAGTTTTCTATACACTAGTTCATTCCCTGACTGTATGCACCCCATATCTTCCCGTAACTGCTTTTCGTGTGAAGAAGCAGCTTCCTGCAGTTCTCTCAGGTGAAATCTTGCTGTCTCAGAGTAATGAGGGGTGTCCTTGTCTGTGGTAGTCTTGGATCAAGACTCAATTGGTGAGGCTGTATTAGCCACCAGAATGGGGGCAGGTTGTGGATCTGATGGTACTGTTGGGGGTGTGCGCCCATCTGCATCCTTAGCTGTCTGATCGGCTAGTGCATTACCCCGGGACACACAATCATGTCCACTTGTGTGAGCTGCACACTTCACTGCCACCACTGCCTGTGGTAAAGGAATTGCCTCTATTAGAACCTTTAAGATGTTTCTATGCATCACAGGACTACCATCTGACTTGAGAAACCCTTTCCTGCTCCATCTGATGATGCTTGAGTGCACTGCGGTTGTTACATACACTGAATCTGAGTATATGGTCATTGCTTCTCCTGTTCCTGACTTAAGGGCTGCTACTAACATTGTTAGTTCTGTTGCCTGGGCGGAATAATGTGCGGTTTATGTCAATTGTTCAATGACCTGCAGTGTATCTGAGGAATCTTGCTACTGAGCCTTGACTACTGCTACCCCTTTATGTCTAATTCCTGTCTCATTGAGGAACTGTCAACAAAGTAGACAATGCTACCTGGTATAGGGTCCTCTGTGGCATGACTGCAATCGTTAGGACTATGGCCCTCATTATAAGACTGGCGGTAAATGCTGCCTACCTCCGCAGCGACAGCCACCAAAAAACTGTTGCCGCAGCTAACATCCGTCTGCCAAATTATGACCATAGCCAGATTTCCGCCACAAGAAGGGCGGAAATCTGGCTGTTGCCATACTGGTGGAAGGTGTTAAGGTGGCACTGCTACCACCACCAGCGCCACACAAGTAGACCACTGCCAGCCATATTATGACAAATAATACGGCCTGGCAGTGTTCTGCTGGTGGGCGCTGCGGGAGGGAGATGGGATGGTGCTGTGTGTGTGGGAGGGGGGTGAATGAGTGAGTGTGTGCGTGAATGCGAATGAGTGTGTAGTGTTGTTTGCGTGTGGATGTGCATGTGTGAGAATGCATGTCTGAATGGAAATGTGAATGCATGCCTGCGTCTCAGTGTGAATGTGTGTACAGATGTGTGTGAGAATGAATGGATGCATGCATGTATAAATGAGTGTACTGTATGCCTGTGTGAGTGAGTGTGTGTATGCGTTGCGCGTGTCTGCGAGTGTGCGTGTATGAGGGGTTAGAAAGGGGGAGCGTGGATGGAGAGGGGGTGGGAGGCATCTGGGGAGTGTTTCCTCCTACCAGTGACAGGGAAGGAATTCCCTGTCACCCTTAGGGTATACCGCCATAGTTTTACTGACGTTACGAACACCACGAAAACCATGGTCGGAGGCAGGGTCAAAATGCCACCACCGGTACGTTAGTGGCCGCCGGGCTGGAGATTGTTATCTCCGTCTCCTTCTACCACCATGGTGGTCAGAGTGGTATATTGGCGGGTTGGCTTTAGCGAACCTGCCAATGTCATAATGTGGCGGTATGTACAGCCAGCCTGTTGGCGGTACTACCGCCACATTATTACCGACAGCCGGGGTCATAATGACCCCCTATGTGTTGTCCAGTCGTGCACATCCTCCTCAGGGTTTAATATTGGGTGGGCAAAGAATGTTGCAGGACTCACTGTGCCCAGACATGGGTCCCAGGCTCACTGTGCCACTGGATTCAAGCTAGTCTGGCTGATGACAGGTGATACCCTAAAACCGGTCCCAGGATGCTTATTTCTGGTCCAGGGAGGACTTGGCCTGGCAGTTCGGGCTGGACTGTTCCCGTAGGAAACAGGGTCAAGACTGATTTGCATATGGCTGGGTCCAAACTGGGGTGGCATGGTGAGCAAAAGAATTCATGGATTAAACCCAGATCTGTGACTGGGGGTGAATGTTTGATTGGTTCTGCATTCCATCCATCATTTGTCTTTTTTGCTGATTCATTTCCCTGCTCCCTCTGCAAGCAGTGGCAACTGGTTTCTGAGGTTTTCCTTGTCCCTTTGTGGCCGAGGAACATAGGCTCCTATTTACAAGAAATGACGCAATGGTGGCGCAGCCCAGCATTGCATCAAATATTTTACAGCCGGCTAATATCATACTTGCGCCGTATCTATAAAACAGCGCTCCATGGTGTTAGGATCAGGGCAGCTGCAAAAACATTATGATAGCCTGTGTGCTGCGTCATAAACCAAAGTGACGCTAGTGCTGCAAAACTGATGCTAGCCTGAATTGCAGCACATAACCTGACACCAGCCAGCCTAGCATCACTTTTACGCCTAAAAGCATAAATAAAAACACCCGCAAAACGTTGCTCCATACAAAACCACAACAGGAGACATTGCAGAACCACAAACAGAAACCCCTGAAGACCACACATCCCAGAACAAGCCCAACAACCCAAGTATACGCCAGAATGTCCAGACAGACTCCCAGGAGAAGGGGAAGAGGAATTGCAGGTTCAGTGAGGAGGAAAACAACATCTTGATCCATGTGGAAATGCAGCATCAACAACAGCTATTCGTCACCTCCAAATAGCCATTAGGAAGGAAACAGGCCATATGGCACTCCGTGCCAGAAACCAAGAGGACAGTCATTGACTGTAAGAAGCACTGGCATGATTGCAAGCACAGAACAAAGGAGAAACTGGCCAGCAACCGCAAGGCAGCACTGCAGACCAGAAGTGGAAGTCCTGCTCCACAGGAGGAGCTGGAGGAGCTTGATGACCTAGAGGAGATGGTGGCAGCTGTCATCTAGGAGGAGTTGGTGACAGGAGTCCAAGAACATGACAATGCAGCATATGACAAACTACAACAACCAAAGGGTAAGTCGCAGTAGGGGCAATATGGTCACTAGGCAACGTCAAAAGGGGGTGGCAGCCATGTCCCAGTGCTAAAATGCACTGTCTACAGGCTGTAGTGTAGTATACTGGCTCACTCATGGTGAAACAGCAAAGAGAGAATATGTGCACTGACTTCACATAATTAGCACATCCCAGGCCACAACCATCACCTCACTGTCTGCATTGTCTGAAGTGCAGCATCATTCCACATTTACCTCACTTTGAGCTTCATCTACGAGGCACCAGCGGCCACCAGAGTGCCAATTTCCAAAGAAGCTCCAGTGGCGTAGTCTGCCAGCTCATATGTACAAGGCCACACAAAGCCACCTTGCATTGCTTTTAATGGCCTGGTACATATTTTCACCTTTCACGCATAACCCTGTGACAAATGGACATTCCATGGGTGTTGCTTGGGGTGTTCACATGTAACACCCATGGAGCCCAAATTAATTTGATGCATTCCCAGATTTACAAGGCTGGGAATTCATCAAATTCCTATGCCACGTCAGGGGTATGATGTAACAAAGAGAAATACTTTCATTATTTCCTATGTTTAACCTCTTCCTGAGTGTGCTGGACCATGTGTGTACAAACTAATGATTTTGTGGGAATGGCGGGACACTGCTATTGCTCTGGAAGGTAGGTGCATACAGGAAGGTGGGATTAGACATGTGTACTGCATGGTACACACACAAATACACAGGTGCTACTGAGTCTGACTGGGCAAAGCTTGTGCCACACTTGGGATGGGATGGCACAAAAAAGCCCTTTGGTGAACTACAACCTACAGGTCATGTGAACCACGGAAGGGCATGTGGCACATGCCAAGAAGGAGTATGATGCAACAATGTCTCATGGTGCCACATGTAGAACTTGGAAGAGGTCAAACAGGGATTTGGCAAAGGGATACCAAGGAGCACCTACCCACCACAAATCATGGGATCGATGGAGGAACTCAGGCTGAAGTTGCTAGGCCCACTGATGTGGGTTTCAGGTGTAGGGGCTTACCACCAATCCCAGCACCACTACAATGTGGGATGAGGGCCTAAATATTTCTGTCTAAAACAAATTATAAGGTAGTACTACTGGATATGGACATGCATGATCAACCTGTTGTAGGCGTGTGTGAATGAATATATGAGTTGGGTAGGGTCACCATTTGATACTTCCCTCTGTACCAGGAATCAAAAGTAGGCAATCTGAGAAGGTCTCAACACATGCAATGACATGGGCTTGAGCTATAGGATGTGTGGCACTCTGCAGATAGACAACTCTCATCAGAATGTCATGGGGGAGTGTAAGTGAGGCAAATTACAGAGTAGGACAGAAGGCCATTCCCTCAGTGCAAGCACACAGTGCCGGTGACAACAATGAATTAGCAATATACATTTAAAGAAAATGTGCATCAATACCCATGCCCAACAGGTGTACTGCATATCACTGCCCAACTCAGGGCCCCATGTATGAGGAAAATATGCAACGTGGTGCTGCACCCTAGCTTGCAGTTACGTGTTATATTTACCAAAATGCAACACATACCTTTACTTTCCTCTGTGATGGCCTACTCACTGCTTTTTAGCACCAACACAGGTACCCTTGCACCTTGGTGTAGGGGTGCCTGTGTTTCAGGGATGAGTGCTTATTTGCTGAAAGGGACACTTTCTTGAATATGAACAATCATGAATGTTGTCTTCCACTTTCCATGTGTGCTGCAGAATGCAGAAAACATTTAAACTGAAAGAAGTGGGGAATAAAATGTCAAATCTCCATGTTGCATCTCTCCAATGTCACCCCTGAGGTTGTGGAGGAATCTGACGTATCTCCAGATATCCAAATCTGGGAATGAGTCACATTCTTTTGCATTCCATTGGTGTTGAGGGGCAACAACCACAGCAACACCCAAGGAACTCACCATGCATTCAGAGTAGTGCGTGAAAGAGGTAGAGAACTACAGGGCCATGACAAGCCACACAGGTTGGCGTGGTGTAATCTTGTAAATCAGGGACCTGCACACTGTGCCACTGGAGCATCAATTTCAATGACTCTCCAGTTGTGCAGTGTGCTAGTCGAGCCCTGAAGTGAGGCCTCAAAAGTGCTCATTTGGAAACCTTGCTTATAAACCTGAACACTCATGTCAACATCTAGCAGACCTCAACATTAACTTACCTCCATTTCATTGCACAGGGTGACACCATACCTCTTGCCCAGCTGCCTGCCCTGGACTTCTCTGACGATGGGGATGACCAGCTGCAAACCATACATCTGGATACCCTCCAATAAATCCTGGATGCCATTCGGACACCATCTCCGATTGCAGGGAGGCTAGACAGCATTGCAGGCTCTGTGCATAAACTACCCAACATCCAACATACAACATCTGTCAACTCAAACACAGCCGTGGACTCCCAGGACCCAGCACTTACATTTAAAAAAACAGTGGTAGGAGTCCAGCGGGAGCTAACAGATATGGGATGGAGAGTGTGGTGGGTATCCTTGAGGCAGACATGAGGTGCCTCACTCCAAATGAGGACCTCATGTCATCGATACAAGGCACAAACTCTCCGCTTACTGATCTCCAGCAGTCCCTGGCTAACATTTCTGGCCTCAGGAGGCTAAGGCACAATCAAATGCCCAGTCCAAGTGCCACCAGCGATGTTGCCAACAGGTTGGGGACAATACAAAATGTCCTGGAGTCCATGGAGCGGAAACAGGACTCCCTCATTGCCACCTTGGGAGCCCTTTACTGGATGCTGCAGACCTTGCAGGTCCTCCTTCTGCTATGCTGTCTCATGTGTTCCCACAGATGAGAGCTGCTGTGGACACAGCATCCACATCTTCAGCCCCTCATTTGTTTGTCACTCCCTCTACTTCAGCACCTACAACACCCCAGTCACGGGAGGCACCACATACATCAGAGGATGAAGATGTGGAAGGAACATCTTTCACCAGGAAAATTTTCCAGTAGCTTTTCTCTGCGGGCATGGGCTCTTTATCCTTTGCTCTGTGCTAAAGATCATACCAGCATCAAAACACCTGGTACTGTCCTCAATTAGAATCTCCCACTACTGACCTCTCACATATGTGGACTGGCATTATGGCCAATCTTCCCTAATGGCAATGTGATCCTCTTTCTCACTAAAGCACTCCTCTTCTCACTCCCATGTTCTCTGTCTGGACATCCAACGGATACATACATCTGTTGGAATGTACATCATGTACATCAGTACTGCAAGTAAATAAACACATGTACATAAAATCACTTACCACAACCTTGGTGTTGTATGTGTGTCTGAAGCAGGTACAACATGAACATGTCACATTGTGTGAAGCTAATACACTGACTACTCAAAAAGGGAAATCTGTGGATTGCAATCCAAGAAAAAGCCACACAGACTGATTGAACATACTTGTAGGATGTGATTTGTATGTTGATGAAAAAACATGTTTTGGGGGGCTTCTAAGCATGTAATGTAACAGGTATCATGCAGTCATTGTGACAGCTGATATAACTCACACCGCAAAAATCACACATTGATGTGACAACCAAATGTTGCTTGTTCAAGTCAAATAGGGGCAGGCATAAGTGTGTGAGGAAAAAATCCATGATATAGGGTGAGTGCTATGACAACAACATTTCACAAATAATTTTTTTTCATGACTTACCAACACAGAGCAAATGCACATGAACACCTGTTTTGGGATGTTTATCTCTTAACATCCAGATTGGCACTTGCATTCATCAATGCTTTCTGTAGATGACTGATGGGATCCTATTGCCAACATGACACTGACTTGCCCATAGGCAAGACATCTTGTCACACATCTCAAAATACTGCTTGCAAAGCCTATGGTATGTATCTAATGCAACCTGTCTAGACATGTGCAATCTGAGGCAGAAATCATGACAGAGCCCATAAGCTAGGAAACCTTAAATTTCATAGAAATTAGAGCACTTAACCACAACCCCCTAACCTTCCTAACCTAACTATCTTAATCTACACAACCCAATCCTACTACTAACTTTACTTATCTTAACTTATCCTAAACATTTAACGCCACATGACATACATCAATACCCAGAACTCCCTAAAACACATTGGTAGATAAGGATAACAGCAAGTACATCTACACAGAAACTAACTAAACATCAATGCCTAAACAAATGTATATTTTTCATGTACTTTTCATAATTTTTTTATTTTTGTTTATTCCAAACACCTAAAACATTACCCCTTCCCGTAAAACCACCCAATAAAAGGAAACCCCTAAAAAAGAACCCACTCCTAATAAAAACAACTGTGTCCTAAAACTTACCTATATTACACTAACTTACCTAACACTAACTAGCTAAAAATGCCAACAATAAAACAACTATATAGAATGGCAAGGGATGTAAAACCAAATAGGCCAGTCAGCTTTTCAGGGCTCACAAACGGAGCCTATATGGCACGTAACATTCCCATCATCTTCACCTGACGATGTTCTATTGTTGCAATTCTCAACTTCAAATCTGCTATCTCCTGGCACATGTCCATCTGAATTTGGCCCACTGGGCCAGTCCTAGTTGCTGTTCTGGGGCTGGGGGAGTCAGTGGTGCTGTTGATGTAGATGGACCTGCCACTGCAGGCCCACTCCTGTTGGTGGACCAAGACTTGCCATTGTGTCGTTGAGTGGAGGTGTCCTGATCCTTTGCAGGTGCCCCTTGGGGAAGGCACTCCATGACCCCAATGCCCGTTCACGCTTATGCATTTTGCCCATCGTCCTGAAAGTTTTCTTCATGGGCTCATGTCTCCTGAGAAAAAGTAAGAATACATGTCAAACAAAGGTGTATTCAGTAAATGAATATCCAGCATGTCATGTAAACACAATCTGCAATCACCACATAATGCACATCACATATTACAAGAACATCTGGAAGGGCAAACTGAATATACATCTTCACAATATCCATCTTCTCCATATCAGTTTTGCTCAAGATACCAAGCTGAAACAACTTGCACACAATAGCAATGCCCCGTCTAAAGGCATCTGTGAATTACCATGTCTTCATTCACTATGGTTATGATAAATGCTTCATTGTGACCATGGCAAGGCATATCCATCATGTTGCATTTCTCATCAATGTCAGTTTTGCATACTTCATTGCCCTTGGATCCACTGTCATTTTGCAAAGTCATCTGAGCAAGGGCTGAGTCATATGGCATGTCCCACAACATTTTGGGCCTGATATGGCAAGGAAACATATCTGGGCACAATGCTGCATGGCATCTACCTGTGCCAGGTACCATATGTGAGTATGGAGGGTAGATAGTTCACTCACATCACACAGAGATGCATGAAACTACTCCTATAGCCTCTCATGTCAGTACATGTTGGGCTATGCCATGACTCCTATCATTCTCCCTAAGTGGATGGGTCCCATTATGCAGCCCATTGCCTCTACATATATGTTTACAATTCATGTCACCTTGCTGCAAACCAGCACATAGCACAGCCATCTGATCGGTGAGTGCATGCATGCCCTACCTTGCATCTACATAGGGATCTTGGAACAGCAATGGCAGAAGCAGATCATTGTAATGACTTATTTTTATTACATCCTGTAGAATTTCAGGTCCATCCCTATCTGAAGAAGATTTGGGCATGTGAATGGTGTTTTACATTGTTGTATGGACATCCCTCTAGTCTAGTACACATTTCCTGATCTCTGAGGCTGACAGGGGATAGCAATGTTGGTACATAGGACATTAAGGCCCTCATTACAACATTTGCGGTAAAAGCCGCTTACCGCCGCGCAGAAGACCGCCAATACACCGCCGCGGCCGCGGAAATCCGCCACAGCTATTATGACCCACATCTCGGAATCCGCCGAAATTCAGACACCCACACAAGTCCGCCACACCAAAGGTCAGTGATAAACTGGCGAAAACAAATCCTCCACCTTCACGCCAACAGAAACACACCCATGCTATCACGACACACGAATCCACGCGGCGGTCTTTCAACCGCGGTATTCCATTGGCGGTACACACGGCCGCGCTCAAAATACACACACATCTCCAAAACACTGCCACATTGGACAATTCAAAATACACACACCTGATACACATACACGCAACACTCCCACACACCCAATACAATATAAAACACACACCCACATCACCCCCAAACCCCTACGACCAAAAATTTTGACAAAGGCCAGAGAGACTGCACAGCATAGACAACCCCACCACACAGAGGCACACAACACCATCACCCACACAACATCCACGCACAAAACACCACACACCACTACACATCACCACACTCATCACCACATACACCACCCCACACATCACCTACACCACCCCATGGCACGGCAAAGACACCCCAGGTTCTCCGAGGAGGAGCTCAGGGTCATGGTGGAGGAAATCGTCCGGGTAGAGCCACAGCTATTTGGAGCACAGGTGCAGCACACCTCCATAGCTAGGAAGATGGATCTATGGGGAAGAATAGTCGACAGGGTCAACGCAGTGGGACAACACCCAAGAAATCGGGAGGACATCAGGAAGAGGTGGAATGACCTACGGGGGAAGGTGCGTTCCGTGGTCTCAAGACACCACCTGGCGGTTCAGCGGACTGGCGGCGGACCCCCACCTCCTCCCCCACAACTAACAACATGGGAGGAGCAGGTCTTGACCATTATGCATCCTGAGGGCCTCGGAGGAGTCGGTGGAGGAATGGACTCTGGTAAGTCAAACCTTAACCATCATATCCCCCACCCTACCTGCATGCTATCACAGACCCCCACCCTCACCCCCTCCCCTATCACTCCAACTCCTCACTAATGTACTAATAACACAAACCACACATCCCAACACCAAGCCCTGCATGCAACAACAAAGCATGGACACCCCTCACTAAAGCATGCCCACTGCACATACCCATAACACCCCCCCCAACCATCATCACACAAGCCCCCACACAGGAATGCAAGCACCGGGGTACACGCTCACCCACCCATTGCACACCATGACACACACAGATGCAATAATCATGCTTTTACACCCCTGCAGGACCACTACCCAACGTCACCAGACAGGAGGGTCCAGACATCTCTACCCCACCCACAGAAGAGGCCCACAGTGATGACAGCAGCCCTGACCAACTGGATCCAGATGACCAGCCCGGACCATCGTGGGCCTCGGGACAGTCGGTTCCCCTCGCACAGGCACAGCCCACCACAGTCCTTCTACCCTCTGGTAACACCAGCACAGCACCCACCCAGCGGGCCCATAACTCCGTCCCCAGGACACGTCAATCAGCTGTGTGTCCACCACTACAGGGAACCCAGGATAACCCACCACCCCCAACAACAACAGGGACCTGGGGGCAGTGGTAGTGGGCACACGGTCCAGGGAACGGAGGCCCAGGAACAAAGGGGAACTGGGAGTGCTGCTGTGCGACAGGGGGCGGACAGGCCAAGGGATCCCACTCTCCACGAGGCCCTCTCCTCCATCATGGGAGCATACCACCACTCCCAGGAGATGATGGCTACGGTCCTGGCCAAGTTTCAGGAGACCCAGCGCATGCAGGAGGAACAGTATTTGGGGTTCAGGGAGGAACTCAGAACCATCAGCTCCACCCTGGGCACCATCGTAGGGGTGCTGAAGGAGATACTGAACACCAGGAGGGACACCGTGGCACTCCAAGGGGCCCCTGACACTAGCATGGACGATGAACTGCCCACCGCCTCCACCGGCGCTAGTGGACAGGAGGCACTGCCACAGGACCACCACACCAGCACCCCACCACCTGCAGAGGGAGAACCATCCCACAAGCGGTCCCTGAGATCCAGGAACAGGACAGAGCACGATGGCAAGACCCCCGCCAAGAAATGAGACCACCCTGATTGTCATCCCACAGTCCCACTTTGTCAACCTGTCCATTTTGGAACTGCCCCAGCTCCACTTCCTATGCCCATATGGGCAGTGCACCTGTGAGACTAATAGACTGGACTCTGCCATGGACATTCCTCCACCATCACCCCTCACCATTTTACCACCCCCCTCCAATATTTAGCACTTCAATAAACACCCTTGAAGCACAAAACAATCTGGAGTCAGTCTGTGATTTTGAAAATGTGTATTAGCAATGACAGTGACAAAATCTGTTCTCAAATGTAATGTCCACATACCTATGTCACACATCACAAGTCCATGAAGAATGTAAGCAGATGACACACGTTGGTAACCACACCTGTGAAACCTTAATGGAAATGTACAACTCAGTTACCATATGCTGCTTGAAATTGACAGACAGGATAGAGGTAGAAGTGTGAAAGTACTTGTAGTAGGCAAGAATGTGTTCTCACCTGTGTGTCACTGGAAATATTGCTGGATGACTGAGTCCCTGTTGTCAATGTCTTCTTCCTCTGCTTCCTCCTCATCACTGTCCACAGGCTCCACAGCTGCCACAACACCGTCATCTGGACCATCCTCCTGCAGAAAAGGCACCTGGCGTCGCAAAGCCAGATTGTGAAGCATACAGCAGGCGATGATGATCTGGCACACCTTCCTTGGTGAGTAGAATAGGGAACCACCTGTCATATGGAGGCACCTGAACCTGGCCTTCAGGAGGCCGAAGGTGCGTTCGATCACCCTCCTAGTCCGCCCATGGGCCTCATTGTAGCGTTCCTCTGCCCTGGTCCTGGGATTCCGCACTGGGGGCAATAGCCATAACAGGTTGGGGTAAACAGAGTCCCCTAATAGCCACACACGGTGCCTCTGGAGTTGACCCATCACATAAGGGATGCTGCTATTCCGCAGGATGTAGGCATCATGCACTGAGCCAGGGAACATAGCATTTACCTGGGAGATGTACTGGTCTGCCAAACATACCATCTGTACATTCATGGAATGATAACTCTTCCGGTTCCTGTACACCTGTTCACTCCTGTGGGGGGGGGACCAAAGCCACATGGGTCCCATCAATGGCACCTATGATGTTGGGGATATGTCCAAGGGCATAGAAGTCACCTTTAACAGTAGCCAAATCCTCCACCTGAGGGAAAACAATGTAGCTCCTCATGTGTTTCAGCAGGGCAGACAACACTCTGGCCAACACGTTGGAAAACATAGGCTGGGACATCCCTGATGCTATGGCCACTGTTGTTTGAAAAGACCCACTTGCAAGGAAATGGAGCACTGATAGCACCTGCACTTGAGGGGGGGATCCCTGTGGGATGGCGGATAGCTGACATCAGGTCAGGTTCCAACTTGGTACACAGTTCCTGGATTGTGGCACTGTCAAACCTGTAGGTGATGATTAAATGTCGCTCCTCCATTGTTCACAGGTCCACCAGCGGTCGGTACACCGGAGGATTCCGCCATCTCCTCACATGTCCCAGCTGACGGTGCCTAGGAAGACAACAGCGACCACAGAGTCAAGCAACTCAGAGGTATGTACCCACAGTCTACACAGAACACGAAACATAATCCAAAAAGTTGTCTGTATGTGTGTTGAGTCCAGGCCTAGGTATGTGTGACGCAGTTGAAAATGAAGCCATGTGGGCCCCTGAAATGGCGGCTGTCTGACCTCTAAACTGGGACAATGGGATGTAAGGTAACTGCGCTGGCATTGTACACCGTCGCGGTAGGCGGTCGAAGACCGCTGCACAATGCTGCATTGGTTAACATTGGACCCTATGGGTCCCAGGAGCCAATGACAAAGTGCGCCGGCGGTGATAATACGCACCGCCGCGGACGTCACCGCCGCGGACGTGACCGCCATTTTCTATCTGTTGAATCACTCGATACCTGATCTTCGACAGGAGAGGACTTACACTGCAAGTGCTGCTGTGACCTCGGTCTGGAAGAGACAATGGCTTGTGCGTCTGGGGAAAGGGCCCCTGCCTTCACTGCACTGGAGTTGGAGAAGCTCGTGTACGGGGTCCTCCCCCAGTACACGCTACTCTACGGTCCTCCAGACCAACAGGTGAGTACACAGGGAGCAAGTTGTATGGGCTATGCCTGGGTGGAGAGGGCTGGTTGTAAGAAGGAAGGGGGCAGAGTTCTGCAAGCATGAAGGACTGTGAATGCATGTGCCACATGGCAAAGGTAGGGATGTGGGCCACTCACTTTGACGGTGCAGTTGGTAATGACTTCTCTTCTTCCCCTTTACATGTCATGTAGGTCAGCGCCCACCAGAAGAAGCATATTTGGCGTGCCATCGCCAAGGACGTCCGGACCCTGGGGGTCCACCAGAGACGGAGCACCCACTGCCGTAAAAGATGGGAGGACATTAGTCGCTGGAGCAAGAAGACGGCGGAGGCTCAGCTGGGGATGGCCTCCCAACGTGGGAGGGGTGTCCGTCGCACCATGACCCCCCTGATGTTCAGGATCCTGGCGGTGGCTTACCCTGAGTTGGATGGGCGCTTGAGGGCATCACAGCAGACACAAGGGGGTGAGTACACTCTCATTCAGCGGACTTTGCGTGCAGTGAAGGTGTCTGGGTGAGGGAGGAGGGCTGTGGGTTTCCCTAGGCCAGGGCGAGTTCCGTAGGCTAGGCCCCTCCGTAATACAGGCCATGTGGCACTCCACCCCACCTCTGTAGAGTGCCAAGTACAGGTATACATGCCCCTGTGTCATCTATGTGTGCTGATGTCCACCATAGCCATGTAGGCCATATCCCAGGAACTGCATCAGTAGAGCCCGACAGCGCGGCGTAGTGCAGGGGGCTGCTGTGTCTGTATGTTCCACCAACGGTAGCGGTAAGCCATGCACTCAACCTGTCTTTCTTCTGTCGTCGTCCCCCCTTTTTGTGCTCTCCCTGTTCTTGTGTGCATCAGCATCATCAGGCGGAGGTACAGTGGCACCGGAGCAGGAGGGAGCTGCATCCCACATGGCCATGGAGGGCCACACGACGGACTCTGAATACACCAGTGGGACGGAGGGCGAGGGGAGCTTCACGGCGGTCACAGGATCAGCAACCAGCGACACGGACTCGTTCTCCGATGGGAGCTCCCTTATGGTGGCGGCAAAATCTGTGCCCCCCACTTCTACAGGTACAGCCGCCACACCCCCACCAGCACCGCCCTCAGCCTTCGCCCCGTGCCCGCTCACCCAGGAGGGTGGGCATCACCTTCGCCCCAGGCACCTTAGCCCCTGCCCCTGTCACCTCTGCTGCCCTCAGTGAGGAGGTCATTGACCTCCTCAGGTCACTCACTGTTGGGCAGTCTACCATTGTGAATGCCATCCAGGGTGTCGAAAGGGAATTGCAACACACAAATGCATTCCTGGAGGGCATTCATTCTGGTCAGGCTGCCCTTCATCGAACCCTGCAATCTCTGGCCTCAGCACTGATGGCAGTCATTGTCCCTGTCTCTAGCCTCCCCCCTCCAAATTCCTCCACCCAGACCCAATCCCCTGTACCTCTGCCTATCCCAAGCACACCATCAGACCAGCCTGCACACACCTCAACACACAAGGGAAGCTCAGGCAAACATAAGCACCACACATCCCACAGGCACTCATGCAAGCATCACATACATACAGACACAGCAACATCCACTGTCTCCACTGTGTCCCCCTCCTCCTCGTCTCCCTCCTCCCTCCCAGTGTCGTCTACACTCTCACCTGCATGCACTACCACTATAGCCTCTAGGTCCCACACCAGCACACCCACCACCACACCCCGCTCACGTGCACTCACCACCCCCACTACCATTTACACGTCCCCTGTGTCCTCTCCCAGTGTGTCTGTAACGCCCCCTACCAAACACGGGCACACAACCACCCAACAGCCATCCACCTCACGACAGCCTCCAGCGCATGCACCTGCACCTGCACCCAAATCAACAAAAGTTACACCTCCTACAACCACCTCCTCTTCCTCCACTCCCAGACCCCCTCCAGCTACCCGTCCCTGTGTTCGTCAGAAACTTTTCCTGAGCAACCTTGACCTCTTTCCCACCACCCCCCCTCCGTCGTCACTGGCCAGGAGGCCGCCGCCAGAGTCAGTGCCCAGGAGGGCAGTCCCATCGTTGCTGGCCAGGAGGCCGCCGCCAGAGTCAGTGCCCAGGAGGGCCCCGGCAGCCACAGCCCCGCTGGGCAATGAAGGACCGCCATGGCAAACACCGCTGAACAGGTCATAGACAGCAAAGTCAAGCACCTCTGAACAGGGCAAGCACCGCTGACAAGGGCAAGCACCACTGAACAGGGCAAAGACCGCCATGGCAAGCACAGCTGAACAGGGCAAGCACCGCTGAACATGATAAAGACCGCCATGGCAAGCACCACTGAACAGGGCAAGCACCGCTGAACAGGGCAAAGACCGCCATGGCAAGCACCGCTGAACAGGGCAAGCACCGCACACTCAAGCACCGCTAACCCATGTGCGGCAGGGGCAGTGACGGAACTGGGACCGTCACGGGGAGAGTGATGCACTCTGGGCACCAGTCCCCCCCCAGAACCAGTGGAGAACAGCATCCACTCGTCTGTCCTTAACAGGATGAAGCACTCTGGGCACCAGTCCCCCTCCAGAACCAGTGGAGACTGTTATCGACTTGAGAGACTGTGGCTTTGCACTCCCCAGGATTGAACAGTGGGCAACCCACCCACTGTAGAGACTTGAGAGACTGTGACTTTGTACTCCCCAGGATTGAACAGTGGGCAACCCACCCACTGTAGAGACTTGAGAGACTGTGGCTTTGCACTCCCCAGGATAAAGCAGTGGGCAACCCACCCACTGTAGAGACTTGAGAGACTGTGGCTTTGCACTCCCCAGGATACATCAATGGGCATGGAGCCCCCTCGTAGATCTGGCGTGCTGCACTCATCTGGCTGAGGTGCCCCTCCTTCCCTTCCCCCTGAGGTGCCTGTTGTATTTCTATCTGATGCCCCAGCAGTGTTCTCTCCGTTTTGATCAGGTATCGTGTGTGGGCCTCGCCCATGCATTTTGGGCCCAGTGATCCACGGACATTGAATGGTGCATTACCTGCACTACTAATCGTGATGTATATTTTGTTGAATGTGAAATTATATCTGTATATATTTGGTTACTGTATTTTGATATATTACAATGGTTGAATTCATTTCCTTTTGTCTTTGCATTCTTCCGGGGGGTTTGGGGGTTGTTACTGTAATGTTTGGATATGCATTGGTGTGTGTGTTGTAGTGGGTGAGGGTCGGGGTGGGGCTGGTGGTGTTGCGTGTGTGTGTGTCTCTGACTTTTGCCTGCCCCCTCCCATATGTCGTAGGTGCAGTACTCACTGTTGTCTTCGGCGCCAGCGTTGATGATGGTCGTACAGGAGCAGGAAGACTATCGCAGGGAGTATTTGGAGTTCCGGTTCCATGGTGTCCTCCTTCCTCGTGGAGTGTGTAGAGGTGAGCGTTTTCCCATTGAAATGGCTGTTTCCGCCGTGTTTTTATCCACGGTGAATCCGCCCCGGAAAAGGTGGCGGATTGGTAGGTTGTGATACTGTGGGCGGTACTTTGTCTCCCGCCTGTCTGTTGGCGGTGACCGCCATGCTGTTTGTCTGTACAGCCGTGGCGGTCTGAGTGTGAAAGTGGCTGTCTTTGTTGGCGGTTTCCACCACAGTCATAATTCCCTTTTTTTTCCACAGGCCTGTTTGCGGTCTTTCCGCCGCTTTAACACCGTCCGCCAGGGTTGTAATGACCCCCTAAGTATGTGGCATCACAACTCATGTGTGGGCAAAACAACATAAATTCCATTTTGACCACTGCCCTGCTCATCATAGAGCCCGTATCACACAGTTCTCAGTCTTGGGCATACATGATTTACTGTGGTGTTCCTGTGGCACGCACAGCAGGAACATGTTTTTAGAAGCCCACATTGCCAGCATGCATAGATGTGTTGGTCCCTGTACCCCTGGCACATGTTGTTACTGTCAACACTGACTTGTGGATCATACACCATGGGCCTCATTTACTAGGCCCTACTCGCACACTGCACCACAGGAGTATCATTTCATACACGGTCCGGTGGCACAGTGGGGCATCCCATATTTACAAGGCCAGGCCAAACTAGCTAGCTTGACTTTACATTGCCTTGTAAATATGGGCCTCTTTCATGCATGAAACTGCGTGAAAGTGGCATTCCATTGGTGTTTCTGGGTGAATTCCCACCCAACACCTATGGAATGATTAGGTATCTGACACATTCCCAGTTTTCGCAAGTTTGGGAATGCATCACATCCCCACATAACCTCTGAGGTGGCACAGACATGATGCAATGTGGAGAAATCTCTACATTTTCCCCTTTTTCCTCCTTCTATGTCTGCTGCAGAATGCAGCACAAATAGTAAGACAAAGACACCTCTTGTGATAGTTTCCATTCTTGCACAAAAACAATGATCCCCACAATGCAGGCATACTTGCACCATGGTGTAAGAATGGCTGTGTTGGCGCTAGGCACCAATTTGAGCCCAAGTACAGGGTGAGAAGACAGGAATGTGCCATATTTTGTAGATATGCAGTATTTCTGCCCTTTCCAGTTGGTGCAGGGCAGCACAGCAAGCTCCTTGCTGCACCAGACTGCACCACAGGGCTTGTAAATAAGCCCCCATGTGTGAGCTAGCCGGACACATCAGACATAGATTGCACCGTGAGGGACAACAGCCCATTTGTGCATATGAACAGCTTAACGCAGGTATCCATGGGCTTTTTTACAAGCCCATGTAAATAAGGCCCCTAGTGCCCTGCCATGTTCATTCATGAGTTCACTACCACATATGTTCACTGATCCCAGCACTGTGCACATTTCTCCTTGCCCATACCAGCAAGTTGGTGGCCTCTCAGTAATGACAATTTAAATTTTCTTGGCACAAGTCAAATACAAATGCACATCCAGGGGTGACCTTCACCCTTACTGTTCATGCATAGCATATGGAGTTTGACTTTGTATATATGCACTTTGTACATGGCAATGCACACAGCATACAACCTCACACACAATCCTTGCACTAGCCATTACACATACAGGATGACACTCACTGGTAACATCGGGGTCTTTGAAGCTGTACACCTCTCCTCTCGTATAAGGCTGCGGTCCACCTACAAGAAATAACATGAGACATTGCACTGGGAATGTGGCACAATGGACACTGAGGTAAAATATTGCACATTACACATGACTTGCAAATGGCCAAAAAAGCCTTATGGTGTTGACAACTCAAACATGACTCAGTGTCATACATTGGTAGGCCAGGCTGACATGTACACATATGTGATGGTACCATACATATGTGTCTCAGTTACATTGTTTATGGCTTTCAAATTACTTTCTACACCAAGATTTTTCAAGGGTAGCTGAGTGTAGTGGCACTCAACACCGGCATTCAAACAACTTACTACCTTAAGATCTTTAAAGGCAAGCTAAGTGAAGTGGTCCTCAGCACCGATATTACTCAGAGCACACACTCAGCCATGACTCACATTACTCCTGCATCACTCTTATCATTACATGTCCATGACTGCAAAATACAACGGTAGTTAGATATTCTTGTCCCCTCATTTGACAGACATCATTAGATGTCATTGCTGCATGGCCAAAGACAACACACATACATTTTTTCTCCATCACCCCAACACTACATCCTTTCTTTATGCTACAGACATGTGTGGGACATATACATATATTTAGCATTCCACATGTTATGATTATATAGAGTCACATACCTCCTTCCTCATCTATACGAGACATGATCCACTGTTTCTCAAAATTGGATTGCTAATGGTAAAAGACATCTCCCAGGGCAACACATGTTGACATGTACATGGGCAGCAGGCCTTCTTTTGGAAAGGTGCACATATCCTCAGCCTGCACACAGCACTTGAGCTGAAATGTGGTGCTAACAGGAAAGTGTTTGAAAGGTATGCTAGGGACACTGCTTATTGTGAGTGCAGTACTGCCCAGTATCCTGATACCTTTGTGTCATGCCTTGTCTCTGACATGTCTTATTTGTTATGTGCTTGCATCTGAGACCTGACATTTGTTAAACACTGACACAATGACCCACAATTACCTGGTCAAGTGTGACCCTGCACCACAAGAGCAACATGTCTGGTGAGTTTCTGTGGCACAGTGTGCGTGGCCATGGGCACAAGGCTGGTAATGAATCAGAGTCATATGTCACCTCAGAGAGAGAATCACAGTTGTACAATGATAATTAAATACCTTATTTAGCCACGTGTTTGCACTTCCTATGCAGGCTGCTGTCTACAGTATACATAGACAAAGCTGATAATGGTGTATGGGCAGGAAGGTGTCCCTTCCTGGACATGTACACTCGTCCCTGGCAACCATGTACCCTTGCACCATGACACAAGAGTGCCTGCATTGGTGATCATCAGCATTTTGTGGGTGGGCACAGAGGACAAGGACATGAATGTGCCCAATGTAATGCTAATGGTGCCTTGCTGCACTTGTCAGTGATGTTGTTAGGTGCAGAAACACCACTTACTGCCCTGCGTCCTAACTTAGTAAACGTGGGCTTGTCGTCACCAGACATCCAATAGCACATGCAATACAGGAATACCTCACAAAGATTGTATACTTACCGACAGTTCCACCAAACACGAGCCCAAGGTAACCCAGTAGGTCTCTCTCTCATGACACAATGTCTGCCCACCGATGCTTCAGCTGGTGGACCATCTAGTCAACCTCGAAGATCCTCTGCATGTGGAACTGGACCTTGCTCCAGCGCAGCTTCTGTGCCTCGGTCCAGTAGCACTGGATGAGGAGGCAGCCCATTGCCAGCTTGTTGGGGAGGTAGTGGGTGACTAGCCAGACAAAGCCACCCAACTCCTCTGAACTCATCCCGCAGACCCTTTACTTCCCGAATGCCCCCACCCAAATCCAAAATAACCCTACAATCACAAAAAGTACCCCAAACTACCCCAACTACTTCAACAGATTAAACAACCCCAAGGATGAACACCCGACAATACACACCTAAAACAATGCAAAATACTAATACACAGGATCAAACAGATGCCAGGGACACAACAGAGACAGAAGACAGCACAAAATACTTCTTCAACAGAACTCCTATACACAGCTCTAACCGCACACCACCTCTCTAAAGCACCGACAAAAAGACAGTGATTGTAGGAGAAAGTGAAAGTAAATTTGCAGTTCCTGGTTTGGCACATGGCTGAGCCATTGTATCACTTCCTGGGCTGCTGCAACAAGTTTTCAGCCAATACGTTTTTTTTAAGCTCCACGCCTTTGCATGGATTTTTGTGGAAGCATGATGAACAAAAAAATGGGAGGTCTGACATGTGCAAGGCAGGCGTCATTGTTTGGCATACACAATGGCTGGAAAATACACGCATTGGAGCAAAGCGTTGTTTTTTTCAACACGCGGCCTATCATTTTGTGTTTTGTAAGCGTACATGGGTGTAAGTACATGCATTACATGGATCAGACCACACATAGGCCATATTTCCTATGCTTCATGGACACCACACCTTCAGAGGATTGCCCATATACCAAATATGGTCCTTATTTACAAGAAACGGGCGCATTGTAATCGATGCATCAGTTTTCTTGCACCGTCCTGCACCCTCCTAACAACACCATTGTAGCACTGTATTTACAATACAATGCACCATGGCGCTCATTAGCCCAGCTGCGTCACAATTTCTGGCGCTTTGCTGGACTAGCGTCAAAACATTTGATGCTGTTCCAGCAAAGCACAGGCAGACCTACAGAACAAAGCACAGCATGCCCTTGAGCAGGCATTAAAAAGTATGCTAGAATGATGCAGTGAAATCTTGCAGATTTGGCTGGTCCATTTCTAAGGACCTCCTTGCGGGGTACACCTCCCTTGTATACATTATACCTGGCGCAAGTATGATGTGGCGCAAGGGTTTACAAACTGGCGCAATGGTATCATTGCGCCAGTTTGTAAATCTGGCGTGTGGTGGGGGTCTGTTCTGTGCCACAATAGTGTCAGAAAAATTATGCTACAGCAGCGCAAGGGGCTTGGAAAAAAGCCCCTATGTGTTGGCACCTGAGTCCATTGCTAAGCTGGCCCCAAGTGATGCCATGGACTAGCCCTGGAATGTGCGCCACACAAACACATTTAGGCCAGTGCAGACGTTGGACAATATGTTCTGTGTCCAAAAGTGCAGACAGCAGGCTGTCAAGCAAGGGGTGGTATGGGGTTTACTGTGTCTAGTGCAGAGGTAGTTGGAGTCAACCTTGCCCTATTATCTACTAGGGACTTATAGGTAGTTGGATTCCACCTTGCCCTATTACTTACTAGGGACTTATAGGTAGTTGGATTCAACTGTGCCCTATGATCTACTAGGGACTTACAGAAGTCTGTTTGTGGCAATTGTGCTTGTGCTAATGTAGCATATGCCTTTATTCAGAGTATCGGCCCTAGGCCTGGATAGGAGACCCAGGGTACAGCCAGGGTCAGTAAACACCATTTTCAGTGACTCCAATTTAGTAGTATGTGCAAACTGGATAATTTTCTCACACTGTGATTGGGCAGGTAATTTGGTTACACACTGGTTGTGATGCTGTGTGTTATATTTCATAGGTACAGTCTTTCTTGTCATCACGTTCTTCGGACATTGTGCGAGTCACTCATACTTCTAAAACACACTGGACTAAAAATTGGGAACTCAGCAATGTTGCTGATACTGATGTCACATTTTGGGCTTGTGCCCCATCTTCAAAATACTCATCATCCATTGTCTGTTCCTGCTCCTCGTTTTCATTGGGCCATGGGAGATTATGTCCAGCATAAGTGTCTGGTAATATGGAGCACAGTAGTATTGTTTCAATTGCTACTGGTGGGGAGTTGTGTAAGCAGTTCCACAACCTATCATGGAGAAATACTGGTGTACTCTGGTAGCCCCCTCAATTGTGGCAGGCCCTGTTAAGGCCATGATTTGGACTCTGCTGGGTGTCCCTGTTGGTGTGTTTGTGAGGAGTAGTCAGCCAGAGCTACAGACAATATACTTTGGCAGATGCATAGTGAGTATACATGGTTTGGGGGAATGCTCTTTACAGCTAATAGACTCAAATCTATGTACAAGTCATACTGTGTCATGTTGTACTCAGACCCATAGCCAGCGGTATGACACATGCAATGAAATTGATTGCATACAAGAAAGATGACCACTGATTTGTTGGACACTGTGCTACACATACAGATATACAGGGAGTGCAGAATTATTAGGCAAGTTGTATTTTTGAGGATTAATTTTATTATTGAACAACAACCATGTTCTCAATGAACCCAAAAAACTCATTAATATCAAAGCTGAATATTTTTGGAAGTAGTTTTTAGTTTGTTTTTAGTTTTAGCTATGTTAGGGGGATATCTGTGTGTGCAGGTGACTATTACTGTGCATAATTATTAGGCAACTTAACAAAAAAAATATATATACCCATTTCAATTATTTATTATTACCAGTGAAACCAATATAACATCTCAACATTCACAAATATACATTTCTGACATTCAAAAACAAAACAAAAACAAATCAGTGACCAATATAGCCACCTTTCTTTGCAAGGACACTCAAAAGCCTGCCATCCATGGATTCTGTCAGTGTTTTGATCTGTTCACCATCAACATTGCGTGCAGCAGCAACCACAGCCTCCCAGACACTGTTCAGAGAGGTGTACGGTTTTCCCTCCTTGTAAATCTCACATTTGATGATGGACCACAGGTTCTCAATGGGGTTCAGATCAGGTGAACAAGGAGGCCATGTCATTAGATTTCCTTCTTTTATACCCTTTCTTGCCAGCCACGCTGTGGAGTACTTGGACGCGTGTGATGGAGCATTGTCCTGCATGAAAATCATGTTTTACTTGAAGGATGCAGACTTCTTCCTGTACCACTGCTTGAAGAAGGTGTCTTCCAGGAACTGGCAGTAGGACTGGGAGTTGAGCTTGACTCCATCCTCAACCCGAAAAGGCCCCACAAGCTCATCTTTGCTGATACCAGCCCAAACCAGTACTCCACCTCCACCTTGCTGGCGTCTGAGTCGGACTGGAGCTCTCTGCCCTTTACCAATCCAGCCACGGGCCCATCCATCTGGCCCATCAAGACTCACTCTCATTTCATCAGTCCATAAAACCTTATAAAAATCAGTCTTGAGATATTTATTGGCCCAGTCTTGACGTTTCAGCTTGTGTGTCTTGTTCAGTGGTGGTCGTCTTTCAGCCTTTCTTACCTTGGCCATGTCTCTGAGTATTGCACACCTTGTGCTTTTGGGCACTCCAGTGATGTTGCAGCTCTGAAATATGGCCAAACTGGTGGCAAGTGGCATCATGGCAGCTGCACGCTTGACTTTTCTCAGTTCATGGGCAGTTATTTTGCGCCTTGGTTTTTCCACACGCTTCTTGCGACCCTGTTGACTATTTTGAATGAAACGCTTGATTGTTCGTGGTGATCACGCTTCAGAAGCTTTGCAATTTTAAGAGTGCTGCATCCCTCTGCAAGATATCTCACTATTTTTGACTTTTCTGAGCCTGTCAAGTCCTTCTTTTGACCCATTTTGCCAAAGGAAAGGAAGTTGCCTAATAATTATGCACACCTGATATAGGGTGTTGATGTCATTAGACCACACCCCTTCTCATTACAGAGATGCACATCACCTAATATGCTTAATTGGTAGTAGGCTTTCGAGCCTATACAGCTTGGAGTAAGACAACATGCATAAAGAGGATGATGTGGTCAAAATACTCATTTGCCTAATAATTCTGCACTCCCTGTACTGTCCTCTGTTATACACTTGCTATTTGTCATACATGTGAGTGGAACAGATGTAGATGTTGTGAGTTGTCAGCAGTGTTATGAATCTTTCACCCATTTATTTGACACATATCTCACACTTATCAACTGTTGCAGTTCCTCGGCAGCAGTACTGTGTATGTCTGGATGATTTGCGTGGTCATTCTCTTCCTCTTCACGGGGAGCCTCCTACTCCTCATCCCAGGGGACATGTGTTTTCACACAGATATTGTGCAGTATGGCACATGCCAGGATCATCTTACACACTATGGGTAGTGAATAAAGCAGTCACCCACCTGATACATCCAGACAGCGGGAACAGGGATTTAACAAGACAAGTGACCTCCCAACAATGTTCTGGTTCCTGACATGTGCCTGGATATAGGCCCTCTCCACATTTGCTTGTGGACTAGCAATAGGGGTCATCACCCATGGCTGAAATCCATAACCTTGGTCAGCTGAAATGTTGAATGAAAAAAGGAAGTGTCATTGCTTTGGTTTACTGCATTTGCAAATATCCTGCCCATGTGCATCATGTGCATTGGTATTGTTATGCACTTCATTCAATTATGACCACATGATATGTTACTCATGCCTGCATGGTGAAGTTTCAACAGTCCTGTTCACTGACTGTATTTGGGGTCAAATGCAGTGCATGGGCAGATAGTTCATAACAATCAACCTCTTGACTGTCATATTTGTTCAGCAGGGTTGAATGGTGTCTGATTCTCATTGCTCTAGTGCACTCAATGGTTTGTGTTGCCACTACAGATTGTGCCTGGGAATCTTTTTTGTCGGTCCAACCTAGATTGTTGGTGACATGCCACACATTGCAGACATAGACACATGTATGTGTCCCTGCTCCACCCAGATGTTGGAATTGCCCTACATTAAATTTGCCCATGCCTTTGATTGGCCCACATTGTCCATAACAGTTGACATGATGCCATCCACACAGTATGCCCTCACACATCCCAAATGGGTGACCTGATGTGACAACTCCCATTTCCCAATCCATGTTTGCATGTCACAGTGTAATGGCATTGTGTACATGTGTGAGGGAATTGCGCCCAACTAGTACACATAATACATGTATCCTGCAGATTTGTGGGTGTTAATATGCAGTCCAGCTACACAACTTCTTAACTGTACTACGTCTCTAAGAAGGGGAACTGGTCCACATTACTTGTGGCCTCCTACCAATTTGGGGAACTTACAACTGGACTTACACACAAGTTGCCTAACGACTACACAATCAGACTTGCATCAGGGGCTGTACTTGTACCTCTTAGCTTTAAGGATGTTGTTAGAAATGGGGTCTCCGGTTGGCAGTCAGTTTGCACTCTGTCCAAGCAGGGACCCTCACTCTCGTCAGGGCATGGGAGATACACACTTAGATAAACCCTGCTCCCCCCCTTGGTGGCTTGGCACAAGCAGTTAGGCTTATCTCAAAGGCAATGTGTAAAGTATTTATACCAAAACACACAGTAATACATTGGAAACAGTACAAAATGGACACCACACCAGTTTAGAAAAACAGGGAAAATTTATCTAAATCAATCAAGACCAAAACGACAAAAATCCACACACACAAGTAAAGTTATGAATTTTTAATAAATTCTTACTCCATAGAAAACAATGGAAACATTGTTGTTACACAAAATACCTGGTGAAAAATAAAGCCGACCGGGTGAGCATGCGTCAAAAAAGTCAGAGATGTGTCATTTTCTCACTCGCAAGTGAGGCCGTGTGTCGTTTTCCAGATGGTGCACCTCGGATCCACGCAGTTTCACATGGATTTTGATACCTGGAGATGTTGCGTGAGAAATTCAGCCGCACAGTGATGGAAAACTGCGCTGCGTGGGGTTTGTGTCATTTTTAGTGGCTGCAAGTGGGTGATGCGTCATTTCTCTAGCCACGATGCAGGTGATGCATCGATTTCCCAGCCGGGATGCAGGTAGTGCATTGATCTTAGCCGCAAGGCGGGTGGCTCTTCGTTTACCAAAAGATGTACTTTTAAATTGTGAGTTCAGAGACACCAAACTCCAATTTTCTATCTGCTCCCAAAGGGAAACTGCACTTAAAAGATATTTAATGGCAGCCCCCATGTTAACCTACGAGAGAGATAAGCCTTGCAACAGTGAAAAACGAATTTGGCAGTTTTCCACTGTTAGGACATGTAAAACACATCAGTACGTGTCCCACCTTTAACATACACTGCACCCTGCCCATGGGGCTACATAGGCCCTACCTTAGGGGTGCCTTACATGTATAAAAAGGAATGATTTGAGCCTGGCAAGTGGACTGGCAGGTTAAAATTGCACACATATACACCTCAGTGGCAGATCGGAGCCATGTTTACAGGGTTACTCATGTGGGTGGCACAATCAGTGCTGCAGGCCCACTAGTTGCATTTGATTTACAGGCCCTGGGCACCTATAGTGCACTTTACTAGGGACTTACCAGTAAATCAAATATGCCAATCATGGAAAAGTCAATTAAACACATATTTTACAAAGGGAGCACTTGAACTTTAGCACTGATCAGCAGTGGTAAAGTGCCCAGAGTACCAAAAACAGCAAAAACAGAGTCCAGCACACAGTCAACATATGGGAAGCAGCGGAAGATCACGCCAAGCATGCCAGGTCTAACAAATGTATATTGTGTATGTGTGAGCACCTTCTGGCCAAGGCTGCTGCCTCAGTAGCATGGCGAGTGATGTCTGTGTGTAGCATCACACTTCACATATGTGAGATGTGAGTTATTTGACATAACACTGGACATTTGTACAGTTACATTGGCCCTGGCCATGGCCGGTGGTTTGTCATCTGGCCTCATTGACGTGGCCCAATGCACAGGGCAGCACAGCATATGCCTTGTTGTGCTGCCATGCGCCACGGTGGAGAGCCAGGAAAGTGCCATATCAACAAGATATGGCACCTTTCTGTCCTCTCCCCCTGCACTGACACACAACTTGCTGCCTAGCGCCAAGGCAGGCGGCCTTGCAACATGGTGCAAAGGTGCATGCATTGTGGGGATGATTGTTTTCGTGCAGGAGAAAACACCTACACCAAAAAAGCAATCACAAGAGATGTTTTCCTCGTTCGTTGTGTGGTACAGAATGCAGCACACATAGGAAAAGGAAGATATATGGAGTAATAGGGATATTGCTCCCCGTTGCGTCACTCTTATGCCACCCATCAGATGGCATAAAATTGTTCTACATTCCCAGACTTGCAAATCTGTAAATACGTCCGGTACCTTTTTCATCCATGGATGTTGCGTGGGTATACCACAAGCAACATCCATGGAATGGCCCTTTTACACAATGTTATGCATGTAAGGGGTCCCTATATACAAGGCCATGATAAGTCACGCAAAGTGGCTTTGTATGTCACTGTCCTAGCGCATCAGACAACAAATGTTACTCTGGTGGCACGGAGTGGCACAAGGACGGGCTAACTGAGGCCCCTAATCTTTGATGTTTAAGACATGACACGGCTGATGTCCTATGCATGTTGCATGTGACCACCTCTCAGGGTAGACAGTACATCTCCCTTGCACACAGAGATAGAGTAGATTTCCTGTCTGCCATGCATGGCTATGCTTTCCATCATGCAACATATACAAAAAGTGGCTTGAGATATCTTCACCTGTATGTCAGGGTGATTTGCATTAGATCAAATCAAATCAAATCAAAAACATTTGTAAAGCGCGCTACTCACCCGTGAGGGTCTCAAGGCGCTAGGGGGAAGGGGTTACTGCTGCTCGAAGAGCCAGGTCTTGAGTTGCCTCCGGAATGCGGAGTGGTCCTGGGTGGTCCTGAGGTTGGTGGGGAGGGAATTCCATGTCTTGGCCGCTAGGTAGGAGAAGGATTCCCCACCTGCCGTGGTGCGGTGGATGCGAGGGACGGCGGCGAGTGCGAGGTTGGCAGAGCGAAGCTGACGGGTGGGCGTGTAGAAACTGAGGCGACGGTTGAGGTATTCGGGTCCCTTGTTGTGGAGGGCTTTGTGTGCGTGGGTGAGGAGCCGGAAGGTGATCCTTTTGTTGACGGGAAGCCAGTGCAGGTGTCTCAGGTGGGCGGAGATGTGGCTGTTGAGGGGTATGTCGAGGACGAGGCGGGCGGAGGCGTTTCGAATTCGCTGCAGGCGTTTCTGGAGTTTAGCCGTGGTTTCTGCGTATAGGGTGTTGCCGTAGTCCAGGCGGCTCGTGACGAGGGCGTGGGTCATGGTCTTTCTGGTGTCGGCGGAGATCCAACGGAAGATCTTTCGGAGCATGCGGAGGGTGAGGAAGCAGGAGGATGATACGGCGTTGACTTGTTTGGTCATGGTGAGAAGAGGGTCCAGGATGAATCCGAGGTTGCGTGCGTGGTCTGAGGGGGTTGGTGCGGTGCCAAGGGCCGTGGGCCACCAGGAGTCGTCCCAGGTGGACGGGGTGTTTCCGAGGATGAGGACTTCCGTTTTGTCTGAGTTCAGTGTCAGACGGCTGAGTTTCATCCATTCTGCGACATCTCTCATTCCATCTTGCAGGTTGGTCTTGGCGCTGGTGGGGTCCTTGGTGAGGGAAAGTATCAGCTGAGTGTCATCGGCGTAGGAGGTGATGTTGATGTTGTGTTTGCGTACGATGTCGGCGAGGGGGCTCATGTAGACATTGAAGAGAGTCGGGCTGAGCGAGGACCCTTGTGGGACGCCGCAGATGATCTCGGTGGGGTCTGAGCGGAAAGGTGGGAGGTAGACTCTTTGGGAGCGGTTGGAGAGGAAGGAGGTGATCCAGTCCAGGGCCTGTCCTTGGATCCCGGTGGAGCAGAGGCGGGATATTAGGGTTCGGTGGCAGACGGTGTCGAAGGCAGCCAAGAGGTCGAGGAGGATGAGGGCGACTGTTTCTCCGTTGTCCATCAGAGTTCTGATGTCGTTTGTGACTGAGATGAGGGTGGTTTCTGTGCTGTGATTGGCTCGGAATCCGGACTGAGAGGGGTCGAGTAGGTTGTTGTCTTCCAGGAAGTTGGTCAGTTGCTTGTTGACGGACTTCTCTATGACTTTGGCGGGAAGGGGAGGAGCAAGATGGGGCGGAAGTTCGTCAGGTCGCTGGGGTCCGCCGTAGGTTTCTTCAGTAGGGCGTTGACTTTTGCGTGTTTCCAGCTCTCGGGGAAGGTGGCAGAAGCAAACGAGCTGTTGATGATGGTCTGGAGACACGGGGCGATGATGTCGTCGGCTTTGTTGAAGATGAAGTGTGGGCAGGGGTCCGAGGGGGCACCGGAGTGGATGGAGTTCATGGTGGGTTTGGTCTCTTCCGTGTTGATGTGAGTCCAGGCGTTGAAGGTGATGGCTGAGGTTGTAGGTTCTGTGGTGGATGGCTGGGTCTGGTGTCCGAAGCTGTCGTGTAGGTCGGTGATCTTACGATGGAAGAAGGTGGCGAGGGAGTTGCAGAGGTCTTGTGAGGGTGTGATGGCGTTGGTGTTGGCGTTAGGGTTGGAGAGCTCTTTGACAATGTTGAAGAGTTCCTTGCTGTTGTGAGTGTTCTTGTCCAGTCTGTCTGTGAAGGAATTTCTTTTGGTGGCACGGATCAGTTGGTGGTGTTCGCGGGTGGCGTTCTTGATCTGTGTACAGGCATAGTGCATGTATGTGTGACAGACCTCATTGTGCAGTTCCTATCTGTGTAGGCAGAGTGATCTGTGTATTGTGTACCCCATATGTTTTGGTTCTTGTGTCTGATAGGTACTTGCTGTTTGCTTAACTGCAAGCAGGCCATTCCCGTATTGTCTATCCTGAAATCTCTAGTGATGATTGAGTTTCTGAAGATGAACGAGTCATGGATGCTGCCCTGGTGTTTTGCCAGCACCTTGATGAAGTAGCCACGATGATTGACACGGACCTGCACATTCATCGAATTTGGTGCTTGCGGTCACGGTACACATGTTCTGTTGAAGCAGGCGTATGAGTAGTACATGTGTGCAGTACATGGCTCCAAGAACATGTGGGAAACCCAGCAATGGCGTAGAATCCCTGTTTATTTCTTGCTGCAATTGCTGGGTGTGGGGGAAGAGGATGTAGCAGGGTGTCAGGCAGATGATTGCTTCAAGGACTATGGGCAGGAATGCAGACAGGGAAGGCTGCGACACCCCACCCCCTCGTGCTGTGTGATCTAGAATGAGCTAGATACAGTGAGGTGAAGCACAGCCAGGAGCTTGGTCAGCAGTGGGATGGTGGTGGACCACTGAACCGTTGCCTGCAGTTGTGGTGCAATAATGCAGAGCAGCTGTACTATTGATTCCCTGTTCAGCCGGTAGAAGGTGATGACCTCCTCCTCCCCAAGGACAATCAGGGCTGTCTCTGTGATGATGTGGTGGTGATGGTGGGGGTTGCGGTCCTAACTCATGGTATAATCCAGGTTGCCAGAGTGTTTTGTGTTGTTCTCCTTATAAACCTTTGCCTAAGCCATTTTAACACCTGGTCTGACCAGGTATTAACATTTTGACTCTAGTCAGAGTTAGCACAACTTTTGGTAGGCGAGCATTGTTATTCGAAACGCCTGTAAATACGGTGCTAGGGGACTAGCGTCAATTTTTAAGAGGAAACGCCTACATTGCATATCATTGTCAGTATCTGAAGCAGCCAGATAAGACGATATAGAAAACTGACGCTAGCCCAGGAAAAATGATGCTAGAAGCATCTAGTGTCACTTTGTAAATATGGATTTTTTAAGCACCGCTGCAGCATCAGAAAAAATGACGCTACAGTGGCGCTAAATCATTGTAAATAAGCACCATAAGGTGGGCCCCAGGTCCCTTACATATCAGGGGCATTTGATGTAAAGGGGTGGTGGCACCCTGGGAATCGTTCTGTCTGACGTACTTCGCCATATATGAAAATATTTACTCAGTAGTCTCAATCTGGATCACCCTCACCATATGGAATGCAATCTTCAGCATTCACCATGTCATGTGGCCATGGGCTCTTCTGTGGAGCAAACGCTCAGTACAGTCTGCTAAGTTATCTACAAATAGTACAACAATATGCCAGCTATTTTTTGATTCAGTGACGATCTCCATGGAAGTGAAGTCCGTACTGCACAAATTTGCTTGGGAACTCATTTGCTGTGCTGGTCTGTTGTGTAGTGTCACCCATCCAGAAACCTCACTGGATCACATTCTGGGGTCTGGCTGGCCATGGGTGCTGTGGAAATGGAACCACTCCAGCTCTGTACCTCAGGTTCTTTTACTTCTAGGGAGCACATATCACTCGTTTTCCCTCGCATCAGATGGTTTAGGTTGTCTCCATGCGACCTTTGTGTAGTCTAAGTCAATGAGTGGTCTCTCTTGAATACCACAAGTAGGGTGATTTAGTTCCTGGGTTTGAAGCAGTTTACCCATGCTCTCCACACGCTGGTGTATGGATTCCATCCTGTCTGCTAATTTCCCAAAACTCTGAGTTTGTTCTATAACGTCATACCCTTCTCTCCTTGCTTCACTTGTCTCTCTTCTACTCTCACTAGGTGACGGCAAGTCCTGCACACTCTCTGGTGAGACTACAATTCCCCCTTCTCCTTCTGCCAAGGGGACGGAATACCTTCAGTTCTTCTATGCTCCTGGTCCCTTCCTTGAGATATTGGCTGTTGTAGTGTATCTACAGACCTATGCACATAATCACTCCACCCTGCATTCCTTATGTTCCTTTGCTGTGGGGTGGACACCTGTTCACTAATTACTCTACCTGTAGTATCTCTTTTGTGAAGCAACCATGACATTACTGATGAAATATGTGATTGGTCACCACTATCCCCTGAGCTATGTTCTTTGCTCTTATCCTGCTGGGGAAAGGCTGGATCTAGATGCAAACACACTGTGCCTCTAATTGCCCAGAAAATTGTGGGGTCCCCTACCATAGTTTTCTGCCTAGAAGTACTTGCCCTCTCTGGCTTCGGTATTTGTGGGATTACCTTGGGGGTCATTGTCAGGGAGGCAGGAGGGGTTCCAATTTCAGGGTTCTCAACCTCATCTGTGGCTTCTTGCAGCTGTACTAGTGGGCAGATGCTAGGCACTGTGGGCACAAGTGATCATCGAGTCATATGGGGTAGGGGAACAGACAGGGTATTGGGGTATCTCCTTGTGAGGAGTCTTTTGACTTCTCACAAAATGTTCTCTATAAGGCTACGGTGGATTCCCTTTTCTTTAATTTGGCTCCTGCATATTTAATTCAGATGTATGTGACAGCATGTTCAATTACTCTATCAATTACCACACCCTACGCTCATGCCTCAGCAAGGCAGGAATCCGTGACAGAGCTCTGGACTGGGTCACCTCCTTTCTCACCTGCAGAACCCAGAGAGTCCGCCTACCCCCATTCTGCTCGGAGGCCACCGAAATCATCAGCGGCGTACCCCAGGGTTCGTACCTCAGCCCGACCATCTTCAAAGTCTACATGGCCCACTTCCTAACATCACCTGATCCCACAACCTCAACATCATCTCATATGCCAACAACATCCAGATGATCCTCTCCCTCACCAAGGACTCCGCCAAGACCAACCTCCACGAAGGAATGAAGGCCATTCCTGAATGGATGAAGAGCAGCTGCCTCAAACTCAATTCCAACAAGATGGAAGTCCTCATCTTCGGCTCCACCTCCTATGCATGGGATGACTCCTGGTGGCCTGCCACTCTCGGAGCCGCTCCGACTCCCACCGACTACGCACGCAAATCAGGATTCATCTTGGACTCCTCATTATTCATGACCCAGCAAGTCAACACCATCTCCTCCTCCTGCTTCAACACCTTCTGCATGCTCGGAAAGATATACAAATGGATCCCCACCGAAACCAGAAGAACAGTCACCTAAGCCCTTGCAAGCAGCAATCTGGACTACGGCAATGCCCTCTACGCAGGAACCACGGCCAAACTCCAGGAGAGGCTGCAACACATCCAGAACGCCTCCACACGCCTCATCCTGGACATCCCCCGCCTCTGCCACATCACAGACCACCTGAGAAACCTGCACTGGCTCCCAGTCAACAAGAGAATCACCTTTAAACTCCTCACCCACGCTCACAAAGCACTGCACAACACGGGACCAGAATACCTCAACAGACGGCTCTCTTTCTACAACCCCACCCGGCATCTCCGCTCCGCCGACCTCTCCTTCGCAACAGTCCCAAGCATCCGCAGAACTACTACCAGTGGTAGTGGTGGAACACTCTTCCCTCCCACCTGCACCAGACCAAAGACCTCCTTCCCTTCCGGAAACTTCTCAAGACCTGGCTGTTCAAGCAGTAGCAGCACCTCCCCCTCTTTCCCCTCCTCCTCAGCACCTTGAGACCCTCACGGATGAGGAGTGTTCTTTATAAAATCCTGATTGATTGATTGATTGAATGTTCCTTCTCTTGGCCAAGAATACATATGCTTCTGGGTGGCTTTAAACTATTCTTGTCACTGGGGAATACCTTCTGCATGTGCTCTAAGAGGCTCTCCATATTCAGGAATGTTTAATACTTTAACTTCTATCTTTTTTACTACCAGATTAAATAATCTTGCATAAATCTTATAATGGTAGTATTTTGTCAATATTTCTACTTATCGTTATAAAATATACATTCAACATTTAATTGTGCTTCACCAAATCTACGTGGCACATTACACTATAAACCTTTCATTTCATTCAATGTATTTTCAAAACGACAGTTTGTGCATTATAGAAAACTATTTAATAACATCACACTGTGGTCACATTTCATCTAAATGTGCACCTGCTCACCTTCAGTCACACAACAAATACTGCACAAAATTCTATTCTAGGGTGATGATCACATCTCTAATCTACTTTTCGGTAAATGCAGCTAGCAACCCCTTGCCACTTTTCTCCATGTCCCAGGGGAGATTATTTTCATGTGTTTTAGAAACAATGGAAAGACTGCCAGATATAAGGTCTAGGATTGGGAATTTTAGTGTTCATGTTTTAACTGGAGGTACATTTTAGTGACACCAGCTTTTCAGTTGTCCCTCAGTGTCAAATCGAACACATATGGGTGCCTTTTGATTTCCCATGTAGAAAACTTTCGACTCGTTGGTAGGAATCACAGGTTTACCAGTTATGTAGGTGCCTTTTTGATTGTGCAACACATGTATACAATACTCCAAAAAACTAAATTGCATGTGATACCCCTCTGTCTCTCACTACCTTAAATCTAATATTTACATCAGCATTTAACATTGCCAGGAAGAATACACTAATTCATTAACAACGATTGTGATCCACTTTGTCCTCACGTTAAAAAGACAGCAGTTCCCGTATCTTTCCCAGCCCTAGTGGACAGGCAGAACTTCAGTTTAAACCCAGCTTCAGCTTACCTCATCAAAATGTGCACACTGGTCTCTCTGCAGCAGTGGGTAGGAGGTCTTCCATGCCAGCCATCAGGTGGGGGGACAAGGTAATCTCCTGGAACCTGGCTCGTCAGCTGATATGGGGTAGACAAACGCTCCTAACTCAAATAACCACACAGACTCTTCTTGGCAATACAAAGAAAGTATTTACTAACTGTCACAACAGGGTGAAAACACTATGAACTGCACCTCAGCCCTGTTCAAGCTACCCCTGTGGTTTTCTCAAATGCCAGTTTGCAGGAAGGCCTTTTTATATAACTCAAAACATTGCTTTATTACACATAGTAAATAATAGTCGACTTGCAAGTTTCAGATTTAGGATGGGAAAACACTTAAAGACATGTGACCCCATAACCCTGAATTCCTGAACTAAACCATTACACATCCTCGTTACACTTCTGACAATGCTTTATGATAAGGCATTCCTTGGCCTAAAAATGTGTGGGTGTTTCATGGTAGATGCAATTTCCTTAAAGTGTGTGCTGTTAGCATCCCATGCATGAGGCCTTTGTGTGCTCAGAATTTAGTTTCTTCCCTGCACCCATTGTTTGATCAAGAACCTGTGTGCTTTGGGCTAATTCAATGATGTGCCTATTGTCTACTCATGCCACAATCTGCTTGAAGGCCTGGAGTGTGTGCTGGAGAACGTCTGATGTCGTAAATGCTTTTGGGTTAGTTAGAGATGAGTTGGCCTTTAACTAAAAACTCTTTCAAGTTACCTATTCTACTACATTCTTAAAGTAAAAGTTACTTACCTTCGATAACGATGCATCCGGAGATTTTTTCTTTGAGCAATACCCTTGCAAGTCAGTAGGTGGTGTCGGTCGACTCTGCGGGCGTCTTTGGCATCGTAGTCGCCGTGATGACGTCGGGAGTAGTACATAGACGCCGCCTCAGCACAGTGATGTCAGTTTCTTTTCACGACTTTCCACGCCAAAGCACAGAACCACAAAGAACACTGAAATTGGTGCACCAGACCTAAGGTCCTGAATGAGGAAGCCCTGTCCCTAGTAATCAGTTTGCAAGTGGGGGGTATGGGTGGGTCGGTAAGGAATCTGCAACTAGAATTTGTTTCTACTAGATATATTGTTACCAAAGGTAAGTAACTTGTACATCTGATAGAGACTTCTAGTTGCAGATTCCTTACCTTAGAATAGATACCCAAGCAATGCCATCCTCGGAGGTGGGCTGCGAACCAAGATCATACTAGAAAGTCCAGCAGAACTGAATGAACAAAGTAGCCATCCCTACGGACCTGACTGTCCAGGCAGTAATGTTTAGAAAACATGTGCAAGGATGCCTACGTAGCTGCCTGGCAGATATCCAGGACAGGAACCACTTTGTCATGGTGCACAGACAAAAATGGGGGCTTAGAAGATAGAGCCTGAAGCTCACTCACTCTGCGAGCAGAAGTGATGGCAACAAGAAAAAATGTTTTGAAAGTAATGAGCCGTAAGGGAAAATTCTGCATCGGCTCAAAAGGAGCACACATTAAGTAAGTAAGGACAAAATTGAGGTCCCACTGAGGCATGATAAACGGAGTGGGAGGAAACAAATGGGTGAGGCCCTTAAGGAATCTACTAACAATAGGAGACTGAAAGAGTGAAGGCTGATCAGGCTATCTAAGAAAGGCTGAGATAGCTGATAAATAGCCCTTAATGGTGCCCAAAGCAGAGCCCTGCTGGGTCAAAGAAAGAATGAACAAAAGGACCTCAGAAAGAGGAGCAGAGAGGGAATCAACAGATTTGTTGGTACACCATGTCACACATTTATGCCAACGACATGTGTATACCACTTTGGTGGAGGGGCGCCTGGATAACATCACAGACTTCAGGTGGAAGGTCAAAAGCCATCAACTGCCGCTCCTCAATCTCCACGCATGAAGGCGAAGATTGGACAGGTTCGGGTGGAGAATTGTCCCCTGTTGCTCCAACAGAAGATCCTCCCAAAGGGGCAGTCTGGGTGGAGGATCAGTGGCCATGCTCAGTAGCTCTGGATACCATACTCTCCGTTCCGGTCGTTTTTGATCTTCTTGAGAACTGTGGACAGAAGTGATATAGGTGGAAAGGTGGAACGGAGGCCGGAGTTCCACTCGGGACGAAAAGCGTCTCCGAGCGAGTGCCGTCTTGGAAACTCCAATGTGCAAAACAGCTGACATTGCGCATTCTCTGCGGACGCTAACAGATCTAACCAAGGCTCTCCCCACTGCTGAAAGAGACCTTGCGCCACCTCTGGATGGAGACACCATTCGTCATCGGCTATGCATCGACGGCTGAGTTTGTCTGCTTTGGCATTCAGAGAGTCTGCCAGATGTTGAACCACCAGAGTGACATTCTGGTGTGCCAGCCATGTTCAGAGGGGCAGCTCCTACTGACAAAGGGTCCAGGACCCTACTCCCCCCTGTGTGTTGCAGTACCACATGCCGGTAGTGTTGTCCATGAACACGTGCACTACTTTCCCTTGAGAGAGGGAAGAAATCCTTTCAATGCAAGCCTGACTGTCCGGAGCTCCAGAAGATTGATATGGAGCCCAGACTCCAACGGAGACCAGATTTTGGAAATGGCCTCTCTGCAGAGAGAAGAAATGCTTTTAATGCAAGCCTGACTGCCCGGAGCTCCAGAAGATTCATATGGAGCCCAGACTCCACCAGAGACCAGATGTTGGAAATGGCCTCTCTGCAGGGTCACTCCCAAACATTTTGCCTTCCTCCTCTTCTTTTTCTGACCTCATTCTTGCTGGCTTTAGGACTCTGGACACTTTACCACTGCTAACCAGTGCAAAAGTGCATGTGCTCTATCCCTGAAACATGGTAACATTGGCTCATACCCAACTGGCATATTTAATTTACTTGTAAGTCCCTAGAAAAGTGCACTACATATGCCCAGGGCCTGTAAATTGAATGCTACTAGTGTGCTGCAGCACTGGTTGTGCCACCCACATAACTAGCCCCTTAACCATGTATCAGGCCTGCCATTACAAGGCCTGTATGTGCAGTTTCACTGCCATTTCGACTTGGCATTTAAAAGTACTTGCCAAGCCTTAAACTCCCCTTTTTCTTCATATGTCACCCCTAAGGTAGGCCCTAGGTAACCCATAGGGCAGGGTGCTATGTAGGTAGAAGGCAGGGCATGTACATATGTGTTTATAAGTCCTGGTAGTGGAAAACTCCTCAATTCGTTTTCCACTACTGTGAGGCCTGCACCTTTTGATAGGCTAGCATTAGGTCTGCCCTCACATACTGTTTGAGTGGTAGATTATGATCAGAAAGGGGTAAATAGGTCACATTTAGTATGGCCAGAATGGTAATAGAAAATCCTGCTTATTGGTGAGGTTGGATTTTATATTACTATTTTAGAAATGCCACTTTTAGAAAGTGAGCATTTCTTGGCACTTAAAATCCATCTGTGCCCTACAACCTGTCTCCAATCCACGTCTGGGCTGGTTGACAGCTCCCTTGTGCATTCCACCCAGACAACCACAAACCCAGGACACTCAGACACATCTGCATTCATCTGCATACTGAATGGGTCCTCCTGGGCTGGAAGGCTGGAGGGCCTGACACTTACATCTCAAAGGCTAGTGGCCTGCCCTCACACAATGGATTCCCAAACCCCCTACTGGGACCCTGGCAGACAGACCTGTACTGAAAGGGGACCTTGTGCACTTCAAAACCACTTTTTGAAGTCTTCCCCACTTCAAGGGCATTTTTGGGTATATACACTGGGTCCCTGGCCCCACCAACACAGACACTTCTGGACCTGAACCTGCAATCTGTCAAGAGGTACTGCCTGGCTGGTCAAAGGACTCATCTGGACTGCTTTGCTGTGAAGGACTGCTGCCCTGCTGTTGCCCTGCTGCCCTCTGATTTTGCTGAGAAGTGCTGTCCAAGGGCTTGGATTCAGCTTGCCTCCTGTTTTATGAAGTCTTAGGGCCCTCATTACAACCCTGGCGGTCGGCGGAGAAGCGTCGGTCTTACTGACAACAGGCTGGCGGTAAAATTTTGGGAATTATGACAGTGGCGGTTACCGCCATGGTCATCCGCCACTTCTCCGATCCGACTGCCAGGGCGGAGACGACCGCTGGGCTGGAGACCTGGGTCTCCAGCCCAGCGGTCGTCACAATACCGCCGGCAGTATCATCACCCGGCTGACCGCCATGGATTTCATGGGGTTTGGAACCGCCATGAAATCCATGGCAGTGAGCACTATCAGTGCCAGGGAATTCCTTCCCTGGCACTGATAGGGGTCTGCCCCATCCCCCACCCCCACCCGAGTCCTTCCCCTACACCCCCACCACCCCTGCCACCCCCAAAGGTGGCAGGACCCCCCTCCCCACCCCTACCCCTAACATTACATTACACATTCACACCCGACACGCACGCAGGCACCACCAACACACATACCGCACACACACCAACATACATGCCAACAGCCACACACACAGTCATACGCACACACCCATTTCAGACATACACGCACACATCCATACAGACATACAAACAGGCAGAAACGCACTCATTTCCAAACACACAACACCCCCGCATGCATACACGCACTCACACCCCCCCTCTACATACACACATGCACACCCCAATGCACGCACACAACACCGCCCTACCCCTCTCCCCTAATGGACGATCAACTTACCTGGTCTGTTGATCATCCGGGAGGGGACGGGATCCATGGGGGCTGCTCCGCCGCCACCACACCGTCAACAGAACACCGCCACGCCGAATGACGGAACGTGATTCGGTGGGCGGTGTTCTGTTGACGTGGCGGTGGAGGTGGAGCAACCTCCACTTCCCCGCCGCCCGCCAGTATGGCTGCTGGCGGCTCTCTGTCCGAAAAAGGACAGAGGGCTGCCAGCAGTCATAATACGCTGAGCGGAAAACCGCCACCACTGGCAGTCTTCAGCACGGCGGTCCCTCGGCGGTCTTGTCAAAAGACCGCCGAGGTCGAAAAGACCCCCTTAATCTCGTTAAAGAAACTCCTTGTGTGCCAAAAATGTACGCATAGCCTGCTGGAAGCAGTTCACAGCCTGCCCTGAGATGAGGAAATCGCCACACAGCCGAACCGGAACAATGCAGCCCGACTTCCTGAGCAAAGATTAGCGCAGCGCCTGCATTGTGACCAGAAATGTGACACACAGCCCTACCGGATTGACACACAGCTGAGCCAGAACAACGCAGCCTGACTTCCTGAGTAAGTAACTGACACAGCACCTGCCGTGCGACAGAAAATTAAACGCAACACCTACCAGATCAACGCAATGCCTGTGACTTCTTCACGCACACCCAGGATTTACCCTGCATCGTCCCTGGGCATCAAAAGATCCCAGCATTGCAGTGAGGAACCAAGACTGTGCACCGGAAATAGATGCAAAGCCCCTTTCAGCATGGAAAAAATCGAAGCATTGTCTGTGCCACGTCAGAAAATCCGACGCACACCTTATTTTTCCACACACCTCCTCCTCTGCAGTCTCCATGCATGGTAACTTTGACGCAAACCAGCTACTTTGTGCTAACAAGAGACAACTGTTGATTCCTAAGATTTAAGACTCTTTTTAATATTGCAAAAGTGATATCTCAAATTGTGCCTATTGAATCTTTATCGTTTTGACCTTAATTTAACCAGATAAATATCATATATTTTTCTAAACCTGTGTGGTGTATTTTTGTGGTGTTTTGACTGTTTTACTGTATGATTTATTCCACAAATACTTTACACATTGCCTTCTAAATTAAGCCTGACTGCTCAGTGCCAAGCTACCAGAGGGTGGACACAGGATAACTTGGATTGTGTGTGACTTACGCTGACTAGGACTGTGGTCCCTATTTGGACAAAGTTGAATACCTCTGCCAATTAGAGACCCCATTTCTAATATCAGAGGCCTCTGATCGCCGCCTCTCCCATCTTGCCTCCCCATCCCAGAAGTGACGCATCTGTCACTATGGACAGATCTGGTTGGGGAAGGGAGAGGGATCTGCCATTGACCCAATGCCGATTCGAAAGCCACCACTGCAGGTCTTTCGCAGTCCCCTTCGAGATCTGGACCATGTCGGAGAAATGTCCCCGATGCTGTGCCCACTGGAACTTTCAGTCCCACTGCAGAGTCTGCATATGCCATCTGGCATGTGTCACTAGGATGATGCAGGAGGTCATGAGGCCCAGAAGCCTCAGAGTCAGTCTCACCGAAACCCAAGATAGAGGCTGAAAGATTGGAATCATAGCCTGAATATCCTGGACTCGCTTTTCGGGAGGATAGGCCCGAAACTGCACTGTGTCCAGAACAGCTCTGATGAAAGGGAGCGTCTGAGAGGGAGTCAGGTGTGACTTTGGTACGTTTATAGTGAACCCCAGCGTGTGCAAGAGGTTCACCGTAGTCTGAAGGTGGGAGATGACTTCCTGGGGTGAGTCCCCCTTCAACAGCCAGTTGTCGAGGTAGGGGAAGACTGAAACCCCCAGCCTGCGCAGATGAGCTGCAACAACCGCCATCACTTTAGTGAACACCCGAGGGGCGCTGGTAAGGCTGCAGGGGAGCACGGTAAATTGAAAGTGCTCGTGACCTACCACGAATCGTAGGTACCGCCTGTGGGCAGGCAGGATCGGAATATTGGAATAAGCGTCCTGAAAGTCCAACGCTACCATCCAGACTCCTGGGTCCAAGGTAGACAGGACCTGAGCCAGGGTTAGCATTTTGAATTTCTCCTTCTTGAGGAAGAGATTCAGGGCCCGAAGGTCTAGGATACGACTTAAGCCCTTGTCTTTTTTGGGCACCAGAAAGCAGCGGATATAACAAGCACAACCTACTTCTGGCGCAGGGACCCTTTCTATGGCTCCCTTGGCCAAAAGAGCTGTGACTTCCTGGTGGAGAAGTGCGAAATGACTCGAAGGGGAGGGAGTAGCCCCTTCGAACTATGTGCAAAACCCACCTGTCTGTAGTGATGGATTCCCAGTGGGGCAGGTGATGGCGAATCCTGCCACCAACTGGACCAGAGTGAGGAGACGGACTAGGTAGGTTTGGAGGCTGCAGGTGGGGCAGAGGTGGACTGGCAGACCTCTGATTCCCTGTCCTACGACCACATGGTATTCTGTGTCCCCAGCCACGCAGTGGTTGAACAGCATGGGTGGCACAGTGGCTGGGAAAGAGACGTGACAGGGAGCCCCTTCCATACACACAAAAGGGGCGGAAGGTGGACTGTTGGGGACAAGGGGCAGTGGAAAGGCTGAGGGACCGAGCCGTAGCTCGGGAGTCCGTGAACCTCTCCAGAGCCAAGTCTGCCTTGTCTCCAAGGAGACGGGAGCCATCAAAGGGCATGTATATAAGGGTGTGTTGGAAATCCCCTGATAAACCAGACTTATGTAACCAGGCATGGCGTCTCAAGGCCACTGTTGTCGCAACTGATGTACCCAGAGAGTCGGTCGTCTCTAGCCCAACTCAGATAGTGAACTTTGCTGTGTCTCTCCCATCGGTGACAGCTTGGGAGACGATAGCATGGGCCTCCTCCGGTCTCTGCGGCAGAACTGGTGCAACCGCATCCCACAGAGAGTGAGTATAATGGCCCCAAAGGCATGCAGTGTTCACTGACCACAAAGCTGGACTGGAGAAAGAAAACTTCTTCTTCCCAATTTGTTACAACCTTTTTGATTCCCTATCCAGAGGTGCGGAAGGGAATGTGCAAGAGGATGAGGATGCCTGGATAACAAGACTCTCAGGCGTGGAGTGTTGGAACAGGAATTTAGGGTCGTTCGGGGTGGGCAGATGGCGGTGTGCAATTGTCCTGTTCACATGAGCCCCTGTGTTAGGTCTGGACCAGTGCCCAAAAGGACATCGGTGAGGGCTCCATTTAATGGAAGAAGAGGCTCAGAGGTGGAAGCCCCTGGTTAAAGCACCTCCGGCAGGAGATTAGACCTGATCTGAACAGTAGGCAGCTCAAGGCCGAGCACTGGAATAAGTAACTCCCTCTGCAGTAGCTACGGTAGGAGAAGTATCCAAACCACTGGCATCCCCCAACTCCAGCGCCCAGTCCATGTTAGGGTCATTCTGGTATTCGTAAGGGTCCAAGGACCCCTCCAATCCTTCCCTGAATTAGAACCCATAAGAATAAGGCTCAGAATCCAACCTGGGGTAAGTAGGCCCCATCAAAAAAGGAGATGGTGTTGGCCGATGCCGTTCCGACTCCCATTCGTCAGGGAGCAGGATTGGGTCAACGTCAATAGTGGGCACCACCGACCTCAGGAGCATCGACAATCGAAACGGCGCTGGAGAAGGTCTTGATGGTACGACCGGCGTCGGTACAGATCCGAGAGCAGATCCAGAAGGGCCTTCGGTTGGCGGAGCCGCTTGCACAGAACCCGAAGGCCCTCCAACCAAACCCCTTGGGCCGGAAGGAGCTGTAGCGAGGTCAGACTGCCCAAAAATGAGGTGCATGGCCCCATAGAATTCCTTTAATTGGGCAGGGGTCAGCCCGGCTCCTGGAAACTCAGGGATGTGTGGAGAAGACCCAAAAGCAGGCTCCGAGGATGGAAGCCTCAAGTGTCAACGCTCATCCCACGTCACACCAGCACAGCGACGGAGTGAAGTCAAAGAATGACAAGATTTCTTTGACTTCTTCTTCTTACCTTGACCTGGTGATGTTGAAGTGAACGATGGAGCGGTTAGTACCATGGTGTAGCTGTACCCGATGTTGTCACTGGAGGTGAAGATGTGGTCTAGCATGTGGCCTGAGGAGTGTGTGAGGTCATGGATGAGTTGGGTAAGTCTGATGTTGTTCAACTGTAGAGGAGATGAGTACTGTTGATGTCATTGTTTTCATTAAGATGGAAGTTGAAGTTGCAGAGGAAAATGTAGTCCTTGGAGTCTATGGCGAGGGAGGGCATTGAAGTCATCAATTCAGTTGCAAAATGCTGGATGTGCTGGAGGATGGTGGGTAAGGGTGCCCTTGATGGTGGTATTGCTGTCTATTTGGAGTCAGAAGTTGAGGTATTCTATGGCTGGAGTGATGTCATCATTTGTAGTGGTGCATTGGATGGATTCCTTCTATATGATGGTGATCCCTCTTCAGACTTGTTGAGGTGGTCGCAGTGGATGATCTTGTATCCTTCAGGTACTGAGGTGGCAATGTCAGGCATGGAAGTGGGGATGACTCAGGTCTCAGCAAGGAAGAGGTCGTAGGGTGTGAGGGTGGAGAAGAGGTTCCAAATCTCCGTGGTGTGTTTGCATAATGAGAGTGTGTTGAGAAGGGTGCATGCAACTTGGTGTTTTCGTTCTGGTGATGTCTGTGGTGTGTTCTGGGTGGGGCTGATCAGTGGGCTGGTGGGTGTGCTGTGGCAGGTCAAATGGCAGTGGGTGCAGGTGAATGGTCTTAAAGTTTAGCGTGGGTCGGCACAATGGCAGTGTTTGTTGCAGCGACTGGGGTCGAGGGAGTAGAGCTCAATGATCGGACGCGGGTTCAGGCACAAATGGTCCCAGACGGGCTTGCCTTTGGCACTCTTGTGGCACACTTGCTGCATGCATCCACTGCACAGTCATGTTTGGGCCTGCATTGAGTAGGTCCTGGGGTGGGTGGGCTTCTGTTGGCAGTGAGGGTGAAAACCGGACTTGGTAACCCGGGAATCGACAGTGTCACTGGATAAGTTGACCACTTCAAGATGGCAAACCTCTATGGGGATGTGTTTTGTCACATGGCGATCACCAATGAATTAATCAGAGGTATAATAGTATATATAGACAATCAGCCAAAGCAGCTGTCGGTGTATAATAGGTCCCATGTGATCCGAGTAGTAGAATGGAGCTAAAATGCAAGTAATGCTCTAGGTCAAGCCATCAGGCTACTACTGATAACTCATGTATGTATAATTCACTATCAATTAGATGTTTATACAGACAAGACTGAATTTACTGGCAGGCCCTTATTTACAGTTTGGAGACTATCTATGTTGGTGAAGCCCAGTGTTCTGAATCCTGCCAAACCTGTCGAGAAGGAACATGCACCACTTAATTGCATTACACAAGTTAAACTGACTTCTGTCTTACCGACTGCACTTATTGAAAAAAAAAATATATATATATATATATATATATATATATATATATATATATATATATATATATATTTAAAACGCAGGAGCTGCAGGTCCGCTTCCTAATCACTGGTTGTACCACACTCGGGCCTTACTGCTCCACATCCATATAATTATAAAGACACTCCTAACTACGGGAAGTAATGCCACACTTGAAAAAAGGTTCCCCAATTCACTTTATTTGCGGCAGCACAAGGCAAAGAAATGTATGACATGTTTCAGCAGATTCTCTGCCTTGGTCTCGATACATTCTGGCATTTTGCAGCATCTTAAGTAAACACATGATCACACTCATACACTAAACATAGAAAAAATACTTTTTAACTCAACATTCAAAAGTAAACATAATAAAAATGGAGCTCTCCACGGCCACCTAACAATTTCATATTCCAATGTTATTTTTAAGAATGTATGTGTATATGTTACAACTCCACTCCAAAATTGCATAATTTTTATATACACATCCCAATAATGTTCATTCAATGCTTTAAAACGTAATTATGGATCTGCAATATATTTGTCCTCAAAGCACCTAATCCTATGCATTATCTCATCTGCATGAACCCTGCCTGTAGCCAAGTCGAGTCCGTGCTACCATATTACATTATTTGCAGTCCCTTATTTGCATCTGATTGAACAACCCAAACATAATGCCCAAGTGGGCTAGGAGTCCATTACAAACCACGTATATATTTTAAAAGAGCAGAATGTCCAAGCTCAATTGCATCATTGGGGTGCTCTTAACCCTTACAGTGCCTACAATGTTTGAATACCAACTCAAAAGAAAATATATATTGAAAAAGGTTCCATTACAAACTCTTCCCCAATCTGACCCAAGTGGGCATGTGACCAGATATATTAGGTCCTTTGCTTCCACACAGGTGATGAAGTTCCAAAGAACGTTTAAATTGAAACAAACAAACAACATTTATTTAGACATACAAAATAGAACATTTATATGCAGCAGATTATGGATTCTACTCTAAATAAACTCTAAAAGAGGTGTATATCATAGCAGTACATATTTACACATTCAAAAGGAGGGGGGAATTGGCAAACGGACATACATCTTCTCTTCACAATTCAAACCTTGCGGTTTATTGCTCTGCAAAGCCAAAATATAATTTGACTACAATCTCCTCATTTTTTTCTACCAGTTACCTTCCCTCACTTTCTTCAGGATTCCTTTAATAATACTGTACTTCAGCTCTCTCTTCATTATTATGTACCTTTTGAAAATGCCTTTTAACAAGATAGGTCATGCCTCAATTTTTTTATAGCTCTTAAGTGCTGAAGAATTATTTTGTGCACTTGTAATGTGGTACTCCCCAAATACATTTTAGGCACGTACACTGGAGGATATATATCACATGGTCACTCTTTCAAGTGTAGTGCAGTGCCCACTAATTCCTTTGATATTATTGCCTATAGTGATAATCTCTGTTGGATTCTCCCCATTCCTACAGGCTTTACACTTACCACACTTGCTAAACCCATCTTTGGGATTTAACCAATTTTTCTTTTCTGCCCTCACATCACTCCTTACTAAGGTGTGTCACATAGATTTTCTATTCTAAAGGTAACTAAGGCTTTCTTGTACAGTTCATCTCCTATAACCTGGTCACTTCTTCACTTCTCAGCAGATGCCAATGTTTGTTCAAGGCAGCTCAAACTGCTTGAGGTATGAATGAAAAATTAGGACATGCTTTAAGTGAGTTCGGACATGTGGACGGAAACATGCAATTTCGACACCAGCAGCAGACTTCAAGAGAACTCCCTTGTGATTAGCAGCTTATAGTGTTCTAATGAGCAACTCAAGTGTTAACATTTTGAATTTATACAAAAATGTGGCACATTTAATTGCCATCTTGATGGACTCAAAGTGTAAAATTGAAAGCATTTTCTACTGAGGATATTGCAATAAATGAGAAATTTCCTAGCTAGCGAGAAGGAAAGTTTCAGTTCTATGAAGGACACAGAGGCAAGGATTATGCAGATCTTTCTTCACTTTTTATTCAACAGCAAGTTCAAAGTTCATCAAGAAAAACAACAAGAACTACAACTCCCATGAGGACGTTCCCATGGCAACCAATGTCCAATTATACAGCCTTCTGACGATGTGTATAAATGTCCCTTGTCGGCATGATCCGTCCTCACCTTCACTGCGGAAAGGAGTTCAGACATTCTCAGGTTGCTGACGCCTCTGATCCTATGGAAACAACATCACTCATTAAGCGAATGAAAGACCCTTTTCCAAAACACAACCCATACAGGAAAATAGCATCCTTGATAAGTGCACTTTGTCTTTAAACCATATTAATTACATGAGTGAATGAATAAGCAGAAGGCAAAGACAACGAAGATACTCATACATGCACCATAAGCAATTGTATATGTATATACCACCTCAAATGTTACCTCCATAAAGATTCCGGGTGGGAAACACATTTCCTGTGTAGGGTGGGATAATCCTCGCCTCCGTGTCCTTAATAGAATTGAAACTTTCCTTCTCGCTAGCTAAGAAATTTCGCATTCTACGTCAGGACCGGAGGCGTGGATTATGCAAGTTTAAAGCTTGCTTACCACTAAAGAGGCTGCTTCATGGATAGGTTTAAAATAAAAAAAAATGAAAGTAGACTCTGATGACCAATCCACAGCATTCAGAATGTCCTCTAACCTGCCACCCACCTGGATGGCTTTGGAGGCCATGGCACCCGAGTGGAGTGTGCCCCCAAAACTCGTACATTGATGCCTGCTTCTGCCAAGATCCATCTGATCCACCTGGCTATCGAAGGAGAGGTGACTCCCTTAAAAGGTTTCTTCAGCGAAATCAACAATTGGCGTTCTCCAGGAGGGCGAAGATCGTCCGTCACCTCCTCATAGACCTTAAGGCATCTTACCACGCATAACTTTGGTGCATGAGGAAAAGCGTGATAGGTTACTGACCTGATATTATATTTAGTCCTACTGGAAACGGTGAAAGTCACCCGCTCCTGGGAAAACACTCTAGCGGAGACGTCCAGGGACCTAACATCTGACACCCTTTTTCACGATATAAGATATAATAACATAGCCAACTTAGCTGACAGCTCCTTTTGTGAAAGATGTTGATTATCCTGCCACGAGGATAACAGCTGAAGAACCTGATTGACGTCCCATAACTCTGAATACCTGGGTTCCGGAGGTTTGGAGAGTCTGATACCTTTAAGTAACTTACATACCCAAGGGTGCTCTCCAGCCGGACTGTTGTGCAGTGGTAGATGGTCAGCCAAGATGGCTGATCTAAAGGAGTTTACAGAGCAATAAGACAATCCAGATTCCACCAGCTCCGCAAGAAAATTCTGGATATCCGTAATCTGGGACCCCATGGGATCGAAATGTCTGTCCACACACCAATGAAGCCATTTATTCCATGTGGACCTGTACCATTTACATGTTCCTGGAGCCCATGCCTGCCTGATGAATTTCTTAGCAGTCCTGCCAGCAAGTCCGGAAATCTTCCAAGCCACCAGAGTGAGGTGGCCTTGAAGGAGCAGAGGATGAAAGTTCCCCGCAGGGTCCCGGAGAATTGCGGGAGAGTCCAGGAGGCAAATTGGAAAGTTGTACGAGAGTTCCAGAAGTGACGGGAACCACACCTTTGACTTCCAAAGAGGGGTTATCAGAACCACTGTCGCCTCCTGACGACGTATCAGAGGGAAAGGAGGGAACACATACCCCTGATGCCTTCCTCAGTCCTGCAAGAACACGTCCATTGCCGCTGCCCCCGGGTCCGGGCACCAGCTGAAGTATGTTGGTAGTTGTGTGTTCCATCTGGATGCAAAAAGATCCACTGAACAAGGACCCCAGCATTCCATGATCACTTGAAAAACTTCTTGGTCCAGCTGCCAATCGCTGGAGTCCACCACGAATCTGGAATTCCAGTCTGCCAGAGTGTTCTGGGAACCGGGGAGGTACTCCGCCGTCACCGAAATCTGGTGCTGGAGACAGAAGTGCCAAAAATCCTTTGCCAACTCCACTAGGGCTTTTGAGTGCGTGCCCCCTAGGCGATTTATGGACTGCACTGCAGACACATTGTCCATCTGAAGAACAACAACACAGGAGACCTTGTCCCGAGTCAGGGACCAGATCGCAAACGAACCCGCCAGGAGTTGCAGACAGTTGATATGCATACTGAGCTCTCGAGGGGTCCATCGTCCTCCGAACGAGTCGTCCCCGCATCGGGCTCCCCAGCCCTGGCGGCTGGCGTCCGATTCTATGACAAGGTCCGGAGAGGCTCCGAAAATGGCCCTGCCATTCCATGCTTCCATGTGGTCCAGCCACCATTGAAGCTCCGTTCTCGCCTCCTGGGTAAGGGAAATGAGCTCGGAATACGTTAATCCACGTCGAAGGTGATGGGCCTTCAGGTGCTGGAGAGCCCGGTAATGAAGAGGGCCTGGAAAAATGGCCAACTGCCTGAGTGAGATCCTGTTGCGCCTCAGAACCTTCCTTAGTTCTTTCTTGATCTTGGAAATCTTCAGGCTCGGGAGACAGGGATGCAAATTGGGAATCTATGAGAAACTCCAGAAAAGTAAACGACTGCGAGGGCAGAAGATCCGATTTCTGTTGGTTGATCACAAACCCCAAATCCTGGAGGAGTACAATAGTCCTGCTCTCATTGGATATAAATTGGATCCTGGATTGATCCATGAGGAGGAGATCGTCCAGGTAAATGATCAGGCAGATCCCCTGAGAACAGAGGAATTCCACCACTGGTTTGAGTACTTTGGTAAAGCACCACGGTGCTGAAGACAGGCTGAAAGGGAGAGACGTGAACTCGGACACCTGATCCCTCCACAGAAATTGTAGGAACCTGCGATGAGGGGGAAAAACTGGGACCGTCAGGTAAGCATCCTTGAGGTCGAGACGAACCATCCAATCTCCCCGTAACAGGAGATCCCTGAGCATGTGAATGCCCTCCATTTTGAAATGTCTGTAGATCACCCACTCGTTGAATGATCTGAGATTGATGACCGGGCGAAAGCCCTTGTCCTTCTTCTCTACAAGAAAAAGATTGCTCACAAAACCTCACAAAACCTCTGGGATGGAGGACAGACTTGGGTATGGTCCCTTTCCAGAGGAGGTCTGGGGCCTCCGAGTCTATAAGAGCGGAATCCACTGCTGAAAAAACTAAGGGTCTTGGAAGACTCTCCTGAAACGGAGTTCCCCAGAATTTCGATGTGAAACCCTGTCACCGTCTGTTTGTGTTTGAACAAGCGTAACCTCCATCCAATTTTTTGAGGGGAAGAAGGGGCAATCCTTACCAGAAGGGCCTCCTGGAGCATTAGTTCCTCCCCGGGTGATCCTGTTTGCTCTGCCTTTCCCTCTCGATTGGGAAAGAAGGCTCCTTGGCAACCGTCTCCCCATCCATTATTTCTGTAGGAGATGGGGCCCTGTTGGTAAAAGCGGCCGGAGGAGCGACCCCTGCCTCATCCGGCCCCTCCAAAAACCTTCCCCGGGAAGATCTTCTTGATAGAAGATTGCCCCTTGTCCAGTGCAGAAAAGGTGGCGACGAATTTGCCCAACTCCTTGACCAACGGATCGCCAAATAAATTACCTTGGGTGACCGCCCCTGCCTCAGAGCTAGATAACTCCCCCAATTTGGGGTGTATCTTGAGAAGTAAGGACCGGCTCCTCTCAGCCGAGATAGCGCAATTAGCATTGCCCAGGAGGCAAACCGCCCTCTGGGCTCACCCGGCCACGACATCCATCAGGAGGGGGGTGTCAGTTTGTTTTGAACGTTCGGCCAGTTGAATGATATGTGTTAGGGGACATAACACGTCAAGGAGCTTGTCCTGGCAAGCCCTCCAGGATCGATCAATACCCTTCTTGGGATCCTTGGTGTACTTCGCAAAGACACATCTTCAGATCTATATCCGGACTAGCCGCCACTCTATCTGGCAGGGTAGGACGCGGGCATTCGGCCTTCAGGCGAGCCCGCACCTCCTTGTTGAGAGGCTGACGAATCTTACTAGCCACCAACAAGGGACATCTATACACATCGTCGGAAGGCTGGATGATTTGGCATTGGTTGCCATGGGAAAGTCCTCATGGGAGTTGTAGTTCTTGTTGTTTTTCTTGATGAACTTTGAACTTGCTGTTGAATAAAAAGTGAAGAGAGATCTGCATAATCCTCGCCTCCGGTCCTGACATAGAAGAAGGAAGTTAGGGTGCTTCATAACAAATAAGTCCCTCAAGATGGCCACCAAAGAAAAAAAGAGCCCAAATGTGGCACACATATCACCCAAATGTAGCCTAAGTATAGCCCAAAGACAGAAGTATGCAAAACACTTAATTCTTTAGCTTTTTTGCCGTTTTATATAGCTCAGACTTGACCCAAAGATGTTGGAGTGCTTTATATGAGCAACAGTGACATTAAACAAGGACACATTTTTTTTGGTACACAGAGATAGCAAATAACATAGTGCTTTGTCGCTATTTGATAACTCAGAATCTGTGTCCTCATTTTAGTTTTTTAAAGCACTAACCATAATTTCAATGGGACTAAGACCCTTGCATTTTTATAATTTAAAAAGGAAATGCTTTAAGTATTACAGTTTTGATTACATCTAGATGACGTCAGGCGTGCCACACTTTTGTAATAAATATAGAATGTTAGGAATCTAGTTCTTCATTAGAATACTGTGGGGAGGCAGAGGTCAGGGGCACATACTTAGATAATTGAGGGCAGGGAGGAGTGTGCAGAGGCAACAATATGACCATGCTGGGCAGGCGAGAGGGGCAGTGGCAGTACCATGGACCACGGGGGCAGGGAAAAGGGGCAGAAAAACAACCAATCAGAACAGGCAAGAGAGGCTGTGGCAATATAACAGATCATTGAGGGCAGAAGGAAGAGGCAGTGGCAGAATAACCATACAAACCTGATTCAGGCAGGAGATTCCCAATGTTTAAAAAAAAATCCTCTGTTTCAATGTAAGTCCATAGGGAAAATTGATTCCCCAGTTGTTTTTCCAAAATCTCCCTCGTACACAGTTCAAAATGTTGGCAAGTAGGGTACATTGAATCACAGAGGGCTGGAGGAACGGGGTAGGGACATGGACTCAAATAATAGAGGGCAGGAGGGAGATGGGAAGGATACCAAACTGACCTTCCAGGGCAAGTGTCAGGGGTTGCTGCAGCACAATACACCACACAGGGCAAGCGAGAAGGCAGCGCTGCACAAAGGACCATGGAAAGTGTTAGACCTGGCAGTTCTTGCTGTGTTTTCTCTGTATTTTGGTGCTTCTGACCCCCTGCTTTGGAGCCTGTACTGTTAACCAGTGCTAAAGTGCAAATGCTCTCTGTCAAAGAAATATATTGGTATTTGGTTTTCCATGATTGCCACATTTGATTTACAAGTAAGTCTCTAGTAAAGTGCACTATAGGGGCCCACGGCCTGTGAATCAAATGCTACTAGTGGGCCTGGAGCACCGATTGTGCCACCCACATGAGTAACCCTGTAAGCACGTCTCAGACCTGCTATTACAGTGTCTGTGTGTGCAGTTTTACACAGCCAATTTGACCTGGCAAGTGTACTCACTTATTATGCCCAATCCTTCCATTTTATTACATGAAGTCACCCTTAAGGTATGCCCTAGGTAGCCCCATGGGCAGGGTGCAGTATATTTTAAAAGTAGGACACGTACTGGTGTGTTTTGCATGTCCTGATAGTGAAATACTGCCAAATTCGTTTTTCACTATTGCAAGGCCTATCTCTCCCATAGGTTAACATGGGGACTGCCTTTAAATACCTTTTAAGTTCAGTTTCCCATTGGGAGCAGATAGAGATGTGGAGTTTGGGGTCTCTAAACTCCCAATTTAAAAATACATCTTTTGGTAGAGTTGGTTTTTAGATTGTCTGTTTGAAAATGCCACTTTCAGAAACTGGGCATTTTCTTTCTAAACCATTATGTGCCTCTGCCTGCCTGTGGAATCCACATCTGGGTCAGACTGACCATTGGGCTGTATGAGAATTCCCTCTAGACAGTGACACAAAGGGAGCTGGGGAGTGTCCCGCATATCCTGATGAGTCTCCTGGGCTAGAGTGGGGAGGGAGGAGCTGGCACTTACACCTGAAAGTGCTGTGCCTGTCCTCACACAATACAGTCTCCAGCCCCCTGTGTGTCTGGGGCCAGGCCAGGGCAAGGCAGGATATTGTGAACAACATAGATTTTCCTTTGAAGTTTGCCTACTTCAATATTAGAAATGAGTATAAGTAGTGGACCAAAACCCCCTGACTTTTGGATTACTTCTGGATCTAGAGGAATCCCTGCCAAGGAGAAGAGCTTCACGCTTGAGGAGGACCTGCCTGTTGCTTTGCTGTGCTGTGCTGGCCTGCTGCTGCTGCTTCTGCCTGAAGAGGGAAAGAACTGGACTTTGCTTTCTGAAAACCTGCTTGTACAGTTTTTCCAAGGGACTGGACTGAGCTTGCCCCCTGTTCTGAGGTCTTAGGGGCATTACAGACTTCATATGCCAGCACCTGGGCTCTCTTGCTGTGACCTCTACCCTGTCAAGTGGTGCCACATCCAGTCCCTGGGCCCTTTAATGGAGAAGCCAAGCGTCTGAAAAATTTACGCATCGCTGGTAAAATCAAAACATTGCCAGCTCAGTGCAAATTCATTGCTGCCGTGTCCGGACTTTCCAAGCATCGTCCCTGGATGTCAAAACCTGCAACATCACTGCACAGACTCGAGGCTGCTTGTCTGGAAATCGACACATCTCTTCCCTGCAAGGAAAGAATCAATGCATTGCTTGCCTGGCAGAGAAAGAATTGATGCATCACTTGCTTTTCCAACACACGCCCACCTGTGCGGCTTTATTTTTGAGACATACCAGGTGCTTTTTGCTAAAACAACACATCTATTGATTTCTATGGATTAAGACTCTTTTTAGTTTAGAAATTCATATCTTCTGTATGTTGAATTTGTGTCATTTTAAACTTGTGTGATTTAGACAAATATTGGCTATTTTTCTAAACTGGTGTAGAGTTCTTTGGTGGTGTTTTCACTGAGTTTTTTGGTGCAAATACTTTACACATTGCATTGCCTCTAAGATAAGCCTGACTGCTTGTGCCAAGCTCCCAAGGGGATGAGAAGGGGTTACCTGAGCTCTATATCTCCCATACCCTGAATAGAGTAAGGGTCCCTACTTGGGCAGGGTGTAAATTGACTGCCAACTAGAGTCACAGTTTCTAACAGAAAGCATTAGGAAGGGGACAGGGCCATAAGCATGGACAATAGAAATCACAGGGGAAAGAGCCAAGGGCAGTAAGCTGACCATACCAGACAGACAGGAGGGACAGTTGCAGCATAACGAACCATGAGGGGAGGGGGCAGTAGTAGCACATCGGACCATGCAGGGCACAAGGGGGGGGGGCTGGTGCATGGACTCAGATAACAGAGGGTTGGGAGGAGGTGGATGGGGCAGCAAGCTAACTGTTTAGAGTAGGTGGGAAGAGCAACTCACTCTATTGGTGAGAGAACTGTGCATGGGGAGGGCGTTAGTTATAGCACCTTAGGGCACAAGTTATAGCTACTTGAAATAACTCTAAGTATAACAACTGAATTTCTATGTTTTGTGTGTGTAAAATCTGGACCTAACTATAACATCTCTGTAACCTTTGTTTTTTTAGTGAACTAAATTATATATAAGAGTTCATATATATATATATATATATGACCTACTGCATTTTTTGACTTGCCTATATCTTTGGCACCGTTTGACGAATCTTCACAAACTTTTCCAAAAATATGTGCCCTGGTGATACTAGTTGCTCATGGGATGTTTAGGGATGATCCGTCAAGCGAGGCTGAGAAAAAGGGGGTCAAAAAAGTTGTGTTTCCCATGTTAATTCCCAAAGGACCTTTAGACATGACTACAACCTGAACCACTGAACGGAAGTACACCAAATTTGACAGAAAGCTAGCTTTCGGTACACAGATTATGCTTTAGCTTATTTGGTGTAAATCCATTAAGTAGTTTTTGAGATATTAAAGGAAATCCATTTGTATATCTGGGCTCTCAAATAATTTGTGAATATTTCTGAATGTGCATGCAAAAAGAAGTGGTGTAATTTGCTGATCGCAACCTGACTAGAAAGTTGTAGCCGACATTTTATTCCATGGGCCACGGTTCCCAGGCGTGAAAATCCTCATTGAAAGTGGCATTAGGGGTCAGGGTGGAGGTACTCTGACCCCGAGTGAGTTTTAGGGGCCAATAATGGATTTAAAATAATTATGTGTCACAATGCACGATATTCACAGATATTTGCGAATTATTCACTAAATATTCACGAATATGACAAAAAAAATGAAAGAGAAACCACAGACTCATTCATATACGAATTCATTCACTTATACATGCACCCACACACAGACTCACTCAGGCACTTATGCACCCACTCAGACACTGATGCACCCACTTACAGACCCAGGCAGATACTGAAGCAACCACACACAGACCCACTGAGACACTCAAAAACCCACTCACAGACCACTCAGAGCCTCACACACCCGCTCATAGACCCACTGACACCCACACACATCCATTCACAGACCCACTCAGACACTGATGCACCCACTCACAAACCGACTCATACCCTCATGCACCCACTTACAGACCCACTCAGACAGTGATGCACCCACTCACAAACTCAGTGAGACACATGCACCCACACACGGACCACCTGAGACAAGCATACACCCCCTCATAGACCACTGAGAGTCTCATGCACCCACTCACAGACTCTCTCAGACACTGACACTCCCACTCACAGCCCCACTCAGACACTGACTCACCCACTCACCGACCTACTCAGATAGTGACATATCCACTCACAGACCCAGTCAGACACTGACACACCTACTCACTGTCCCGCTCAGACCCTCATACACCCACTCACAGACACTGACACAACCACTCACAGACCCACTCAGCCACTGATGCACCCACTCACAGAACAACTCAGACACTGACGCACATACTCACAGACCCACAAAGTCCCTCATGCAGCCACTCAGAGACCCATTGCGCCCACTCACAAATCCACTCAGACTCTCATGCACCCAGTCACAGACCAATTCAGACCCTTAGGCACCCACTCACAAATCCACTAAGACCCTCATGCAGTGCCTAATTTGTAAATAAAGAGGTGCCGGTGCTCAAAGCCCTTCTCTTAAACATGAGACTGCTGTAATTAAATCTGCTAGCACTGAATACTGAGGCAGCGTAATCCTGAAGCCATCTCGGGCCTCTTCAATCCATTTACGGCCACCCCTGCCCCTTCAGCTCACTCTTGCAGCTTTCTACTTTCTCCCTTTATGACGCTTTTTAGTTTTTCCTTCTTCCGTCTTTCCCATATGTGTCTTTTGCTCGCAGCAAATGCTTGAGGCATAAGAATAATCTCCGGCCCTCACAAATAAGTGCCGGTGCTCAGCACCGGAAACAACAAGCACAAATTAAGCACTGCCCTCATGCACCCACTCACAAACCACTCAGACCCTCAGGCACCCACTTTCACACCCAGACAGACACCCTGTAACACATATTTTCACACAAAGAGACACAGACTGTTCAGCCGTGCACAGCATGGGGTTGGGTGGTTATAGGGGTTGGCCTGCCCTGGCCTGGCTACAGGCCAGTCCCTGAGGCCAACTTTTGCTGCGCGTGGCTGAAGGCCATGCGCAGTGTGGGGTTGGGTTGTTATAGGGTTGGCTGCAGGACCTGGCCATAGGCCAAGCCTGCCCTGAAGCCAACCGCAGCTGCACATGGCCAAAGGCTGTGCGTGGCGGCAGTTGGATTAACGTACAGTAATAACAATTACTTTACTTTAAAAGAAAAACAGTGGAAATTCATCACAAAAATCAAAGGATACAAGGACATAATAGTTAGGAAATAGAATTTTAAAAAATGTAAAAATTCACTTGAAAAAACAAACGTTACAGGGATGTTATAGTTTTTAATGTACTCGTACAAAACCATAGGAATTCAGCAGTTGTAGTTAAAGTTCTTTCAAGTAACTATAACTCGCACCGTAAGGTAACTATAAAGAAATTTTAGCACTCACAACATCTTTCATAACATCATCGATAATGACACTGTAACATTTGCAATAAAAATTTTGATCAGATAACTGTGCATGGTGGGGGTGAGTTATAGTTATCCTATGGCACAAGTTATAGTTACTTGAAAAAACCCTAACTGCTGAATTTCTATGGTTTTGTATGAGTAAATTCAGAACCTAACTATAATGTCCCTGTAACTTTTGTTTTTTTAAGTGAAATATATATATAAACAAAGGTTATAAGGATATTATTATTTAGGATCTAGAATAAAAAAAGCCTTAGAAATTCACCAAAAAAACAAAGGTTACAGGGACGTTATAGTTAGGCTGACATTTCAAGCATGCAAACCCATAGAAATTCAGCAGTTATAGTTACCTCACTTAACTATAACTTATGCCCCTGGAATACACTGCAAATGTCATCACATTGTACATCACTCATAACATGGTCAATGACATCACTGATGACATCTTCCAGTGAGTGTGAGAGTTTTGTAAAGGTTTCAGAGACTTTGACATATATAATAAGGTAATACAAAAGTTATATTACTATTTGTTGTATAACAGAAATTAGTGATAATAATTGTAACATAAGTAATGTGAGTGGCTGTGTTATTGTTGGTATGAGTGTGTGAGTTACTGTGTTAGTGGTTGTATGGGTGTTTGAATGGGTATGTGAGGCCCTCTATGGAAGTGTGAGTTTGCAAGCTGCTGTATAGGGATGTCAAATGGTGTGTAAATTATTGTAAAGGTGTGTGAATGGGTGTATAAATATTTTTGTTTGCATTTGTATTTGGCTGGTTCATTGGTTGTATGGGTTTTTAAGTGTCAGTGTATGTGTATGAATGGGTTTATTAGTTCTATATTAATATGTGTATGTGTGTGTGTGAGTATGTAGGTAGGTGTGTCAGTTTGTCAGGCAGAGTTTCAGTAGCTGTGTAGGTATATGAGTAGGTATATAAGACGTTGTATGAGTAGTTTTGGGAATATGGGTGTATGAGTGGTTGTAAGAGTTATTCTTTGAGTGTGTGACTACTTTTTTGAGTGTGTGAGTGGCTGTCTAAGTGGATTCATGGCTGTGTCAGTGGGTGTGAGTATTTGTGGGGGTATGTGAGTGGGTATGAGAGTTGTGGTATGGGGGTGAGTGGCTGTATGAGTATCTCTCTGGCTGTGTGAGTGAATGTTTGCATACCTGAGAGGGTGAATCACTGGGTGTGTGAGTAGTTATGTGGTTTTGTGAGTGGGTGTGTGAGTTGTTTTGTGGATGATATCATCAGTGCTGTCATCACTGATGTTATTTGAGATGTCATCAGTGATGTAAATGCTGTGTCATGAGTATGTATTATGTGAGGTCATAAGCATAACCGCGATCATAGACAGAACAGACTCAATGGGTTTTGTTCCTATCATGTGATTGCAATGTATCCGCAAATACCGATTCATGGATTCACCAAATAAAAAATATATATTTCAGATATATAGGAGCCTCTCCTTTGAATTATAGGATAAGAGTGAACATATTTGAAACCATTTAAATGATCCTGTATATTTTATTGTAACAAAATAAATTATTTTATGATTTCGGTGGCTTTGTGAATCTGCGGCTGTAATCTGTGGAGTCACTAGATGGTAAAAAGGAAATCTCCCTTTCTAGTGGTTGCTGTTTAACCACAATAATTTTTCAATAAGGCCACTCCCAAAACAGTTATTTTTCTGCTGCCTTTTCTTTTAGAAGAATTGTAGATCCAGAGCTCCAGCTCAAGAAATTGCAGAAGGCAACCCTCCAGCTGCATTTTTAATAACCAGAAGAAGATCCTGAAGTTGAGGAACAGTCATCATCTTCTGGAAGGAGAGTGATGTTTGGCAGTGGTTCACCATTCCCTCAGGGTAAAAAAGGTCTGTTCATGGTTTGCGCAATGCAAACTGTGTGGAAAACAACTATCCAGTGGAACTGCAAAGAAATATAGCTATGGCAACTCCACAATGTGGAAGCATTTAAAACAATACATGAACATGCATATCTTGCATGGTAACAGAGAAGGAGACATCAGGAGGTGGCACAGTTGCCTCTACACCAGTACAAGCTCCAGGTCTTGCTCAAATAATACTGCAGCTACCGGGGCAGAATTAGGAGGCATGGTTACACATTGTGCCTAGTGTCACCAACTTATGGCACTTAAAACAAATAATGTTTTCGATACTATTAAAAAGCATCATTGCTAGTTTTTTCCCTTATATTTTGCTGTTGGTGTTCCGGCACACTGTTTATCCTCAACATGCCATGTTTTTGCATTGAGTTTAATTGTTTGAATTTCTTTGCATTTTTCCATTAAGTTTTTCCATAAAAAAAAATGAATTAAAAAAAATCGACAAAAATGGTTGATGTTAGAAGCACCATTGAATTAATCAAAGAGCTGAGTCTGTGTCATTATTGTAGAGTACTGTTATTAGTATGTCATTAGGTGTATGACTGTATACTTTAGTATGTCTTGGGAAGTTTGTCTGTCTGCCTGGGTGTATCAGTGTGTAGGTCAGTGTGCCTGGGTGTCTTAATGTATGTATCAGTGTATGTCTGAGTATGTCAGTGTATGTAATAGCGTAACATCACAAACCAAAATAAAATGATGGAGGGAGTGTTGAAACTTTTCAAGCACTCACCCTCAGTCACAGATCTGGGTTTAATTCACCCTTATTGTGCTTGCCTCACCACCCCAGGTTGGACTCAGCTATATGCAAATTAGTCTTGACCCCGTTCCCCATGGGAACAGTCCAGCCCAAACTGCCAGGCCAGGTCCTCCCTGGACAAGAAACAAGCATCCTGGGACCGGTTTCAGGGTATCACCCTTCATCAGCCAGGCTAGCTTGAATCCAGTGGTGCAGCGAGCAAGGGACCAGTGTGTGACTAGGAGTGTCAGTGTATTCATCAGAATGTGCCTGGGTGTGTCAATGTATGCATCAGTATGAATCATTATGTACCTGGGTGTCTCAATGTGTGTATCGGTGTGTGCCTGGGTGTATTAGTGTATGCTTCAATGTGTGCCTGGGTGTGTTAGTGTATATATCAGTATGTGCCTAAATGTGTTATATGCATCGATGTTTACTTGAATATGTTAACATACGGAACAGTGTATGTCTGGGTATGTCAGTGTATGCCTAGGTATGTAGTGAATGCAAAAGTGTTTCTCTGGGGGTGTCGGTGAATACATCAGTATGTGCCTGGGCGTGTATGTATCACTGTGGGTCCGGGTGTGTCTGTGCATGCATCAGTGTGTCCCTGAGAATGTCAGTATATGTATCAGTGTGTACCTGGGTGTGTTAGTGTATGAATACGTGTGTGCCTTGATGTGTCAGTGTATACACTGGTGTGTGCCTGGGTGTGTCAGTGCATGCATTAATGCATGCCTGGGTGTGTCAGTGTATACATGGGTGTGTGCCTAGGTATGTCATTGTACACATGAGTGTGTGCCTGGGTGGGTCAGTGTATACATCAGTTTATGCCTGGGTATGTTAGTGTATGCATCACTATGTGGCTGGGTGTGTTAGTGCATGCATCAGTTGGATGAGTGTGTCAGTATATGTATAATTGTGTGCCTGGGTGTGTTAGTGTATGGCTAGGTGTGTGCCTGGGTGTGTCAGTTTATGTATCAGTATGTGCCTGAGTGTCTCAGTGTATATATGAGTGTCTTCCTGGGTGTGTTAGTGAATGCATGATTGTGTGCTTGGGTGTGTTAGTATAATGTGCAATAGACATGATATAAACATGATATATTATAGGGAATGATAACCAAATGCTGCTACCACAGTGAGCACATTAATTAGTCACTGATATTACTGAAAATTACTTGAAACAAATGAATGTATGCAATTAAATGCAACAGCACAATACCCTATCAGTGTGTTAGTATCTGGAATGTGAAATAATACCAAAAACATTTAAAAACCACATAACATACAAAACCCAGACCAAAACATTTGGTAGCCCACTGTCTGAATCAAAAGGCTCAAGTATTTGATACAATCTTTCTCCAGTCTTTCAACTAAGTAAACACAGTCACATGGGAGGTAGTTTATAGGGTTCACAGCTGATGATGTTATCATCCTCTGTATTAAATTGGGAGTCCCAAATGTCACTGAATATCTCTCTGGCTTATAGAGCTCCTCCAAAAAAGTGTTGACGCATTTCGGCCCCTGTCCAATATGGGCCTTTTCAGGACAGAGGAAGAGTGAAGTACCCAACATGATTGCAGAGAAACTCCATCAAAAATTTGCCCACAACACGTATTGCTGTTATATCATCTGTAAGACTCCTCATGAGCCCACTGTCAAATCACCAAAAGTTACTGACATATATTCAAATGACTGTTTGCGCCGTACGTTTTGCCTCCCAGAAAAGGAAACATGCTCAACTCTCCAACTACACAGATGTTGGACGAGTGACCGAGCCGACAGAACTCTCATGGAATGTGAAAAAGATCTCTAACCTTAGCACTCATCCCTCCAAAGGCATGGATGACACACAAGTGTGTTAGTGTATGCACAAGTGTATGCGCGGGTGTGTTAGTGTATGCATCAATGTGTGTGGGTCCGTCAGGGTATATATATCAGTATGTGCATGAGTGTGTCTTGGTGTGTCAGTGTATGTATCAGTGTGTGCTTGGATGTGTCAGGGTATGCATCAGTGTTCGCCAGAATGTGTCAGTGTATGCCTAGGTATGTCAGTGTATGCATAAGTGTGTGCAAAGGTATGTCAGTGTCAGTGTATACATCAGTTTCTGCATGGGTATGTTAGTGTGTGCTTCACTGTGAGCCTGGGTGTGTTATTGCATTCATCAGTGTGTGCCTGAATGTGTCAGTATATGTATAAGTGTGTGCCTGGGTATGTTAGTGTATGTATGAGTACATGCCTGGGTGTGTCAGTGTATGAATCAGTGTGTGTCTGGTTATGATAGTGTACACAAGAGTGTGTGCTTGGGTGTATAGTGCATACCTCAGTGTGTTCCTAGGTGTATAGTCCATCCATCAGTGTGTGCCTAGGTGTGTCAGTGTATGTGTCACTGTGCCCCTGGGTGTGTTTGCTTGAGTATATTTATGGATATACTATGAATGGAGAAAGACGTAATTCTAAATGCTATAAATGGGTCCATTAATCGGTGTAAAAAGAGAGAAAACTTAAATAGAAGTTAAAGGTTCATGTTATATATTTAGTGAATAAAGTTTCAGATCCTGTAATGAAAAGGGTGTTGTTAATAGTAAATCACAATATATTTGTGCCACTGTGAAGTGATCTTACATATAATTTAAGCATTTTATTTTCTCTTTTTTTTAACTGATCTCAGTGTCCATACTTTTACACCATAAAGGATGTGTTGTATGGAGACTCATCATTGAACAGTGGGGAAAAACAATCATATAGATTGTAGAAAAAAACACATAACTGTATAGCTTGTCAAAGTAATAACAATACTCTGTTTCACACTCACTACAAATAATTAATTAATTGTTTTAGCTATACTTAATTAACTATTGTAATGAAACATATGCTTAAGGAAACTACTTCTCTTATTAAGAGCATTACAATACAATTGATATGTATGAAGGATAGTAGTATATAGAAAGCCTTATAAAGACATCACCCCTAGTATGCCGTATGATATTGCAGAAACTGGTAATCCATCAACTAGAAGTCATAAATATAATCTAATACTTTTTATAACTTTGTAGCTTTTTTTGCAATATATGTTTGATTGTGATGTTCTTCTTATGATATTGTGTCCATCTGTTTTATCTTTTTAAAAACCATAAGGGTTCATTAGGAGTTTGATGGTTGGGCAAGCCAATCGCCAAACCAGCGGGGATGAGGTAGGCATCAACTGACTGCCTCATCCCACCCTATTACGATGTTCCCACCGAGCTGACCGGTGGGATCATTGTATCACACCGTTCCCGCAGTTCAGCTCGGCGGGAAGAGTGCTACGGTATTGATCTCGGCTCCCTTATACTGTAGCACACCAGAGCCCACGGAATGTGCACTGTCTGCAAAGCAGACAGGGAGCGTTCTGAGGGTGCTGAGCAGGGAGGGTCCTCTGCACAAGCCTGCCTGCCAGCACCGCCGTAACTGAACACAAGTCAGACCGCCATCAACCAATTGGGAACTATGTTCCTGGCGGGGACGGTGGTCCCCTGGCGGTCCAACCGCCAGGGTCATAATGTGGCGGTCAGACTGCCTGAAGGGCGGCGGTCTGTCCGCCACCGAAAGTCTGGCGGTCCTTGGACCTTCAGACTCATAATAAGGCCCAAAGTCAATAGCCAGAAATATCTTTATCTTTTCATACCTTTGGCAATATTTGCTTCTCCATGAAATAATTGATTATACTAGTTTTTGGTTTGTGATGTTGGTTTCCAATTTAGTGTTATCTCTGTTCTTTTGTTCCAGGAGTAAGTGTATATCAGTATTTGGAATCCATTATGTAGACATCACTGTTGGAAGGTGGTATGATGTCTTAACTCATTGTATTAGAAGTCCCACAAGTGTAATCCTCCTTAGAATTTTGGTTCAAGAAGCAGAAGTTAGGTATTTGGTAGTTTATAAGGTAATCTTTGCTTGAACATAAGATTACTGTTGTTACACTCTGTCTATCCAGTTGTATTTTTTAAGTAGATGGTGTAGTGTTCAGATATAATAGTCCTTCAAGAAAATAATAGCTATACAGGTATAGGTTTTACCAGAAATAGACATTTGTCCAGCTTTAAAATTTGTCATTTGTATTTCTAATTGAATTCCATCTGTTGTGGATCACTGTACCATTAGGATGACATACTTGACACTTCTTCCTATATTCTCTGTTGATAGAAGATCTGATTGACAAATTGCACAGGTATTATTCTGCGATGCTTAAATTGTCACAACTGACAGTTTTACAGTCTGTTAGAGTTAAGTAGATACATCTTTCTGAATCTATTTGTACTTCTGATGAAAAAGAATAATTTTCACACTCATGCCACTATGAATAATTTAGTGCAAATAGGTCATCAATAGGTACCATCTCTTCTTTTAAGATACCAAGTACTACCATCCACAACTCTTGTAAATCGTCTTGTTTGTTTTGTGTGGAGTGTACAGATCTAGTGCACACATCTACAAGATCTATAGTATGAGATGCGGAATACATTTTAGTTATATCACTGTACAAGCATTCTAACAAAGTAAAGAGTGCAGAGCACAACCTTTTGGCTTTTTTTGTTACATTGCCTGAACCAGATGAGGTAAAGATAACATGGCATTGAAAACCACATCGGTATAGCCCAGAGGGGTTTGACAACTGGTAACCAACAATATCATGGGCATCTCTAGTATTTTTTTATTCAAAACGTCATTGTTCTCTTTCCTGCATTTTGTCTTGGGAAAATCACTGTGATCCTTTGAAATCTTTTGCTTTGCTAAGATGGTAGGCTTTTTATAAACTGGATATTGTCCTAAACAAGGAGAATACACAACTCTCAAATGGTTGTATTCTTTGACACAATTTGAATCAGCATTTATGTTACTCTCATCAAATTCTATCTGATACAAACTGGACAAAGTTCTAACCTGTGATAATGCTATGTATGACATACCTTCCTTAAAGACTGTACTACCAATGTAAATGAATGCTGCATCCACACTTAAACCTTGAGATTTATGGAGTGTTACTGCATATGCTAGAGACACTGAAAATTGTTTTCTCCAAGCATACAAATCTTTTATAAGCAAGAAACGTGTAACAGACCTTGCTATTTGCTTTACCCCTTGAAGTTGATCAAATATAATTGATAGGTATTCAACCTCACTCCTGTTCAGAAACAAAATGAAATCAATTATTTTACCAATGGTACCATTAGCTAAAACTTCCTAAACATTTAAATTATGCCACAAAATTACCCTACAGTTTTTGCAAACATGTAAACACTTTGTTAATCCCAAAGTTTTGGAAACAGACTTCGCCAGTGAATTAAATTTCGACTGTAGTTTGTAAGTTAACAGTACTGCCACCCCCGTCGCTCCATTTTATCAATTGCTGTCCATTCCATTTTTTTCTTTCTCCAGCTGTAGTGATTGTTCATTAAAAGATGAGCATTCCTGAAGTGCCCTCACCTTGTACTCCTTGCTGCTTATCAGTCAATTTCAAACTTCTATTTTTACTTGACAATTTTCTTTTATTTTGCAATGTCTTACATACTTTTTTCAGAAACTCTTTAGTCCTCTTACCAGCTGTTCTTTTTTTCTTGTCCACATTCTCCACCTTATCTGTTTTTTTATTCTCAGTTTAAATGACATATTATTGTTTCCTCTTTTTCGTTCTTCTTTGTCTCTTAAATGGTATTCTGATTCCTCTGTTTCAAATATAAGTGTATATATGTGCAAAGCAAATAAAGAATACATTTAGTTCTACAGAAAATAGTATTGCATTACATACTATAAATAGTTAGGTGTGTCAGTCTGTTCACTGGCATGTACACCGGTATGTCACTGACTGCAGTTGTGTTATTTGAGTGTGTCAGTCTGTGTATTCATTTGCAATGTTTTTCTCTAAATACCTGTGTCAGTGTGTTCATGGATGTGTCAATGTCTACATCAGTATTTCCTTTCTTCTGCCACTACCAACATTGATATGTACTGCATGAATGTATACCTCAGTGTCTCAGTGTATGCATGACTGTGTGTTTCGTTGTGTTATTGGATGCATTAGTGATTGGAGGGATATGAGTGTCTGCATTGGTGTGTGCCTGGGGTGTGTCAGTGTGTATATCAGTCTATGTTTGGCTATATCAGTGTATGCAACAGTGTGCTCCAGGATGTGTTACAGTAAAGATCAGTGTGTGTGTTAGTGTGTGCCTGGCTGTGACAATTTGTGCATGAGTTTGTGTTTGGGACTGTTACTGTTTTCATCAGTGTGTAGCTGAGTGGACATGTCTTACTTTGTTGACTTTGCTTTCAAGGATAGCCATTCAGAAAACCAATCACAATCTTCCTTTTATATTTACCTTATGTCATACCACTTCAGACTGGTTACCATAATTAACCCTTTCTCACACTCATCAAAAGAAAGCCCAATTTGAAAGGGGTTTTGGCCAGATCCGCAGATTCATATAGGAACCCGAGATTATTTTTCTCAAACTATTCTTAAACAATATAATTATTACTCCTGTTTGCATGAATAAATATATTTACACCCAATCACACCTTCTGTTTATTTTATTGTACTAGAACTGTGACTACAATTTCACAGTCTAGTCTTTTGTTCCCTTCCGCTCATGCTCCTGTAGCTCTGTTACTATGATAACCTATTTTTAAACATTCTCTCCTAGCAGTAGGTCACACGTTCACAATCAGTTTCTGAAAGCAGCATGTTTACTTCTAAATGAAATGTAATAGGTGTGGTTGAATATTTGAATTTATAAACATATCCCAAACACCAATACTTTTTGTTATTTCTCCAAAGCCAATCAGACATCTACTTACTTTTCTCACAAAGTCACTACCTACTTGTAAGCATCAACATATTTACAAAAACCAATCAAATCTGTTCTTTCAAATTATAACTAGTAGCCTCCATTTTAACTGTATTTTATTTTAGATCTGCCTCATTCAGCTGCATCCTTTTCCTGTGTGGTACTCCAGCTTCCCTCCAAAAATGCTCAGAGTTTGGATTGTGGGTCAAAGATGTGTGTTTTGGGTCGGAGACAGTTCTATAAGGAGTGGCATTGACAGGGACCTGGATTTATCCAATGTGGTTATTACTTGGGTTGGCCAGAGAGGGTTAAAGAGGCATCAATTGCTCACTTTAGTTGAAAGTATTGAGGATTGCCCACATCCAAATCTCATGATTGTGCATTGTATTGGCAATGACCTCGACACAGTTACTGAGGTAGGATTGGAAATCCTAATGAAAGATGCCTTTGAAAAATGAACAGAACTTTTCACATACACTACTTTTGTTTTTTCTTACATTTTCCAAAGGCAGAAGTTGAAGTGGTCAAGTGAATTATGTCCACAATAGTCAAATCCAGGAAACATGTTAATAAAACTGTTTCGGCATTCCTCAGGGACCATATCATAGGCTCTTTATACCACAATAATTTATGTTTTAATATGGAAGGTTTATATAGGAATAATTAAGCTCATCCAACAGAGTGTTCCTCCAGAACTTGAAAGACTGCATCCTGTTTCACGTGGAGTTATCACCTACATATCATAAACACAAAGGTGTTTTTCAGAGCCAATCATTTTACCAGACAGATTTATTTATTTTTCAATTCCTTTAAAAAAAAATCTCATCCAAATCCACAGTTCCGCCTACGGATCTACACAGGAGGCCAAGCTGAGTCCCACAGGTGGATCAGCAAATCTCAAAAATGTAAAGAAAAACATTTTTAGGCATTTTCCACCCATTATTAACTATTCTGCCACATGTATATCACTTTCATTTGGTCAGGGAACTTCCACCCTGACTTCTTCATAAGCATTGCAGCCCACGTCAGCCCTGGGGCCTTTTCCCAACACAACAAAATGGCGGCTGCAACTTCTCTGTCACATTACGGCCAGTTAAGAGTCTGTGAGTGTATGTGTTTCTGAGTGGGTGTGAGAGTGTCTCTCTAGGTGTGAGAGTGGGTGTGAGAAGGTGTGTCTGGGTGTGAGAGCACGGCTCAGAGTGCAGTCTGGGTGTAAGAGTGGGTGTGAGAGGGTCAGTCTGGGTGGGAGAGTTGGTGTGAGAGGGTCTGTCTTGGTGAGAGAGTGGGTGTGAGAGTGTGTGGGTGTGAGAGTGGGTCTGAGAGTGTCTGTCTGGGTGTGAGAGTGAGTGTGAGAATGCCTGTCTGCGTGTGAGAGTGGGTGTAAGAGTGTCTGTGTCTGTGTCTGTGTGATAGTGCGTGTGAGAGAGTCTGGGTGTGAGAGTGGGTATGAGAGGGTGTGTCTGGGTGTGAGAGTGTCTGTCTGAATGTGAGAGTGGGTGTGAGACAGTGTGTTGGAGTGTGAGAGTGGGTGTGACAGGGCCTGTATGGGTGTTAGAGTGGGTACAAGAGTGTAGGTCTGGGTGTGAGAGTGGGTATGAGAGTGTCAGTCTGGGTGTGAGAGTCAGTGTGAGATTGTCTGTCTGGGTGTGAGTGTGAGAGGGTGAGTCCAGGCATGAGAGAGAGTGTTGGTCTGGGTGTGGGTGTGAGCGGGTCTGTCTGGGTGTGGGAGTGAGTGTGTCTGGGAGTGAGTGTGGGTGTGAGAGTGTCTGTCTGGTTGTGATAGTGGGTGTGAAAGTGTCTGTTTGGGTGTGAGAGTGGGTGCAAGAGTGCCATCTGGGTGTGAGAGTGGGTGTGAGAGTGTCTTTCTGGGTGTGAAAGTGTCTGTCCGGGGTGAGAAAGGGTATGAGATTGTCTCTGGGTGTGAGAGTGTGTGTGGGTGTTGGAGTTTCTGGGTGTGGGAGTGGGTGTGAGTGTGAGAGAATGTGTCTGGCTGTGAGAGTCAGTGTGAGAGAGAGTGTCTGGGTGTGACAGTGTCTGTCTGGGTCTGAGACCAGGCGTGAGAGTGGGTATGTCTGTATGGGCCTGAGTGGGTGTGAGAGTGTGAGTGTAGTAGTGGGTATTACAGGGTGTGTCTGGATGTGAGAGTGGGTGTGAGAGGGTGTGTTTGGGTGTAAGAGTGAGTATGAGAGTGTGTCTGGGTATGAGTGTCTGTCTGGGTGGGAGAGTGGCTGTGAGAGTGGCTGTGAAAGTATCTGTCTGGGTGTGAGTCTCTGTCTGGGTGTGTGGGGAGGTGTCAGAGTCTCTGTCTGGGTGTGTGAGAGGGTGTGAGAGAGTCTGTCTGGGTGTGAGAGTGGGTCTGGAAGTGTCAGACTGGGTGAGTGTGAGAGTGCCTGCCTGGGTCTGAGTGTCTGTCTGGGTCTGGGTGGGTGTGAGAGTCGAAGTGAGAGGGTGTATTTGGCTGAGAGTGGGTGTGACAGTGTCTGGGTATGAGAGTAGGTGTAAGACTCCCTGTCTAGGAGTGATAGTGTGTGTGATTGTGTCTGTCTAGATGTGAGAGTGCCTGGGTGTGACTGCGTCTGTCTGAGTGTGAGAGTCGGTGTTAGAGTGTCTATCTGTGTGTAAGAGTTGGTATGAGAGGGTGTGTCTAACTGTGAGAGTTGGTGTGAGGGGGTGCATATGAGTGTGACAGTGGGTGTGATAGAGTGTGTCTGGGTGTGGGAGTGGCTGTGAGAGGGTACATCTGGCTGTGAGAGTCAGTGTGAGATAGTGTGTCTGTCGGTGAGTGTCTGGGTGTGAGAGTGGGTGTGAAAGCGGTTGTGAGTGTGTATGTCTGGTCTGAGTGGGTGTGAGTGTCTGGGTGTAGTAGTGGGTATTAGAGGGTCGGTGTGGCTGTGAAAGTGGGTGGGTGTGAGAGTGTCTGTCTGGGAGCGACAGTGCATGCAAGAGTGTCTGGGTGTGAAGGTGTGTGTCTGGGTGTGGGAGTCTCTGGGTATGTGGGTGGGTGTGTGAGTCTCTGCCTGGGTGCATGAGTGGGTGTGAGAGTCTGGCTGGGTCTCAGAGTGGGTCTGTCTGGGTGTGAGTGGTTTTGAGAGGGTCTATCTGGGTGTGTGAGTGTCTGTGTGTGAGTTTGTGTGAGAGTTTCTGTCTGGGTGTGAGAGTGGGTATGGGAGTGTGTAGGTATGAGTGGGTGTGACAGTGTCTGTCTGGGTGAAAGTGTGTGTGAGAGTGTCTGGGTGTGAGAGTGTCTGTCTGGGTCTGAGTGGGTATAAGAGTGTCTGGGTGAGGGTATGAGTGTCTGTCTGGCTGCAAGAGTGGATGTGAGAGGGTGTGCCTGAGTGTGACAGTGGCTGTGATAGGGTGTGTCTGGGAGTGAGAGTGTCTGCCAGGATGTGTGACTGGGTGTGAGAGGGTGTGAAAATAGGTGTGAGTCTGGGTGTGTGTTTCCAGGTGTGAGAGTGTCTGTGACTGGGTGTGAGAGTGTCTCTATGGATGCCTGAGTGGTGTGAGTCGATTTACACCAGATTTACACCAGGGACAGCACTGAGCCCCGTAGGCAGATCTCCTGACCTCGAAAACATTTAAAAAATGGTTTCTAGGCATTTTCAGCCCGTTATTTACTGTTTTGCCACATTTATATTAACTTCATGGAGTCAGGGAACCTCTACCATGACCCCATCATATACCATTCCCGACACAACAAAATGTCAGCCACAAGTTCCCTGTCATGCTGCGGTGAGCCAATCAGATTCTTGCATTGGCGGGTGAATCCACAAAACCACAGTGGATGGATCTGTGTTGCTAGATATCTATATTTCTTTTCCCTTTAATATCTCTAAAACTACTTAATGGATTTACACCAAATAACAAAAAGCACCTCTTTTGGACCAACAGCTAGCTTTCTGCCAAATTTGGTGTGATTCCATCCAACGGTTCGGGCTGCAGTTGTGTTAAAAATCTCTACAGGCATTAACATGGGAAACACTTTGTTTTGACCCCCTCCCTTTTCCTCATCCGCACTTGAGGAATTACCCTAAAACTTACCATGCACAGTAAGGCACAGTAGGACATTTTTTGGGAAAAGTTTGTGAAGATTCGTGAAACGGCTCCAAAGTAATAGCCAAGTCAAAAAACGCTCTTCCTATGGAAACTAGGTCCTAACTAGAACTACCTACTGCAAGTTGGTAGGAAGTATATATATATATATATTTATATATATATATATATATATATTTAAAATATCAACAAGGATCTGAGGTTATGCTCTGTAAACAAGGGCACTTCTTGCCTCTTTATGCCATTGTAGTTTGGAATCTCAGAGGCCCCATTATGTACATATCAAAACACAAGATGCACAGTTCCAAAGAATAGAGCTCCACACTACCAACTAGGGCAGGAGTCACAACGTCTCTGCAAACATTTATAAACCAGGAACAAGGGCCCTCACTCACCATACGGTGACATGCTTCATTATTGGGCAATGCTTGTCATCAGGCTGGCGCTGCAATGCCTGACGGGCCCTTCACGAGGGCTCTTTACCGCAGTGTAGTGTAGGGAGTACCCACCCACAATCCCTCTATACAGGCACTGATAGTTAAGATGTGAGGCACACATCAGACACTGTTTTGAAGAAACCTGATCATTATATCATGCTTCCTCTACCTCTAATTTTAATCTTGACAGGGGTGTCAGGTTAGAATAAAGATTAGCCTTCGTAGCACTCTTAGTCAATTTTAACACACTTTCTTTCATCCAATCCCTCATTCTTGCATTCACCTCCAGCAAATTTATCGAAAAGATCTCCGGTAAAGAATCCTCTTTAAGGGCACATCAGGCAATGCAGCGCCGGCCTGACGAGGAGCGTGGCCCAATGATGAAGCATGTAACCGGACTCCTGACCTAGCTGGTAACGTGGAGCTGTATTCTTTGGAACTGTGCATCTTGTATTTTGATATGTATTTAGGGAGACTGATGCATTGGACAATATAAATCTCCTGTTATTGGCCCCCATTTGTTCTTTTTGGGCCCATTATATACAGACAACTGATTGATATGTGCATTGGAGGATTATCTACTCTTGCTGGCATAGCCATCAAGAAGTCGTTGGTTGTCAACTTGTGACTAAACATGTGTTTGCTAGATCTTGAGAGAGGAAGCAAAGTGCTAATAAAGATGACACACTATTATTGCACCTTCAAAGACATGACTTTTTTAACTTGTGTCCTTTCATTGCTTATTTTAAAGGGAGCTACTTTATTCTTTTTGCTTAAGCACTCTACCAGAGTGCGTGTGTTTTACAGCTTTCTCGCTTGTGAGCTCCTTCATCTACACTCCCTGCTCTTTTCTCTGTGTACTTTACTTCCCCCATGCTGCTCTCTGATGTTTTTTTTGTGTAAACACTCTGAGAATGCATGTGTTCTCCAACTGTATCCCTTGTGTACTTTTCTTCAGCACACCTCCCCAACAGTGCTCGCTTTCTCTTGTCCGTATTTTTCTCTCCCTCACCCCACTCTCTTTTTTGCTGTCTTAGACATGGGTGTCCTCTGCTAATTGTGCTTCTTGCCTAGCCTACATGTGCTGCTTTTCCCCTTCCTCCCACTACTCCACCGTAACTGTCCCACCCCTGTTGTGTTTTTTTAGTTAGTGGTTTTGCTCTAACAAATTAGGTTATTCATTTACCGATCCAAGTTGTGTTTGCCATTTTAGATCTGTAAATTAAAAAGTTTAAGTAACTGGTGCCAGGGTCATTCAATTGGCGTGCGCATGCATTCTGAAGTCATTTCAAAAAATTTATTTTTATTTTAATGGTGCTGCTCAGTGCCCCGTCGCTGTACATCACTGTCAAGAGGAACTGTCAAATCCAATGGGTCCCAAAGAGAAGCCCTACTGGCTTTGCAATGTTTGTTTTCATACTGACTGAGAAGTGTCAATTTTGCTTCCAAATTACACATTCCAAAGGATGACATGACTTTGAATTTCTATTGCATACTAACTTCTGAGCAACAAACATACCTTTTCTGTAGACACTAACTATTGGGCAGATGTCCCAACTGTTAGTCTATCACCACATACATGTATTTAATCATGATTCACTTGACTTAAACAAGTATAGAACACATGGGCTTAATTCAAAATCTTGTGTTGCATCAACTTTATATTTATGAGCACTGCAATGATTTCAGAACAATATTCTGTGTGAAAGTTATATTCACAGACACTATGCCACTGACATCCCTGTTGTGTGTTCCCTTCCTGAGCATCTTATATTTTTCTTCTCACTCTCGCTTCTGTTTCCAACCTAGTTGGTTGGACTTAGCCAAAAGGTATTTACATCTGGAAAGGCCCCCTCTCTGCTATCATACAATAACATGAATATTGGAAGGTAGTGCCAATCAGAGGACGTCTTCGTGATTTAATGAGTTCTGGCTCAAACATTCCCACTGATCTCTCTTTGAGGGTCTGTACTACATTAAACCATTTGTTGGTATTGGGTTGTTGGTTGACTAAGATGTAAACCTTAGTCAAACAGCAACCACAATCCTAGCCAGGGTAAATGTCAGGTGTTGGGGAAAGCTAGAATAAAAATAGAGACAAGACTTTTCTTGGCAAGGCAAAGGTAGGTTTACTTATTATGGCTGGGAAAACAGCCACCCCCATGGACCTGAAAAAGCTGATCTCATTTTGCTGCTTGCAGGCTTCTGCTTATACAGTTGAAAAAGTGATGACCTAAACACAATTATTTAAAAAAGCCAATAACTGGTCAAAGAATACATGAGTTATTAATATACCTTTATATAAACATAGCATCACCTATGTCCTTTAAACTCATACTCTTTTCTCTACATTGTCTTTATCATAGTTCTAACAAAGCTTTAATGAAGCATTAACCTTTTTTCCCTGCGAGTGTGTTCATTTTTCCTACGCTTTTCCCAAGACTTCTTATCTGACTCTGTATGTTTTAGACTAACCTCACCTTTGACCAACATTTTCAGAACCACGTCTCAATTAACAATGAGAATGGACCCTGATTATGTGCTGTGATCACAATCTCTTCAAGGCTTGTAAACGTGTTTTTCTATCTCACTGAAAACCTGCTGAACTTGTATTTCTGCTTTCTGGTGAATTTAACTTACATTGCATCTTTATGAAACCAAGGCATATATAATTTGTTAACCACGTACAACTCTGCATTGCTCTCTACTGATGTCTGCAGTAGCATGATTTCCTCACATTTCATTTTCTCCTTAACATTCCCCCCTCCAATTGCTTTTTTAACTACTTCTAATCCAGGATCTGAACTTGGTATCAAATGATATGTATTACACTTAGCGTCTACTACTTGTGTGGGTGGCCTGACCATGAATATTCCTTCCACCTTTGTGGTCATCCTCTTACTGCAAGCCATATCTAAATGGAAAACACAGCTTATCAAAAGAAACACCATAATAGGGAAGAATAAAGTTGCTTTTGCATGAACAAACGATAAAACATTTCCAAAGAACAGCTGGGCATCATTGAACAACCACAGCGAAAATAATGAAGACTGGTATGTGAAAAGTAACCAAAGAGCAAAGACCATTCCAGTTAGGTGGCCACTGGGTGTATACCAGTTCTCTGCACCGTCAATAATAGCCCATGAGGCTGGAGGCACCCCCCTGCATGCTGGTGTTATCTATTGTGCGTTGCAGTTGATATTTCTCCCTACACTGATTTTGCCATTTCCTCTGAAGCATAAAAAACAGATATTAATCTCTTAACTGTCGGGGGAATTACTGCACGATCTATCCAAGTATTTCATGCACTATTATCATCCATACACGCACACACTTCCGATTGCATCCTCACTAATATCAGTGCCATTCCATAGGGGTATGCTCAGACATGGGTACCATGCTCACTGCACCACTGGATTCAAGCTAGCCAGGCTGATATGGGGTGATACCCTGAAACCGGTCCCAGGATGCTTGTTTCCAATCCAGGGAGGACCTGGATGGCAATTCAGGCTCAACTGTTCCCAAGGGGAGCTGGGTCAAGACTTATTTGCATATGGGCGGGTCCAAACTGGGGTGGCGTGGTAGGCAAAAAACTATGGGTTAAATCCAGATCTCTGTGACTGAAGGTGAATGTTTGCGTAGGTCAGCATTTTGTCCATCATCTGTTCTTTTTGCTTTTGTCACCCTAAGTGGGAAGGGTATGTCCAGACGTGGGTCCCATGCTCACTGTGCAACTGAATTCAAGCTAGCCTGGCTGATGAGGGGTGATACCCCAAAACTGGCTCCAGGGTGCTTATTTCTGGTCCATGGAGGACATGGCATTGCAGTTCAGGCTGGACTGTTTCCAGGGAGAGCAGGGTCATGACTGAATTGCATATGGCCAGGTCCAAATTGGGGGGGGGGGGCATGGTAAGCAAAATAACAAAACAATTGATTAAAACCAGGTTTCTGTGACTGGAGGTGAATGTTTGCTTTGTTCAGCATTCCACCCACCATCTGTTCTTTTTCATTCCATAGGAATATGGCCCTACAAGAAAACTCAATATCGGAATGCCATTGGCCATGGGCATAAACTGATCCAGTAACTTTGAGTGCTGGCCTACGGGCACAATCTAGGGGTAGGGGGTTTACTAAGCAATTGTTGCACTGGGGGGCCACTCCTTAAAAAAAAAAAAAAAAAAGCTTATGTCTAGAACACTTTCCATCCATTCCGTAGTCTTGTGATGATGTATTTTCTGCATTCATGCTATTTCATCCTTAATATTGTTGCATAGGCTCTCATTATTCTATTCAGACTACTGGATTTGGAGCAGCAAGATCGCCCACGGTGTGGGAGACAGAGTCTGACCCACTGCGGGTGACACCTGTCGCTCTAAATCCAGGTTTTGCTCCAGCTAACTAGCAGTGCCTCATCTCCACCAAGAGATAGAGATGATTGGGCAGCCGAGCGCATGGCATATTTTACTTCACAGGGAAGTCGTGGTCACTCAGGTCGCATCCGGTTCTCTCATTCACAATTCGGTCTCATATATAAATGACAATCAGAAGCAGTATGAGTTTTAAAGACTGGTTTAATAAAACAACTGCATTAGATAGCAAAGCGTGAGCTGAAATAACCAGGACAATACATGACAATATTAAAATGGGGACGAGGAGAGTGAAACATAAGAATAACGCTATCATATTGCACTAGAATCTATGGACTATTTCCTATCTGAGCACAGCATGTTAAGCTCTAATTCTGCCTTTCAGGTTCCCCAGGGAGGACATCAACCCTCATACCTGAGCAAAGGCCTGTAGTCTGCGTTAGCATCTGCAGTGAAGCATTCAGCAACCAGCATACAGTCGTGGTTCCCTGGCTGGAATCTCCCTCTTAAAGTATAATGGGACTAGGAAGTGTTTTTATAATAACACAGCTGATGTTCTAAGAAAATGCGCCTACGTAAGGATGTGTATTTTCTATGAATGTTGGAGACTAAACTTCTACCACGTTCACCGGCAATGTACCAAACTGTAGCCTTGACTGAAGCACAAAGTGATCAAGAATGTCTTGTTTGAGAACACAGTGCTGGGCTAAGCAAAAACAGTTAGATAGATGAAAATAAAACAAGACCGTAAAACTGGTTATTGTAATAATAACAATGCAAAGCCAAACAAAATATATCGAGGTCAAAGGGCACAGCGGCCTAGTGTGTTAAACTAACGTGCATGGAGCTATACACTAAAATGGCTACACAACACCCTCCCCTTCTCGGTTAAAACAGTTCGAAGCCAAAACTAAAATTTCATTGCTAAAAGCTCAACCTAAGAAAGATAGAAAAAAACAGGTCAATTTTACAAGTTAAAAGGACACACAAGCATACTATGTGGCAATTTAAAACATGAGCATGTGGCTTATAACCGAATTCAACGGGCATGTAAATTTAGAAAAGTTCCAAACTAATTACGAGCCATGGAGAACAGGAGATCTTCCACTTCGGCAGGTGTCAGAACCGGAAAGTCTGCGCCAAAAATGATCAAGGAGCAAGTGTGTTCCACAGCCCCCTTGGAGTGCCCATTGATGAGTTGTTGGCAACTTCCTCCAGGAAGGGTAACTCATAATTAGCTTCACGTAGCGAACGCAACCTCAGTGCGCATGTCTGGTAATGAACCCTCAGCGAGAACATCAACAGATCAGCATCTATTGCTGGGGGGCGCTGCTGTGAAAGACAAACTTCTGGTGCATGTTCGAAAGAGCACCAGAGGCACCGAAACATGGGCTGCACACGATACAGAACCGGTCTGAATGACAAAGACCAGTCACACTCCAATTGCTCCAGGAGTGTTGCTCCAAATTGCTGCATCATACGCTCACGACACAGCTGCGCTGATGGGAGCACCGTCATTTCTCCTCGTTGCAGCGGGACAGCAATTGCGCATAAACAACAGCAACAGCAGGATGCCAGCTAATAAAACCAAAGTTATCAGAAATCCCCCCAAAATGCTACCGAAAATTGAGTGGATAGCTGAAGGTATCAAACCGAATATGGAGAAGGTGTGAACGAAACCAGAACCAACAGCTTTGAAAAAATGTGCGATTCCAGCCATGCTGGACGCATTAAATATTCGTCCCACGAGTTCACCAAAGTGTCTCGGAAAGTTTGTATTTAACAGGGACTGTATTTCTGCTGATGACCTTGCCACTTAAAGTGCATAGGTCTCGTGCGCAGATGTAAGGGCCACATGCTTTTGAAACAGTGAAGCCTTGAGTCTACTCAACTTGTCAAAATTCACGTTTGAAGTAGCAATGTAAGGCCAAATATCAGCTACCTCCTTAAATTTAGTGGGGGGAAACAATACGTTCCCGCAGCATGTAACGACCTTAGAGACCGAAACAACGTAAACTATTCCGGCCCGCATGCCACAACAGCTTTCACTATTGAGAAGGACATAGCTGCCATTTGAAAGCACCTGGAACGTAGGTCTAATCAAAGGGACTGGGACTCCCTTAAGATAAAAAGCCAAGTTTGTAGCCGAGGCGTTACACGCCCCATGCAAGTACAGCTGTTTACAAATCATCGAATGGCTGACTGAAGTCTCGCATTCACTGCCGCTAAGAAAGACCTCTTTCATGCCATTGAAGCATTTGTAAGAGAAGGGAAGCTTCCACACCTCATGGATGTAACTATCTCCCAGCTTTTCATATCTGCCTACTGGAATGTGTTTTAAACAGGAGGTGAACTGTAGTGTGGAAATAGGCAGATTAATAACCCCATGTATTAACCACTCAGCCAATGGTATTTCGGCCACGGTAAAAGGCAATTTTTCTAATTTCTCGATGTTGAGCATGACCTAAGTGACTTCCTTTTTAGCCATTCGTTGTTGTTGTCGCGTTAGATTAAAAGAAGAAAATATCTCCCTTGCACTGACGTGCTGCCATGGAACGCGACCCGCCTTCAATGTTTGAAGCGTCCAACACAACTGCATAATGGACCTGATCTGACTCTGTCCATGGTATAAAGAAGACATATCGGATTGTATAATGTCTATAGCAGAAGAGACAATGTTGTTAATTGTATATATCCGGCCGGACAAGGTGTTAATCCCAGTATCCACAACAGCTAATGCCTTTTTTTTTAGATTTTCCTGATCTATTTGCCTTAACCGGGCAGCAGCATCTTGTTGGGAAAGTTTCCATATTTCATTGTATACTGCATATAAGAAACGCTTCCTACGTGGTGTTCTGGGGCCTGACAAGAAATCTTGTAAGTCAGTGGAGTTAGACAGGAGGTTGAGGTGTTCTCTAACCACGTTCAGTGAGGATGATTTTAGCCACTGTTGGCATAATTTTCCCACACTATGGGGGTCATTCTGACCCTGGCGGTAAAAGGCAGTTACCGCCGGTCAGAAGACCGCCATAACACCACCGCGGCCGCGGTAACCCGCCAGGGTCATTCTGACCCACAACTGCCAAACCGCCAAAAATCCGAGCTCCACTGAAGGCCGCCACATCAGTGGTCAGCAATAAACTGGAGATGACCAAACCTCCACCGTCACGCCAACAGAAATACGCCCATGCCATTACGACCCACCAATCCACGCGGCGGTCTTTCAACCGCGGTATCCCATTGGCGGTACACACCGCCGCGCTCAAAATACACACACCTTTACAAAACACAGCCACATTGGATAATTCAAAATACACACACCTGATACACATACAAACACCACTCCCACACAATTAATACGATATAAAACACACACCCACTTCACCCACAAACCCCCACAAATCGAAATTCAGAGACAAGGCGCAATACACAGAGAGAGAGCACAGGGAACGCAAACCACAACACACACAGGAACCCAGCATCATCCCCCACACTACATCTACGCACAAAACACCACACACCACTACACTCATCACCACAAACACCACCCCACACCTCATCCACACCACCCCATGGCACCCCAAAGACACCCCAGGTTCTCGGACCAAGAACTCAGGGTCATGGTGGAGGAAATAATCAGGGTAGAGCCCCAGCTCTTCGGCACACAGGTGCAGCACACCACAATAGCCAGGAAGGCGGAGCTATGGCAAAGGATCATTGACAGGGTCAACGCTGTGGGACAGCATCCCAGAAATCGGGAAGACATCCGAAAGCGCTGGAACGACCTACGGGGGAAGGTGCGGGCGATGGTGTCAAGACACAACATCGCTGTGCAGAAGACTGGCGGCGGACCCCCACCCACTCCACCCGAATTCACAGCATGGGAGCAAGAGGTCTTGAACATCCTGCATCCTGAGGGCCTCGCTGGAGTAGGCGGAGGAATGGACTCTGGTAAGTCTAATCTCAGCTACTTCCCCCCCTCCAACCACCAGCATGCCAACCCCCACCCCTACCCTCACCCCCAACCCCCCAGCACATATCCTCCCTGCTAATGTCTCACCAGCACAACCCACCCAAACCAACACCAACCCCTGAATGCCAACACAAACCATGGACACCCATCACCTAAGCATGACCACTGCACATACCCATCCCCCCCCCCCCAAACCACCCTCACAACTCCTCCCACAATGGAATGCCAGCACTGGGGGACAAGGGCACCCACAATTCGCACGCCATGGCACACACAGAAGCAATAACCATACTCTTTTACCCCTGCAGGGCCCGAACGCCAACACACCGGCCCGGAGGGTCCAGAAATGTCCATCCCACCCCCAGAACAGGCCCCCAGTGATGACAGCAGCTCTGTCGACCTAGAACCTGATGACCAGCCCGGCCGATCGGGAACCTCTAGACAGTCGGTTCCCCTCAGGCAGCCACAGGCCACAGCAGACCTACCCCCCTCTGGAAACCCCAGCACAGCACCCACCCAGCGGGCCCATGCCTCTGTCTCCAGGACAGGTCAAGCAGCGGTGTGTCTACCACTACAGGGCACCCAGGGCAACCCACCACCCCAACAACAACAGGGACCTGGGGGCAGTGGTAGTGGGCACACCGTCCAGGGGACAGAGGCCCAGGAACAAAGGGGAACTGGGAGGGCCGCTGTGCGACAGAGGGAGGACAGGCCTAGGGAACCCACTGTCCAAGAGGCCCTCACCACCATCATGGGAGCGTACCACCACTCCCAAGAGACGATGTCGACGGTCCTGGCCAGGTTCCAGGAGATCCAGGCCATGCAGGAGGGCCAGTACATGGGGTTCCGGGAAGAACTGCGCAGCATCAGTTCCGCAATGGGTACAATCGTGGTGGCACTCAACCAGATTGTCAACACATTGCGGGACCATGTGGCCCCCCAAAGGGCCCCTGCCACTAGCATGGAGGAAGAACAGCCCACCACCTCCGCCGGCGCTAGTGGTCAGGAGGCCCCGACACAACAGCAACGGCCCACCCGGACCCCACCCCCTGCAGAACATGAACCACCCCCCAAGAAAGGCCTGAGATCGAGGAAGAAGACAGAGTAGGATGTCAAGACCCCCGCCATGCACGGATCCCCCCGGATGTCATCCCACTGTCCCACTTGTTCACCCTGTCCAACCTTGAACTGCCCCTGCTCCACCTTCCACAGGCATATGGACAATGCACCTGTGCGAACGTGAGTCTGGACTCTGCCATGGACATGCCTCCACCATCACCCATCACCCTTTTTGAACTATACACCAATTTTTGCACTTCAATAAACACAATTATTGCACAAAAACCATCAGGAGTCTGCTATTTATTTTTCGAAACCAAATGTATTCGATATAACCAACCAAAAATGTCCAAATACATTGTGATGACAACATACCAGTGTCACACAGCGGTAGTCCATGGGGAAATAAACCAGAGGGCACTCCGTGGGGACCACATCACTGAAATAGGAAGGCAAAATCACAACTAAGTTACCATACATTGGGGTGAAAGGTCAGACAGTAGAGAGCCAGTACTGTTACAGATATAATAAAATGCAGGAGTAGATTCTTACCTGTGTGTTACTGGAAATACTGCAGTATCACTCTGTCCCTGTTGTCTGTGTCGTCCTCTTCGTCTTCCTCCTCTTCACTCTCCGCAGGCTCCACAGCGGCCACAACACCACCATCTGGACCATCCTCCTGCAGGAAAGGCACCTGGCGTCGCAAAGCCAGGTTGTGAAGCATGCAGCAGGCCACGATGATATGACACACCTTCTTTGGTGAGTACATTAGGGATCCACCTGTCATATGCAGGCACCTAAACCTGGCCTTCAGGAGGCCGAAGGTCCGCTCGATCACCCTCCTAGTACGCCCATGGGCCTCATTGTACCGTTCCTCTGCCCTTGTCCTGGGATTCCTCACTGGGGTCAATAGCCAAGGCAGGTTGGGGTAACCAGAGTCACCAATTAGCCACACACGCTGTCTCTGTAGCTGTTCCATCACATAAGGGATGCTGCTATTTCGCATGACGTACGCGTCATGCACTGACCCTGGGAACTTGGCATTTAAATGGGAGATGTACTGGTCAGTCAAACAGACCACCTGGACATTCATCGAATGATAACTTTTTTGGTTCCTGTACACCTGCTCATTGTCTTTGAGGGGGGACCAAAGCCACATGGGTACCATCAATGGCACCAATGATATTGGGAATGTGTCCAAGTGCATAGAAATCACCCTTCACTGTAGGCAAGTCACCCACCTCAGGGAATATGATGTAGCCCCGCATGTATTTCATCAGGGCAGACAACACTCTGGACAATACCTTTGAAAACATAGGCTGAGACATCCCAGATGAAATGGCCACTGTAGGTTGAAATGATCCACTAGCCAAAAAATTGAGTACTGACAGCACCTGCACTAGAGGCGGAATCCCTGTGGGTTGGCGGATGGGTGACATCAGGTCTGGCTCCAGCTGGGCACACAGTTCCTGTATAGTGGTAGTGTTGAGTCTGTAGGTGAGTATGACATGTCGTTCTTCCATTGTCGACAGGTCCACCAGCGGTCTGTACACGGCAACATTCCTCTGTCTCCTCGCAAGTCCCAGCGGACGGTGCCTAGGAAGGACAACATGGAGCACAGAGTCAATCAACCCACAGGTAAGTTCCCACAGCCTGCACAGTACACAAATCTCTCTGGATTGAATAGCTTGTATGAGTGTCGATGCAAGGCCTAGCCATGTGTGACGCAGTGGGAATTAAGCCATGTGGGCCCTTGAAATGGCGGCTGCCTGACCTGTGAAGTGTGACAATGTGAAGTGAGGTCATTGCGCTGGCGTGGCACGCCGTGGCGGTAGGCGGTCGAAGACCGCGGCGCAAAGCAGCATTGGTTAACATTGAACCCTATGGGTTTCAGGAGCCAATGACGATGTGCGCCGGCGGTCGCGGTACGCACTGCCGCGGGCGTGACCGCCATTTTCTCTCTGCTTAATCACACAAGACCTGACCATCCACAGGAGAGGACCTATACTGCAAGTGCTGCTGTGACCTCGGTCTGGAAGTGACAATGGCTGCTGCGACTGGGGAAAGGGCCCCCGCCTTCAGTTCCGAAGAGTTGGAGAAGCTCGTGGACGGGGTCCTCCCCCAGTATGCGCTACTCTACGGTCCTCCAGACCAACAGGTGAGTACACGGGGGCCAATGCATAGTGGGCAATGCCTGTGATGAGTGGGGTGGATGTACGATGGAGGGGAGGGGAGCGAATTACGAATGCATGGCACGACAGATGAGAGCATGTGCCACCTGGCAAGTTTGGGGAGGGGGGGCCACTCACATCGAGCATGCAGAAAAGTGATGATGTTTCTTTTCCCCCCCTGTACATGTCACATAGGTCAGCGCCCATCAAAAGATCGATATTTGGCGTGCCATCGCCAAGGACGTCCGGGCCCTGGGGGTCCACAATAGACGGGCACCCACTGCCGCAAGAGGTGGGAGGACATCCGCCGCGGGAGCAGGAAGACCGCCGAGGCTCTGCTGGGGATGGCCTCCCAACCTAGGAGGGGTGCCAGTCGTACCTTGACCCCCCTGATGTCCCGGATCCTGGCGGTGGCCTACCCCGATTTAGATGGGCGCTTGAGGACATCACAGCAGACACAAGGGGGTGAGTAACAGCACATTCAGCTAAATTTGCGCGCAGTGGAGGTGCCTGGGTGGGGGAGGAGGGCTGTGGGTATCCCTAGGCCAGGGCGATTTCTGTAGGCTAGGCCCCTCCGTGAGGTCTGGTCCTGTGCCCCCACCCCCCACCTCTGTAGGGTGCCCAGTAACGCTATTCATGGACCTGTGTATTCTGTGTGGGCAGTTGTCGCCCATAGGCTTGTAGGGCATGTCCCAGGGAATGAGTAGTGTACCCCAAGTGCGCAGCGTAGTGCAGGGGGCTTCTGTGTCTGTCCTCTCCGCCAACAGTGTCCCCAATGCATGCACTCAACTTGTCTTTATTTCTCCATTCCCCCCCCCCCCCCAATTTCTTTGTTTTTCGGTGAATGTGTGCATTAGCATCATCAGGCGGAGGAGAAGTGGCATCGGCGCAAGAGGGAGCTGCATCTCACATGGCCCCGGAGGGCCATGCAACGGACTCCGACATGACCAGTGAGACGGAGGGCGAGGGAGGCTCCACCACGGGGACCCGTGCAGACGTCAGTGACACCGACACGTCCTCGGATGGGAGCTCCCTTGCGGTGGCGGCAACATCCGTGCCCACCGATACTACAGGTACAGCCGCCACCCAGCGCACCAGCTCCGCCCTCCCAGCAGCCCCTCGGCCTTCGGCCCCTGCCCGCACGGCCAGGAAGGCGGCCATCTCCTTCGCCCCAGGCACCTCAGGCCCTGCCCCAGTCACCCCTGCTGCCCTCAGTGAGGAGGTCATTGACCTCCTGAGGACCATCATTGTTGGGCAGTCTACCCTTTTGAATGCCATCCAGGGTGTGGAGAGGGAGGTGCATCAAAGCAATGCATACCTGGAGGGCCTTCATTCGGGTCAGGCTGCCCATCAGCGATCGTTCAACGCTCTGGCCTCAGCACTGACGGCAGCGATTGTCCAAGTCTCCAGCCTCCCTCTTCTAACTCCCTCCACCCAGTCCCACTCCCCTGTTCCTCTGCCTATCCCATCCACACCTACAGACCAGCCTGCACACACCTCAACACCCAAGGGAAGCTCATCGTGACATAAGCACCACAGAACACACAAGCATTCACACAAGCAACATACAGATGCAGACATGCCAACAGCCACTACCTCCTCTGTGTCCCCCACCTCCTCGTCTCCCTCCTCCCTCCCTGTGACGTCTACACTCACACCTGCATGCACACCACCATCAGCCAGTACACCCATCACCAGCACACCCTCCACACCAGTCCGCACACGTGCAGTCACCACCCCCACTGCCATGTACACGTCCCCTGTGTCCTCTCCCAGTGTGTCTGTCATCCCCGCTTCCAAACCACACAAACGCAGGCAGGCACCCAACCAACAGCCATCCACCTCACGTCAGCCTCCAGCCCAAGCACCTGCACCCAAAGACACCAGACTTGACTCTCCTACAACCACATCCTCTTCCTCCACTCCCATACCCACTCCAGCTACCCTTCCCATGGCTCCTAAAAAACTAATCCTCTATAAACTGGACCTCTTTTCCTCACCTGACCCACCCCCTCCATCTCGTAAGAGTTCCAAAAACACCTCAGCCACCACCAGCCCAGCAACTCCCAAGAACGTCGTGGCTGGTTTTTGGAGTCCGCCCTTTCCTTGTGCAGGGACATCGGCCAGCAGCAAAGGCACAGCCAGCCCCCTGGGAAGAGGAGCAAAAAACTGAAGGGCAGGCGCGACAGGCCTGATACGCCTGCCCCCAAGGAGGGTAGCCTTGCACCGTCACCTGCCACATTGGGTAAGGGAGCCAAGGGCCACGGAGAGTCTGCCAAGGAGGGCAAGGGCAGCAAAGCGCAAAAGGCAGGGAGCAGCCGACCTGGCCATGAGGGCCCCACCAGACCCATTCCGGGGGTATCGGAGGAGACCCAGGGCCCCAGGACTCCATCACAGGAGGGCCCCGCAACGGAAAGGTCCGATGCTGACTGAGCAGGAAGTATTGGCCAGGTGTGGTTCACTCGAAACACAAGACAGGCACCGCTGAACAGGGCCCCGCCGTGAGGAGCACCGCTGAACAGGGCCCCGCCGTGAGGAGCACCCTCCTGTCAAGCACCGCTCCGCTGGGCCCTCCTGTCAAGCACCGCTCCGCTGGGCCCTCATCTCAAGCACCGCTCCGCTGGGCCCTCCTGTCAAGCACCGCTCCGCTGGGCCCTCCTGTCAAGCACCGCTCCGCTGGGCCCTCATCTCAAGCACCGCTCCGCTGGGCCCTCCTGTCAAGCACCGCTCCGCTGGGCCCTCCTGTCAAGCACCGCTCCGCTGTAATCCACCTGAAGGACTGTGGCTTTGCACCCCCCAGGATGGCACAGTGGGCAATCCACCCACTGTAGAGACTTGAGAGACTGTGGCTTTGCACTCCCCAGGATGGCACAGTGGGCATGGAGGCCCTTCGTGGATCTGGCGTTGTGGACTCATGTGGCTGAGGTGCCCCCCCTTCCCTTCCCCCTGAGGTGCCAGTTTTTTATTTTTGTGATGCCCCAGCAGTGTTCTCTCCAATGGACTCGATCTCGTGTGTGGGCTTTGCCCATGTGTTGGTGCACATTGGCCCACGGACATTTGGACTTTGCAAAACTGTGCCGGACTTTTGCTACTTGTATATATATAGTTCTAGATGTGTATTTATTCTTTATATATTGGTAAGTTCGCTATACTTAATTATTGATGTAATATAGTTCTATTTTTACAATCATTGCCTTTTGTCTTTGCATTTTTGTTTCGGGGTTTGGGGGTGTCACTCTCACTTTTCAATCTGCATTGGTGTGTAGGTATTTCGGTGGGGGTGAGGGTGGGGGTGGGTGTGTGGCGTATGTGTGTGCCCGTAACCTTTCCTCCTCCCCCCTCCCCTGTGTCGTAGGTGCAGTACTTACCGTTGTCGTCTGCGGCGACGTTCGTGATCCTGGAAGAAGAGCAGGAAGGCAATGGCTGGGAGGATGTGGAGTTCCGGTTCCATGCTGTCCCGATTCCGCGTGGAGTGTGTCGAGGTGAGCGTTTTTCATTGGAAATGTCTGTTTCCGCCGTGTTTTTATCGGCGGGGCTTCCGCCCCGGAAAAGGTGGCGGATTGGTGAGTTGTGATAGGGTGGGCGGTACATTGTCTGCCGCCTGTCTGTTGGCGGTGACCGCCACGCTGTTTGTTTGTGCCGCCGTGGCGGTCGGAGTGTTAAAGCGGCAGCCTGTGTTGGCGGTTCCCACCAGGGTCAGAATTCAATTTTTTGGACCGCCAGCCTGTTGGCGGGTTGGCCGCCGCTTTAACACTGACCGCCAGGGTCAGAATGACCCCCTATATATTGTCATTATATCTGCATGCTCTGGTGATATATAGCAAGGGTCTGGCCTACTTGTCTTAAAAACCCCCGAGGAGTTAATAAAACGTTGATGACACCCATTGGCATCTATTGGCCATAATAACCACCCGCCAGGAAGTGACAGTGAAGTATTAAACATACCATTCTGGACCCACTCATCGAGCTCATCTTCAGTGGCATTCGTATATTTTTGCCATTTGTAAACTTTTGCAGGGGCAGGTATACTGGGCATGTTTAATTCCCTGGTTGTTGCTAAGCCTAGACAACTCGTTTGATGCACTGTTTCATTTGAAAAAATCATTTGAACAGGAATAAGACATACTCTAAACAATGTTTCTTTTCCGTTAATTTGCCAATTTTTTGTTCCCCAGACACTTTTCAGATCAATTAATTTGGACCAATATTCATAGCCTTCTATCGATAGCCGGGAAACAAAGGATTCCGAATACATAAATTTCGTATTGGTCAATAACATGTTTATATCCTTAGTAGGTGGTACCTTCAAATAATATGACTCAGCATTCTTTTGATTGTGCCCAGAAAAATATACAAACTTTTCAGAATATGTTTTTGAACTCCCTTGCGGTGGAGTTGGGCAATGTTCCCATTGCGTGTAATTAAATACAGTTTTGGGACTGCTCGCTCTATGTATGAAATGGTGCCCATAGTAATTATAGCAAAACATATCACCATAATTTTCTTTAAATTGGTAAACATCTTCGTTTTCAAAGACCGTATAATATTGCAATTCAGTCATCATAGAATCAACTGTTTTCACATCCCAATCATCAGAAACAATGCCTGGTATCACTATAACATTCATTGATAATTTGAACACATACAGTATTTGAATAACTTCCGTGGGACCATATATATCAAACATTACTTTGTCCCAAACAATCCCATCAGGAATTGGCACTTCGGAAATGTTCATAAATGATAAATCTCTTCAGACTTTATGTGATGAAAAATGTGTTTTCAAAACCTCCTCTACCAGTTCAACTGTTGATCTTTCAGGAAGAAAATTACCATGTATTAATAAGAAAAAGGTAATGACAAAACCAATCCAAAGTAGAAAAGCTAGGACAGTCAAAAAGAGCCATAGATAGTTCCATGGAAAAATAAAATACGCTTCTTTAACCGGTTCGGTGCCTTGGACGAGATGATCTCGTCCAAGGCTACAGTTCCCCTGTGCCTTGGACGAGATCATCTCGTCCATGGCACAGGGGAACTTGGGGGTGCGCTAGCGCGCCCCCGTGCACCCCCTTCCCCCCCCAACATACCCCCCACCCCCCCGTGACATCAGCGTGCAAGCGCGCGCTTATTTGTCACAGGGGCCTCCCTCGTCGCACTGGAAGCTCAGCTTCCAGCGCGATTGAAAGAGAAATGCAAAAGCATTTCTCTTTCAATCACTGGGGAGGCCCGGAGGGGCTTCAAAGGGAAGGAAAAGGCAAGGGTTGCTCCCGGGGGGGGTGGGGGCAAATTTATTTTAGACCATTTCTGTCCCCATCAGGCAAGGGTCGCTCCCCTGGGGGGAAAATTGTATTTATGCCATTTTTGCCCCCCTTGGGGGCAGATTAGCCGGTTTTAGGTCAATCTGCCCCCAAGGGGGCAGAAACCACTAGGCACCTGGGATTTGTTTTTTGGCGCAAATGTCACGCAGGGGGAGCGACCCCGTAGGCAAGGGTCGCTCCCGGGGGGTGGTGGGGGCTGGGGGGGCAAATTTATTTTAGGCCATTTCTGCTCCCCCTGGGGGCAGATCGGCCTATTATTAGGCCGAACTGCCCCCAGGGGGGAGCAGAACCCTCAGGGCACCAGGGCAAATTTTTTGTTGTGTTTTTTTTTTTTTTTAGAGATGGGGAGCGACCCATCAGGCAAGGGTCGCTCCCCTGGGGGGCAAATTGGATTTAGGCCATTTCTGCCCCCCTTGGGGGCCGATTTTCCGATTTTAGGACAATCTGCCCCCAAGGGGGCAGAAACCACTAGGCACCTGGGATTTGTTTTTTGGCGATAATGTCACGCAGGGGGAGCGACCCCGTAGGCAAGGGTCGCTCCCGGGGGGGGGTGGGGGCTGGGGGGGCAAATTTATTTTAGGCCATTTCTGCCCCCCCCGGGAGCAGATCGGCCTATTATTAGGCCGAACTGCCCCCAGGGGGGAGCAGAACCCTCAGGGCACCAGGACAAATTTTTTTGTTGTGTTTTTTTGTGTGGTTTGTTTGTTTTTTTAGAGATGGGGAGCGACCCATCAGGCAAGGGTCGCTCCCCTGGGGGGCAAATTGGATTTAGGCCATTTCTGTCCCCCCTGGGGGCAGATCGGCCTATTATTAGGCCGAACTGCCCCCGGGGGGGGGCAGAACCTTCTAGGCACCAGGGCAAAATTTTTTTGTGTGTTTTTTTTTGTTTGTTTGTTTTTTTAGAGATGGGGAGCGACCCATCAGGCAAGGGTCGCTCCCCTGGGGGGCAAATTGTATTTTGGCCATTTCTGCCCCCCTAGGGGGCAGATTGGCCGATTTTAGGTCAATCTGCCACCAAGGGGGCAGAAACCACTAGGCACCTGGGATTTGTTTTTTGGCGCCAATGTCACGCAGGGGGAGCGACCCCGTAGACAAGGGTCGTTCCCGGACAGTGGGGGCTTGGGGGGGGTCAAATTTATTTTAGGGCATTTCTGCCCCTCCCCTCCCGGGGCCGGCTGAGCTAGAGGCCAAACTCCACAGGTAGGCACTTTGCAAAAAACACCTCTGTTTTCTGTGAAAAAATGTGTTGTGTCCACGTTGTGTTTTGGGCCATTTCCTTTCGTGGGCGCTAGGCCTACCCACAGAAGTGAGGTACCATTTTTATCGAGAGACTTCGGGGAACGCTGGGTGGAAGGAAATTTGTGGCTCCTCTCAGATTCCAGAACTTTCTGCCACAGAAATGTGAGGAACATGTGTTTTTTTAGCCAAATTTTGAGGTTTGCAAAGGATTCTGGGTAACAGAACCTGGTCCGAGCCCCACAAGTAACCCCATCTTGGATTCCCCTAGGTCTCTAGTTTTAAAAAATGCACAGGGTTGGTAGGTTTCCCTAGGTGGCGGCTGAGCTACAGGCCAAAATTCACAGGTAGGCACTGTTTTTTTTCAAAAATTTGGATGTGTCCACGTTGCGCTTTGGGGCGTTTCCTGTCGCGGGCGCTAGGCCTACCCACACAAGTGAGGTATCATTTTTATCGGCAGACTTGGGGGAACGCTGGGTGGAAGGAAATTTGTGGCTCCTCTCAGATTCCAGAACTTTCTGCCACAGAAATGTGAGGAACATGTGTTTTTTTAGCCAAATTTTGAGGTTTGCAAAGGATTCTGGGTAACAGAACCTGGTCCGAGCCTCGCAAGTCACCCCTCCTTGGATTCCCCTAGGTCTCTAGTTTTCAGAAATGCACAGGTTTGGTAGGTTTCCATAGGTGCCGGCTGAGCTAGAGGCCAAAATCTACAGGTAGGCACTTCGCAAAAAACACCTCTGTTTTCTTCCAAAAATTTGGATGTGTCCACGTTGCGCTTTGGGGCGTTTCCTGTCGCGGGCGCTAGGCCTACCCACACAAGTGAGGTATCATTTTTATCGGGAGACTTGGGGGAACGCTGGGTGGAAGGAAATTTGTGGCTCCTCTCAGATTCCAGAACTTTCTGCCACAGAAATGTGAGGAACATGTGTTTTTTTAGCCAAATTTTGAGGTTTGCAAAGGATTCTGGGTAACAGAACCTGGTCCGAGCCCCGCAAGTCACCCCTCCTTGGATTCCCCTAGGTCTCTAGTTTTCAGAAATGCACAGGTTTGGTAGGTTTCCCTAGGTGCCGGCTGAGCTAGAGGCCAAAATCTACAGGTAGGCACTTCGCAAAAAACACCTCTGTTTTCTTCCCAAAATTTGGATGTGTCCACGTTGCGCTTTGGGGCGTTTCCTGTCGCGGGCGCTAGGCCTACCCATACAAGTGAGGTATCATTTTTATCGGGAGACTTGGGGGAACGCTGGGTGGAAGGAAATGTGTGGCTCCTCTCAGATTCCCGAACTTTCTGCCACAGAAATGTGAGGAACATGTGTTTTTTTAGCTAATTTTTGAGGTTTTCAAAGGATTCTGGGTAACAGAACCTGGTCCGAGCCCCGCAAGTCACCCCTCCTTGGATTCCCCTAGGTCTCTAGTTTTCAGAAATGCACAGGTTTGGTAGGTTTCCCTAGGTGCCGGCTGAGCTAGAGGCCAAAATCTACAGGTAGGCACTTCGCAAAAAACACCTCTGTTTTCTTCCAAAAATTTGGATGTGTCCACGTTGCGCTTTGGGGCGTTTCCTGTCACGGGCGCTAGGCCTACCCACACAAGTGAGGTATCATTTTTATCGGGAGACTTGGGGGAACGCTGGGTGGAAGGAAATTTGTGGCTCCTCTCAGATTCCAGAAATTTCTGCCACAGAAATGTGAGGAACATGTGTTTTTTTAGCCAACTTTTGAGGTTTGCAAAGGATTCTGGGTAACAGAACCTGGTCCGAGCCCCGCAAGTCACCCCTCCTTGGATTCCCCTAGGTCTCTAGTTTTCAGAAATGTACAGGTTTGGTAGGTTTACCTCGGTGCCGGCTGAGCTAGAGGCCAAAATCTACAGGTAGGCACTTCGCAAAAAACACCTCTGTTTTCTTCCAAAAATTTGGATGTGTCCACGTTGCGCTTTGAGGCGTTTCCTTTCGCGGGCGCTAGGCCTACCCACACAAGTGAGGTATCATTTTTATCGGGAGACTTGGGGGAACGCTGGGTGGAAGGAAATTTGTGGCTCCTCTCAGATTCCAGAAATTTCTGCCACAGAAATGTGAGGAACATGTGTTTTTTTAGCCAACTTTTGAGGTTTGCAAAGGATTCTGGGTAACAGAACCTGGTCCAAGCCCCGCAAGTCACCCCTCCTTGGATTCCCCTAGGTCTCTAGTTTTCAGAAATGCACAGGTTTGGTAGGTTTCCCTAGGTGCCGGCTGAGCTAGAGGCCAAAATCTACAGGTAGGCACTTCGCAAAAAACACCTCTGTTTTCTTCCAAAAATTTGGATGTGTCCACGTTGCGCTTTGGGGCGTTTCCTGTCACGGGCGCTAGGCCTACCCACACAAGTGAGGTATCATTTTTATCGGGAGACTTGGGGGAACGCTGGGTGGAAGGAAATTTGTGGCTCCTCTCAGATTGCCGAACTTTCTGCCACAGAAATGTGAGGAACATGTGTTTTTTTAGCCAAATTTTGAGGTTTGCAAAGGATTCTGGGTAACAGAACCTGGTCCGAGCCCCGCAAGTCACCCCTCCTTGGATTCCCCTAGGTCTCTAGTTTTCAGAAATGCACAGGTTTGGTAGGTTTCCCTAGGTGCCGGCTGAGCTAGAGGCCAAAATCTACAGGTAGGCACTTCGCAAAAAACACCTCTGTTTTCTTCCAAAAATTTGGATGTGTCCACGTTGCGCTTTGGGGCGTTTCCTGTCGCGGGCGCTAGGCCTACCCACACAAGTGAGGTATCATTTTTATCGGGAGACTTGGGGGAACGCTGGGTGGAAGGAAATTTGTGGCTCCTCTCAGATTCCCGAACTTTCTGCCACAGAAATGTGAGGAACATGTGTTTTTTTAGCCAAATTTTGAGGTTTGCAAAGGATTCTGGGTAAGAGAACCTGGTCCGAGCCCCGCAAGTCATCCCTCCTTGGATTCCCATAGGTCTCTAGTTTTCAGAAATGCACAGGTTTGGTAGGTTTGCCTAGGTGCCGGCTGAGCTAGAGGCCAAAATCTACAGGTAGGCACTTCGCAAGAAACACCTCTGTTTTCTTCCAAAAATTTGGATGTGTCCACGTTGCGCTTTGGGGCGTTTCCTGTCGCGGGCGCTAGGCCTACCCACACAAGTGAGGTATCATTTTTATCGGGAGACTTGGGTAAACGCTGGGTGGAAGGAAATTTGTGGCTCCTCTCAGATTCCAGAACTTTCTGCCACAGAAATGTGAGGAACATGTGTTTTTTTAGCCAAATTTTGAGGTTTGCAAAGGATTCTGGGTAACAGAACCTGGTCCGAGCCCCGCAAGTCACCCCTCCTTGGATTCCCCTAGGTCTCTAGTTTTCAGAAATGCACAGGTTTGGTAGGTTTCCCATGGTGCCGGCTGAGCTAGAGGCCAAAATCTAGAGGTAGGCACTTCGCAAAAAACACCTCTGTTTTCTTCCAAAAATTTGGATGTGTCCACGTTGCGCTTTGGGGCGTTTCCTGTCGTGGGCGCTACGCCTACCCACACAAGTGAGGTATCATTTTTATCAGGAGACTTGGGGGAACGCTGGGTGGAAGGAAATTTGTGGCTCCTCTCAGATCCAGAACTTTCTGCCACAGAAATGTGAGGAACATGTGTTTTTTTAGCCAAATTTTGAGGTTTGCAAAGGATTCTGGGTAACAGAACCTGGTCCGAGCCCCGCAAGTCACCCCTCCTTGGATTCCCCTAGGTCTCTAGTTTTCAGAAATGCACAGGTTTGGTAGGTTTCCCTAGGTGCCGGCTGAGCTAGAGGCCAAAATCTACAGGTAGGCACTTCGCAAAAAACACCTCTGTTTTCTTCCCAAAATTTGGATGTGTCCACGTTGCGCTTTGGGGCGTTTCCTGTCGCGGGCGCTAGGCCTACCCATACAAGTGAGGTATCATTTTTATCGGGAGACTTGGGGGAACGCTGGGTGGAAGGAAATGTGTGGCTCCTCTCAGATTCCCGAACTTTCTGCCACAGAAATGTGAGGAACATGTGTTTTTTTAGCTAATTTTTGAGGTTTTCAAAGGATTCTGGGTAACAGAACCTGGTCCGAGCCCCGCAAGTCACCCCTCCTTGGATTCCCCTAGGTCTCTAGTTTTCAGAAATGCACAGGTTTGGTAGGTTTCCCTAGGTGCCGGCTGAGCTAGAGGCCAAAATCTACAGGTAGGCACTTCGCAAAAAACACCTCTGTTTTCTTCCAAAAATTTGGATGTGTCCACGTTGCGCTTTGGGGCGTTTCCTGTCACGGACGCTAGGCCTACCCACACAAGTGAGGTATCATTTTTATCGGGAGACTTGGGGGAACGCTGGGTGGAAGGAAATTTGTGGCTCCTCTCAGATTCCAGAAATTTCTGCCACAGAAATGTGAGGAACATGTGTTTTTTTAGCCAACTTTTGAGGTTTGCAAAGGATTCTGGGTAACAGAACCTGGTCCGAGCCCCGCAAGTCACCCCTCCTTGGATTCCCCTAGGTCTCTAGTTTTCAGAAATGTACAGGTTTGGTAGGTTTACCTCGGTGCCGGCTGAGCTAGAGGCCAAAATCTACAGGTAGGCACTTCGCAAAAAACACCTCTGTTTTCTTCCAAAAATTTGGATGTGTCCACGTTGCGCTTTGAGGCGTTTCCTTTCGCGGGCGCTAGGCCTACCCACACAAGTGAGGTATCATTTTTATCGGGAGACTTGGGGGAACGCTGGGTGGAAGGAAATTTGTGGCTCCTCTCAGATTCCAGAAATTTCTGCCACAGAAATGTGAGGAACATGTGTTTTTTTAGCCAACTTTTGAGGTTTGCAAAGGATTCTGGGTAACAGAACCTGGTCCAAGCCCCGCAAGTCACCCCTCCTTGGATTCCCCTAGGTCTCTAGTTTTCAGAAATGCACAGGTTTGGTAGGTTTCCCTAGGTGCCGGCTGAGCTAGAGGCCAAAATCTACAGGTAGGCACTTCGCAAAAAACACCTCTGTTTTCTTCCAAAAATTTGGATGTGTCCACGTTGCGCTTTGGGGCGTTTCCTGTCACGGGCGCTAGGCCTACCCACACAAGTGAGGTATCATTTTTATCGGGAGACTTGGGGGAACGCTGGGTGGAAGGAAATTTGTGGCTCCTCTCAGATTGCCGAACTTTCTGCCACAGAAATGTGAGGAACATGTGTTTTTTTAGCCAAATTTTGAGGTTTGCAAAGGATTCTGGGTAACAGAACCTGGTCCGAGCCCCGCAAGTCACCCCTCCTTGGATTCCCCTAGGTCTCTAGTTTTCAGAAATGCACAGGTTTGGTAGGTTTCCCTAGGTGCCGGCTGAGCTAGAGGCCAAAATCTACAGGTAGGCACTTCGCAAAAAACACCTCTGTTTTCTTCCAAAAATTTGGATGTGTCCACGTTGCGCTTTGGGGCGTTTCCTGTCGCGGGCGCTAGGCCTACCCACACAAGTGAGGTATCATTTTTATCGGGAGACTTGGGGGAACGCTGGGTGGAAGGAAATTTGTGGCTCCTCTCAGATTCCCGAACTTTCTGCCACAGAAATGTGAGGAACATGTGTTTTTTTAGCCAAATTTTGAGGTTTGCAAAGGATTCTGGGTAAGAGAACCTGGTCCGAGCCCCGCAAGTCATCCCTCCTTGGATTCCCATAGGTCTCTAGTTTTCAGAAATGCACAGGTTTGGTAGGTTTGCCTAGGTGCCGGCTGAGCTAGAGGCCAAAATCTACAGGTAGGCACTTCGCAAGAAACACCTCTGTTTTCTTCCAAAAATTTGGATGTGTCCACGTTGCGCTTTGGGGCGTTTCCTGTCGCGGGCGCTAGGCCTACCCACACAAGTGAGGTATCATTTTTATCGGGAGACTTGGGTAAACGCTGGGTGGAAGGAAATTTGTGGCTCCTCTCAGATTCCAGAACTTTCTGCCACAGAAATGTGAGGAACATGTGTTTTTTTAGCCAAATTTTGAGGTTTGCAAAGGATTCTGGGTAACAGAACCTGGTCCGAGCCCCGCAAGTCACCCCTCCTTGGATTCCCCTAGGTCTCTAGTTTTCAGAAATGCACAGGTTTGGTAGGTTTCCCATGGTGCCGGCTGAGCTAGAGGCCAAAATCTAGAGGTAGGCACTTCGCAAAAAACACCTCTGTTTTCTTCCAAAAATTTGGATGTGTCCACGTTGCGCTTTGGGGCGTTTCCTGTCGTGGGCGCTACGCCTACCCACACAAGTGAGGTATCATTTTTATCGGGAGACTTGGGGGAACGCTGGGTGGAAGGAAATTTGTGGCTCCTCTCAGATCCAGAACTTTCTGCCACAGAAATGTGAGGAACATGTGTTTTTTTAGCCAAATTTTGAGGTTTGCAAAGGATTCTGGGTAACAGAACCTGGTCCGAGCCCCGCAAGTCACCCCTCATTGGATTCCCCTAGGTCTCTAGTTTTCAGAAATGCACAGGTTTGGTAGGTTTCCCTAGGTGCCGGCTGAGCTAGAGGCCAAAATCTACAGGTAAGCACTTCGCAAAAAACACCTCTGTTTTCTTCCAAAAATTTGGATGTGTCCACGTTGCGCTTTGGGGCGTTTCCTGTCACGGGCGCTAGGCCTACCCACACAAGTGAGGTATCATTTTTATCGGGAGACCTGGGGGAACATAGATTAGCAAAACAAGTGTTATTGTCCCTTGTCTTTCTCTACATTTTTTCCTTCCAAATATAGGAGAGTGTGTAAAAAAGACATCTATTTGATAAATGCCCTGTAATTCACATGCTAGTATGGTCACCCCGGAATTCAGAGATGTGCAAATAACCACTTCTCCTCAACACCTTATCTTGTGCCCTTTTTGGAAATACAAAGGTTTTCTTGATAGCAATTTTTTACTCTTTATATTTCAGCAAATGAATTGCTGTATACCCGGTATAGAATGAAAACGCACTGCAGGGTGCATCTCATTTATTGGCTCTGGGTTCCTCGGGTTCTTGATGAACCTACAAGCCCTATATATCCCCACAACCAGAGGAGTCCAGCAGACGTAACGGTATATTGCTTTCGATAATCTGACATTGCAGGGAAAAGTTACAGAGTAAAACGTAGAGAAAAATTGATGTTTTTTTCACCTCAATTTCAATATTTTTCTTTTTCAGTTGTTATTTTCTGTAGGAAACCCTTGTAGGATCTACACAAATGACCCCTTGCTGAATTCAGAACTTTGTCTACTTTTCAGAAATGTTTAGGTTTCTGGGATCCAGCATTGGTTTCATGCCCATTTCTGTCACTGACTGGAAGGAGGCTGAAAGCACAAAAAATTGCAAAAATGGGGTATGTCCCAGTAAAATGCCAAAATTGTGTTGAAAAATTGGGTTTTCTGATTTAAGTCTGCCTGTTCCTGAAAGCTGGGAAGCTGCTGAGTTTAGCACCGCAAACCCTTTGTTGATGCCATTTTCAGGGGGAAAACCACAAGCCTTCTTCTGCAGCCACTTTTTCAATTTTTTTTTATAAAAACAAAATTTTCCCTGTATTTTGGCCAATTTCTTGGCCTCCTTCAGGGGAACCCACAAAGTCTGGGTACCTCTAGAATCCCTAGGATGTTGGGAAAAAAGGACGCAAATTTGGCTTGGTTAGCTTATGTGGACAAAAAGTTATGAGGGCCTAAGCGCGAACTGCCCCAAATAGGCAAAAAAAGGCCTGGCACAGGAGGGGGAAAAGGCCTGGCAGCGAAGGGGTTAAGCCAGTTTGTTAGCTTACATGTACTTGACAAATCAGCTGTCAAAGAGGCGAATGAGTCTGAGAAATCATCGTTGAAGTTGGCAAAATAACAGGAGGCAGTTCGTGCAAACGGCGGAGCCGTTGTTAGTGGTGGAGTTGGTGTTTCCTGCGGTGGCACACTATAGACAGCACCATCCGTTTGGCTTGAAGTCGAGTTGACTTGGTCAAATGTTTCTAAGTTAGTTGACGTTAGTGGAACTAATGCAAGATCATCTTCCACACTCCCCAAGCTCGGAGAGGTGTCGGTGTTGGTGTAAACAACTTGTAGAGGAACTTCTTCACCAGTAGTGAGAGGGATTCGGGAACTACTGGACGTTCCTCTTGGTCGGCTGTGCAGGATCGGCCACATGGTGTAGTTTGACATTGTCAATAGAGACAAAACGATTTTCTTTGGCACCCGCCAACAGTGGTAGAATGACAGTTCTAGTACTGTGTATCCCTCGTACAGGGACTGGTGCTCGATAAGAAGGGCCAAATTCCTTTTTCACTGCGACTTTTTCACGTACAAGATCCCCAACTGTGGGAATCCGGCCGTAGATGTTACAGGCACATCCTTAATTTCTGTGGAGGTGACACTTTTGGAAGAATTATCCTCACTGAACTGTTGCAATTCTTGTAAGACAGTGACACGTTCATTTATGTCAAAATGTGTTTCTGCTGCCTCCACGCCGGGACCATCAAGATCCGTAACATACATTTGAGTTCCGAACAGGCACTCATATGAAGTACGATCCCCAAGGGACCTTCTAGGCAGATTATTTAGTGCTCTCTGGACTCCATACAGGTGATTAAGCCAACTATGACCCGTACCTAAGACTCTGGCTGTTAAGGATTGCTTTAAATCACGGTTTAATCGCTCCACGACACTATTTCCCTCGGGATGAAATGGAGACGAGTACTGGAGTTGGACCCCCAACGAAGCCATGGCGTCCCTGAATGCCCTTGAGGCAAAAGCAGGGCCCTGGTCCGAATGGAAAGCCGCAACAGCATATGTACCGATAAAGATTCGCAAATCTTTAATAACAGTCTGAGCGTCAGCTGAGCGTTGTGGCCACACCCATACAAATCTGGAGCATGAATCCACAGCGACTAAGATATATTTGTATGCACGATCAGGTGTTAATGGACCACAATGGTCCAAGTACACACATTGTAAAGGTTTGTTTGAAATTAAGAGGGGTGTCTGCGGCGGGCGCTTGGCGATGGAAACCTTGATTTGTTGATAGATGTCACAACAAAGGACATACTGCTTAGTCTCTTTGTAGAGACCTGGCCACCAATAGCAGGCCTGCAAGATCGAAATTGTAGCCGCCACACCAGCATGGGCAGATGCCGCCCCCTCATGTGCTGCTTTAATCAATTGTGATCTTATGTATTTGTTAGGGATGTCTCGTACACCTACGTCTGGTATCTTAACTTCAGCGTTCAGCATACTTCCCATATGATAATGATATTTAGTAGGAAATCCTTTAGGATTGGGCTTACCACCAGCTGTAGCTTTCACGGCAGCTCAAATGTCTGCGTCCGGTTTAAAACTCGAGCGAGTCAATGCAGCTACAGTGGCTACTGCCACTGCTGACTTTGCCGCTTCATCAGCCAGTGTATTTCCAGCAACGTGTATTCCAATGTCCAAGTGTGTGTACAACATGGACATTCAGTAGCGTCTCTTTCAGGTCAGCTACTTTCCTCCACAGTAGTCTGTGTTTAATGGTGTTGCCTTTGGAATCTCTGAACCCATTCTGGTGCCAATAATGCAGGTATTCATTAAAGGACTGGACACAGTAATAGGAATCACAAACAATCAGTGTAAGCTGTGCAGGGTCCGTGTGTTCCAGTGCCATCAGCAGAGCTTTTAGCTCAGCCAATTGTGCTGTACAATTCCCTAGGGTCTGTGTAAAGGTATGTAGAGGACAAAATGTATCCCCCTCCATATAGCCACTTACGACTGCGCAAGCAGCAGAATATTGATGTTTAGTTCCAATTTCAGGTTGTGCAGAGCCATTGTTGTACATGACTCTATGATATTGATCAATAGGCAAAGTATTTGCTGGAACTGGATATTCTACTTCATATTGTAGGAATTCCTGAGTTTGTAGCTTTGAGTCAAAAATGTAGTCTACATCAATGGCTGTCAGAGACGTAGCCCATTGTATCCAACGTGGATGTAATGCTTTCGCGTTTGGAACGCTAGCTTTTGTAACAGTCTCTAGGGCTGGGATTGGAGAAACGACAATAATGCGTTTTCCTTGGGCAAGAGGTCTTTCTTTAATGACAGCCATCTGTACAGCAGTGAGAATTTTCTCTGTGGAAGCAAAGCGTTGTTCTGCTGCTGAGTACAAATGTGATTTATATGCAATCTGGACTGTCTCACCTTCATTAAATGTCACATAGGTGAAACCGATGGCCCCAGCTATTACTCTGATGACCAAATGTGTTTTGTTGTCCCTTGTATGTAAATGTTGTGCTGCAAGCATGTCTGTCTGCAATTCTCGAAGGATACGTGTATGTTCAATTGTCCAGAATTTACTTGAAAAATCGGGAGGTATTAAGTCATAGAGAGGTATTATGCATGTAGCATAATCTGGAATGTAGGTTCTGCCAAAATTTAAGAAACCCAATAATGATTGGAGTTTTTTAATCGTATTCGGTGGTTGTAATTGTGCGCACGTTTCTAAGAATTGTGGCGCTAGGCTCTTCCCTTCACTTGACAGCTCATATCCTAGAAACAGGACGCTGAGGAAGGCTATTTTTGTTTTTTTTAAGTTAAATTTGTAGCCAAATTTGGCAAACCCTACAACAATTCGGGCTACCCATCTTAAATGTTGTGGTAGTTCATCATCTGTGAGATATATATCATCTACATAGGACAATGCTTCAAGGTCAATCTTGTGCAATATAGCAGTGACACGAGCTGTGAACAGTCCTGGGATGTTCTTATACCCTTGAGGTAAACAACAGAATTTTTTCTGGGAGCCTAGGGCCAGATGTAGGAAAAATCTGGATTGCGACTCACAAATTGCGAGTCAGACCGACTCGCAATTTGCGAGTCGCAATCCAGAATGTGGGATGGTGTCCCTGACACCATCTGCGACTCGCAAGGGGGTCGCAAAGGCCCACCTCATTAATATTAATGAGGTGGGTCGCAATTTGCGACCCCCTTGCGAGTGGCGGCACTCACAGGGATGGTGGCCTGCTGGAGACAGCAGACCACCATGTCTGTGACTGCGTTTAAATGAAGCAGTTTTTAGTTTTTTTGTAATGCAGCCCGTTTTCCTTAAAGGAAAACGAGATGCATTACAAAACGAAAAAACGAAATGTTTCCGTTTAATTTTTTCAGAGCAGGCAGTGGTCCATAGGACCATTGCCTGCTCTGATAAAATGTTTTTCATGCCATTCACAAAGGGGAAGGGGTCCCGTGGGGACCCCTTCCCTTTTGCGAATGGGTTACCACCAGTGTGACACTGGTGGTAACTGCAATTGCTTTGCGACCGCGTTCGCGGTCACAAAAGAATACAGCATCGTGTTGCGACTCGCAATTAGGAAGGGGAACACCCCTTCCTAATTGCGAGTCGGTAACCAGGTTACCGACTCGCAAAACGGGGATTGGGCATCGCAATGTGCTTTTTGCACGTCGCAAACAGCGAAATTCGCAGTTTGCGACGTGCAAAAAGGATTGTACATCTGGCCCCATGTGCGCTACAACTTGTTAAGTCTCTACTCTCAGGCGCTATATTCTGGCAGAAAAACCCATTGGAAATGTCTAGTGTAGTTTTGTATTTTTTACACACTATGTTGCTCATTAGTGCTGTGCTATGCGAATTTTGGATAGCATAGGTACGTGTATGACTGTTTAAATGTCTGTAGTCTAAGACTATTCTGTATGAATGGTCTGGTTTAGCTACTGGGAATAATGGGTTATTCGTTGGTGAGACACAGGGTTCAATAACACCCTGGTACTCTAATTGCGTGAGTATTTCTCTCACTGGTGCTTTTGCTTCATGTTTTATAGGATACTGCGGTTGTGGCTGAGGTTCACTTTTAATTGGAATTACATGGTCGGGGGATTCCTTATCCCATCCTACGTGATTTCTGTATAGTGCGGGTGCTCGTGCTAGAGCCCATTCAATGGAATAGGATTCAGCGAGTTCCTCTGGAACAAGTGGTGAGAAAGAAGGCTTACTGACATCTTCTCCATATGGGCAGGTACGGACAAAGTCAGGCGGCCAATCTTGATCGGCCAACAAGACATCATATACTTTTATTATGCGATCCCAAAAGATTGTGTGTATTGTGCATTCAATGTCTCCTTCTAACTGTAGCATTACTTTTTACACCCTATCAGGCTTGGAGACACGCATGTCCGCAGTTTCTACTTGTAGAAAGTCATCAGGACCATCTTCCTGTGTGGCATGTCGGACTGCGACTGCTGCCACTTTCTTCTTTTTAAATTGTTTTTGTTGGGCGGGTTTCTCTTCCTTTTTAACAGAAACCTCCGAAGAGCGTTGTGATTCCTGTCTCGGTTTCACGTATTCTGTTCTTCGCTCTGATCGCCCACCTCTCTCATTTCTTTTTTCCGATGAGTCCTGAAAGGAACGAGATTGGCGTGTATCAGTATATTGATATCTATCAGGCGTTTTTATATTATCTCCGTTTCTGAGATTATACCTATTTTGTGGGGTCTCCATACGCGGAGAGTCTCCCCTTTCTTTCTTAGGAGTTTGTTGTTCTTTATCCCAGCGTTTCTTATTACCGTCAGGTGCTTGCTTAGGGTATCTTTGTTTGATTCACCCTGAAATTTAGGTTTTTGTGGTCTGGCCCTTAAGCTATTTCGACCGATACTTGGATAGGTCTCTGCTATTATTTTAGGCAGCTCTCGTTCTTGATCTTGTTGTGGAACGTCACGAAGCTGCATGTGCACTGCAAGTGTGACTGCTTCCCCTTTAAGGTTACTTAAAATGATTGAGGACACTGTGGCAAAATTGCCCATCAATTGCATCCCCAAATCTAGGGCCGGGCAGCCCCATAATCATCTTGAATTTGTTTCAGCACTTCCGGTAAATTGGCAAGTGTTGGTGTACCGTGTACGGTTGTGTAGAGCGCAGCAAATACCCTGCCCCATGTATTACAGTTTCCTACTGTAGGGACCATCCCGAAGGGCAAGCACATCGTTAATATTCTATGTTTATCCAGAGGTCCCATATGGGGAAATACTGCCTCCAGCGTATTAATTTTCTGTGCTATCCAAAACGGAGTTTCCTCTCATTTGGCAGGTACTTTACCCATAATGGAATGTACAGTCGCAGGATTTATACCTGGCGTTACTGCATGTGGATGAGCTGGAGCAGCACAAGCTGGGTTTGTATTTAGTGTTTGCATCACAAATTGTACTAATCATCTACATATTGCTATTAACTCAATATATAAGCAACAAACCTCAGCTACTGCTAAATTTGCTACCGCAGGATGTGGTGTATAGGTGGCCAATAAAGGCCAGGTAAGACCGTCATTACTTAGTGGACCTAACCTTACTGGTAATATTGTGTGGGGTAGGGCGCCATCAAGCCAATTATTATGTTCTTGATAAGATAAAGGTATCTCTAAATATGCGTACGGTCTGTATTGTCCAGGCGCGTTCGCAGGTGTATATTGATGAAATGTATTTGTGTTCCCATCAACTGCTGGAAATGTGACCCAAGAGTAAAAAAGTTCTGTTCTATAAGCTGCATGGGTGTCCACCACGAATGTGACTGGACCTCCCTGGGCTGTTAGGCCATTTGCTAGTAAGTGTGCTGTTAGAGGTTGTCTCATATTAACAGCTATTTGTACCTGTTGGGGATTCGCCATGTTAGTAACACTATGAGTACAGAGAAGGCACACAAAAATGCTTTTTTTTCCTTTTAAAGTTCAAGCTTGAACAACCGCCAGTTGTAGTAGGCTTACCTACACAGCTGTGGTGGAAATCCTCAGCACCATGGATGTCTCCGCATACGGCATTGAGGTGTCATTATATATAATGCGACAGAGATACTTCGGAGGACCTGAAAATTAGAGCCTGACGAAACATTGGGTGCCATGTCGAGTAGGCTCTCATTATTCTAATGAGACTACTGGATTTGGACCAGCAAGATCGCCCACGGTGTGGGAGACTAAGGTGGTCATTCTGACCCTGGCGGTCTTTGACCGCCAGGGCGGAGGACCGCGGGAGCACCGCCGACAGGCCGGCGGTGCTCCAATGGGGATTCCGACCGCGGCGGTAAAGCCGCGGTCGGACCGGCACCACTGGCGGGGTCCCGCCAGTGTACCGCCGCCCCATTGAATCCTCCGCGGCGGCGCAGCTTGCTGCACCACCGCGGGGATTCCGACCCCTCCTACCGCCATCCAGATCCCGGCGGTCGGACCGCCGAGATCCGGATGGCGGTAGGGGGGGTCGCGGGGCCCCTGGGGGCCCCTGCAGTGCCCATGCCACTGGCATGGGCATTGCAGGGGCCCCCGTAAGAGGGCCCCTACATGTATTTCACTGTCTGCTGCGCAGACAGTGAAATACGCGACGGGTGCAACTGCACCCGTCGCACAGCTTCCACTCCGCCGGCTCGATTCCGAGCCGGCTTCATCGTGGAAGCCTCTTTCCCGCTGGGCTGGCTGGCGGTCTGAAGGCGACCGCCCGCCAGCCCAGCGGGAAAGTCAGAATTACCGCCGCGGTCTTTCGACCGCGGAACGGTAACCTGACGGCGGGACTTTGGCGGGCGGCCTCCGCCGCCCGCCAAGGTCAGAATGAGGGCCTAAGTCTGACCCACTACGGGTGACACCTGTCGCTCTAAATCTATGTTTTGCTCCAGCTAACTAGCAGTGGCTCATCTCCACCAAGAGATAGAGACGATTGGGCAGCCGAGCGCATGACATATTATACTTCTTAGGGAAGTCGTGGTCACTCAGGTTGCATCCGGTTCTCTCATTCACAATTCGGTCTCATATATAAATGACAATAAGAAGCAGTATGAGTTTTAAAGACTGGTTTAATAAAACGACTGCATTTTAGATAGCAAAGCGTGAGCTGCAATAACCAGGACGATACAACATGACAATATTAAAATGGTGACGAAGAGAGTGAAGCATAAGAATAACGCTATCACATTGTCACTAGAATCTATGGACTATTTCCTATCTAAGTCCTAATCTGAGCACAGCATGTTAAACTCTAATTCTGCCTTTCAGGTTCCCCCAGGAGGACATCAACCCTCATACCTGAGCAAAGGCCTGTAGTCTGCGTTAGCATCTGCAGTGAAGCATTCAGCAACCAGCATACAGTTGTGGTTCCCTGGCTGGAATCTCCCTCTTAAAGTATAATGGGACTAGGAAGTGTTTTTATAATAACACAGCTGATGTTCTAAGAAAATGTCCCTACATAAGGATGTGTATTTTCTATGAATGTTGGAGACTAAACTTCTACCATGTTCACCGGCAATGTACCAAACTGTAGCCTTGACTGAAGCACAAAGTGATCAAGAATGTCTTGTTTGAGAACACAGTGCTGGGCTAAGCAAAAACAGTTAGATGAAAATAAAACAAGACCGTAAAACTGGTTATTGTAATATTAACAATGCGAAGCCAAATAAAATATATCTAGGTCAAAGTGCATAGCGGCCTAGTGCGTTAAACTAACGTGCATGGAGCTATAACTAAAATGGCTACACAACTATATTCTGCCTATCTGTGTGCATATGTAATATTTTTACTAGGGAGTCACACTTTGTGGCATTAACTCTGCAACATGCTACCCTAGCATGTGTCAGCTGAATTTGGGCCTTAATCCTACTGAGGTAAAGGTGTAAAAGCCGTTCCCAGGGGTACTTCTTTAGTTGAGTGTAACCTGTCTTACTCTGTGGTGTGGGGCATCAATGAGCACACAAAGCATGGCTCATTGGTGCTTTCTAATCCTATTTCTGACATGTGTCGATACTGCATGCTATCTAACAACCTAACATGAATATCATGAGACATATTGGTATGTGTAGACATTTCTCCTTGCAGGTGTGCGACATAGTGATTAGAGCTTAACCATGCAATATTATAGAAATGCAACGGCAGCATAAAAAGACATAGAAGGAAATATAACACAAAAAAATAAGTTTCTTCTCGTAGAGTTGAAAAATTGTCCCAAGGCAGAGAGGTGGGAGGATTCACAATTACAGTTATCTTCCCCCCTCCTTTCCTTTTTATGTCATTGGTGGTGCTTGATGTGAAGCGGGGTCCATCCAAACATCCGATAGGAGGATCCATGGCTTCCTGACATTGACTATGACTGCTGTGGGAGTAGTCACTGTTCCAAAGAAAGGACCATCTAACTTGGGATCCTTCCATTTCCAGACAACCTTTTTTACGCAGACTTGATCTCCTATTTGTACAGCTGGGAGGTCAACCTCAAAGTTGGCATGCTTCTCCTTACTTCAGGTTACCTGTTTGGAAATTAACTTTGCGGACTTTGTTAATTCAGGGAGATAAACATGCATTTCATCAATCAGAGTTTCAGTTGTACTTTATGCTTCTACCTTACATCTGTTGGGAAGTATTTGTGTATGGTTGAGTCTTGCTGTGACTATCTGATGAGGAGTTAGGAGGTGGTCAGAACTAAGTGTGTGCCTAAGAGAAAACAGAGCTAGTGGTAAACAATACAACAATACAACTTTTTGTGCATTGTGGCACATAATTTACTGATCCCATTTTTCAGCAACCCGTTAAGGCGTTCTACAATTCCCTTACTCTGGAGGTGGTAAATGGAAGACAACTTATACTTTATTCCCAGCATTGCTGTAGGATGTATAAAAATAGAATTAACAAAATGTGTGCGGTTATTGGATTTTATCCCTTCTTGAATTCCCCAGCTAGGAATCACCTCATGAATCAGAAAAGTAGGAGCTGACTTGGCATCACAGTAGTTACAGGGTCCAGGATCAACCCATTGAGAAAAAGGGCAAACCACAACTATGAGATAACGATAGTAGTTACATCAATCAATCATATCAATAAAATCAATATGAAGAGCCTTAAGAGGACCTTGTGGTCATGGTGTGGTGTAATTTATTTATTTCAATGTTGGATTTGGAGAAAATGTTGACAAATCTAGCATAAGTAAGCATAAAATGCAAGTTAGGAATGAACCAACCTTGTTGTATCTGTATAGACAAATTATCTCTCAAGATGTAACTGGTAAATGTAATTGATCAAGAGATATTATGAGTAAAGCCTGAGGCATCACTGGTTTGACTGTAGATATTTGTCTATAAATCAAATTGTTCCCCAACTTGGAGCACCCTATAGTCTCTCATAATTGTTTCTCATGCAGTGGAACAGCTTCCTGTAGCTTCTGAAGATGTAAACGTGCTGGGTCAACATAATGTGGTGTACTACTATCTGAGGTGGGGTTTGACTCAGATTCATGTGGCGAGGCGGCTTGAGCTACTAAGACTGGAATATATTGTGAATCTGAAAGTGCAGACGGGGGTATGCGCCTTGCTGTGCCTTTAGCTGCACAATCTGCTCATGGATTTCCTCATGACACAAAGGGCCTCCTTATGACATTGGCGGTAAATGCCACCTACCACCACGGCAACGGTCGCCAACATACTGTCGCCATGGCTACCAGCCGCCAACCGCATTATGACTGCGGGTGGAACACCGCCAGAAGGCTGTCGGTATTCCGTCAACGGTCATGGCGGCAGATGGTGGTAAGGTGGCACTGCTGGCAGCAGCAGCGCCACGCCAGCAAAACACCGCCTACCGTATCATGAGCCATGATACAGCCTGACGGTGTTTTGATGGCGGACGCTGCTGCTGGCAGCAGCCCGCGTCCCGTCTCCCGCCGGAGGACCCCCTGCAAGCAGGTAAGTTGGGTTCTCCGACAGGAAAGGGGGGTGGGGGATGTTGTGTGTGTGTGTGGGGGGGTGTTGTGTGGGGGGGGTGTCTGTTTTTGTATGCGTACATGCGGTGTGAGTCGCGTGGAATGCGTGAATGAATGAATGTGAGTGTACGTGTATGTTGTGTGTTGTGAATGTGTGTGTGCTATAATGTATGTTAGTGTGTGTTGCATGGTGTGGGTATGTATGTATGTATGTGTGCATGGGTAGATGTGGGTATGCATGTGTGTATGAGTGTGTATGTGTGCACATGGGGATGTCGGGGGCGGGAGAGGGAGGGGGAGGACTCTGGGGAGGGGGGGGTGGGAGGGGGGCAGGGGAGACCCCTATCAGTGCCAGGGAAGGATTTCCCTGGCACTGATAGTGCCTACCGCCATGGTTTTCGGGGCGGTAGATTTGCCACGAAAACCATGGCGGTAGGCGGGGTCATAATCCCGAGGGTGGGATTGTGATGGCTGCCTGGCTGGAGACCAAAGTCTCCATTCTGGAGGCTGTTACCACCCTGGCGGACGGAGTGGTGCATTGGCGGTTTGGCTTGAGCCAAACCGCCAATGTCATAATTTGGGAAAATGTACCACCAGCCTGTTGGTAGTACCTTTCCCCAAATTACCGCCATCCGCCAGGGCCGTAATGACCCCCAAAGTCCCGTCCATTGGTATGCGCCACAGCAACTGCTTGTGTCAGGGCAAGGGCCACTAAAGCCTCTCAGAGATTCCTATGCATGACAGGGCTTCTGTCGGATTTAAGAAAGCCTCTTCAACTCCATATCATAATGCTTGAAAGTACTGTAGTAGTTACATAAGCCAAATCTGAATAGATTGTGATCACTTTTCCTATTCCTTGCTTAAGAGCTGCTATTAGGGCTATCAATTATGCTGCTTCTGCAGAACAATGTGCTGCCAGTGTTAGCTGCTCAACTATGGAGTGTGTCAGAGGAATCATGCTGCTGTGCTCTGACTAAAAAGTCTCCATCCTGGAGGCTGTTACCACCCTGGCGGACGGAGTGGTGCATTGGCGGTTTGGCTTGAGCCAAACCGCCAATGTCATAATTTGGGAAAATGTACCACCAGCCTGTTGGTAGTACCTTTCCCCAAATTACAGCCATCCGCCAGGGTCGTAATGACCCCCAAAGTCCCGTCCATTGGTAAGCGCCACACACTTTACAACAGCAACTGCTTGTGTCAGGGCAAGGGCCACTAAAGCCTCTCAGAGATTCCTATGCATGACAGGCCTTCCGTCGGATTTAAGAAAGCCTCTTCAACTCCATATCATAATGCTTGAAAGTAATGTAGTAGTTACATAGGCCAAATCTGAAGAGATTGTGATCACTTTTCCTATTCCTTGCTTAAGAGCTGCTATTAGGGCTATCAATTATTCTGCTTCTGCAGAACAATGTGCTGCCAGTGTTAGCTGCTCAACTATGGAGTGTGTCAGAGGAATCATGCTGCTGTGCTCTGACTAACTGCAGCACCTGTATGTCTTACTGCCGTGTCTTGATCAATAGTGGAGGATCCATCAACAAAATATATAACAGTACTGGGAATGGGATCTTCTACTGCTTTGCTAGATTCATTAGGAACAAGCGTTACACAATCGTGTGCATCATCCTTAGAGTCCAATAAAGGGTGAGCAAAAAGATGGAAGGATGGAGGTGACAATATAACCTCATACCCTGATACCCTCAGTGTGGTATGGGTATTCTTAGCCTTTTGAATGAAGCAAACACTGCATGGTCTGCATAGAGTATTGGAAGTGCCCCCATGACAATAAGGGGTGCTTTTCTGTACCGCAGTGGTGAGAGCTTGTTCAGAGGGGTAATGCCCCTTTATTACCGAGTCCAACAAACCACTGAAGTACGCAATCGGTTTTTGTCCCAGAGGATACTTCTGTGTCAGGACAGCTGTCATCACTTGACCATTGCAGCAAAACAAAAAAGGTAAAACTCTTTGGTGTAGTCAGGGCTCCCTAAAACTGGAAAGTTTGTTATCTCAGTTTTCAATCTTTGGAAATGTTCTCTAATTTCTGATGTCCAGGTTATTTTGTAGTGTCTGTCTCTTGCTTGCTTAATAGAAGTCAGTCGGGGAGCTATTAAAGTGTTGTAATCAAAGACCCATTGTCTCACATAATTGCAAAGACCAAGGAACTTCTGCATTCCCTTAGCAGTCTCTGGTTCAGTCATTTTCACATAGATGCTGCTCTCTCAAGAGCCACTTGCCAGCAGCTGACAGTAATTGCCCTAGATATTGGACCTCCTCCTGACAATACTGAACTTTGTCTTTCTCCACTTTATATCATCCATCTCTGTGCGTGAGGGAGCAGATAAGGTATAGGTCCTCATTATGACATTGGCGGTAAATTACAAATACCGCCGCGCTGACTGCTGCCAACATACCGTCGCAGAGATGAACATCTGTCTGCCAGATCATGACACATACACAGAAAGACAACACAACCACAAATCCGCCGAACCCACTGAATGTGATAAACTGTCAGTACCACCACCCATACCATTACGCCACCAAAAAAACACCATCCAAATAATAACCCACAAATCACCACAGCAGACACTCAATGGCAGTAAACCATTGGCAGTGCCACTAAGGCGGACATGGCCATCCAAAAACAAAACAGGACAACATTGGCCGGAGCCAAAAAACCACACCTGACACAAATACACACATACCACACACCCACCAACAGCACTATAAAACACACACACCCACATCACCCACAATCCTTTGCAAACACGAGAAGACTGCTGCACTTTGCCACACCAATCCCTGAAAGAACTGTACACACACACCACAACTACCCATTCATCCATCACACACCACACACCCCACCACTTCACACATCACCCTCTACACAACACACTCCACACAACACCCATGTCCCCACAAAGGCACCCCCGGTTCACTGATGAGGAGCTGCGGGTCATAGTGGAGGAAATAGTCACGGTAGAGCCACAGCTGTTGAGCAGATCTCCACTGCCAGGAAGATAGAGCTATGGCGGAGAATCGTGGACAGGGTGAACGCCATGGGACTACATCTCCGCACAAGGGACGACATAAGGAAGAGGTGGAACGACCCACGGGGAAAGATGCGTTCTATTGCAACAAAGCACCAACTCGCCATCAGGAGGACTGGTAGTGGACCCCCACCTCCTCCCCCACAGCTGACAGCATAGGAGGAGCAAGTCTTGGCAATACTGCATCCTGAGGGACTCACTAGAGTAGCCGGAGGACTGGACACTGGTGAGTTAACATTTACTACCTATCACCCCCCCATACCTGCATGCCACCACGACCCCTCACCCTGACTCCCATCACCCCACTCCATCCCACACAGTGCACCACCCCAATTATGAAACTGAAATGCCAAGCCCTGCATGCCATACTCACTGCATGAACATCCCTTACAGCTCTGCTTGCACACCCACCACCAATGCATGCTCAGCATGGAGAACTAACAATCCCACAATCTATCTCCATATACAACAAAAGGTGGAATGACAACAGCAATAACGCTAGGAAAGCTAGTATTGCAGAATATGTCACAGACATGTAGCATAATACATCGCTTCCATCCCCACAGGTGCCCCAGCCAATGTCAGCGGCGAGGAGGTGCCACGGTTACCCAGTCCCCCACCAGAAGATGCCCCCAGTGATGACAGCAGCTCAGGAGCTCTGGATCTAGATGAACTCCCAGGCCCATCTGGGACCACTGGTCAGTCGGCTACTCCATCCCACAGCCAGTCCATCACAGCGCGCCCCCCCTCAGAATCTAACACCAGAGCAGCCAGCCAACGCACCCACACCTCTGTCCCCAGGACATGTCAATCAGTAGTGTGCCCACCTGTATAGGTACCTGAGTCCACACCACACAGGCAAGACAATGAGGGTCCTGGTGTCAGTGGGAGTGGGCACACCGTTCAGGGGGCACAGGAACAGGGGGCCAGGGACACTCGGAGGACAGCTGTCCGCCAGGGGGAGGACAGGCCCAGGGAACCGACTGCCCAGGCGGCACTCACAAATATCCTCAGGGCATACCAGCAATCCCAGAACAGGATGGGTCAGGTGATCAACATCATGCAGGAGAAGCAGTGGCAGCAGTTGCAGGGCTTAAGTGCCAACATGGCCTCCATTGTAGGGGTGCTGGGTGACAAGGCAAACACCATGCAGGAGGACAAAGCACACCAGCGGGCCACTTCTACTAGAAACTCCACACAGAACCTCTCCACATCTACTGCAGCTAGTGGACAGGAGGCCCTGCCACAGGACCCACAGGCCACCAGCACCCCTCCCCCTGCAGAAGGTGAACCACCCCGCAAACATTCCTTGTGACCCAGACAGACACCAGAGACAGTTGGCAAGGCCAAAACCACCACCAGGAAATGAGCCCCTCCTGAATGTCCCACTTGTGTTCCACTGTTTCACCTTATCCACTTTGAACTGCCATTGCTCCCCTTCCTATGGCCCCTTGTACACTGGACCTGTGCAACAAACAAACTGGCCCACTACACTGGACTATTCCCAACTGTCACCCCACTCTGTTGCACTTTTCACTGTATACCAGAATAATTAATAAACACCCTTGGACACAATTTGAGTAATAGTGCTTTATCTGAAGTAAATGTACAATGTATTGAACTGTATTGAACTGCATGATCCTGTGCAAATGTCCAGTAATATGTTGATCCATCCTACATATGTGTCTCAGCAGTCTGTACACATCACAGCATTACACAGTTGTCACCACACCAACATCTGCAATAAGGGAAGGCATAGGTGACAGTCAGTTGGGATGCCAATGTAGTGACTGGCATTATGCTACAGCCACACAGTACAGCACTTACATGGAAAAATATTTAGTTCAACAGTCCTACCTGAGTGTCATTGGAAGTACTGCTGTATCATGTGTCCTGTTGTCCACATCCTCCTCCTCTTCACTGTCCTCACTGTCAAGGCTGCCACAGGTGCATTGTCACCCCCCTCCTCCTGCAGATAGGGCACATGGCGTCAGAGGGGCAAATTGTGCAACATGCAGCACACAATAACAATCTTGCAGACGTTCTCAGGGGAGTAGCATAGGGCTCCACCTGTCCATGGAGGCACCTGAAACTGGCCTTCAGAGACCGAAGGTCCTTTCAACAATCCTCATGGTACGCCCGTGAGCATCATTGTACCTATTCTCAACCCCTGTTTTCGGATTCCTAACAGGGATCAAGAGCCAGGACAGGTTTGGGTAGCTAGAGTCACCTGCAAGAAGTGAGGGCCACACATTAGCCTTGCACAATGGCATGGGGTATGACTCCTGAAGGCATACACGGACATACATTGGGTGGGTACTCAGGCTCACCTATAAGCAACACTCTGTACCTCTGTAGTTGTGTCATCAGCTGTGGGACGCTGCTATTCCTCAGGACAAAGGCATCATGCTCTGACCCAGGATACTTGGCAGTGACATGGGAGATGTACTGGTCAGCAAGGCACACCATCTGGACATTGAGTGAGTGGAAACTCTTCCTATTCCTGTACACCTGTTCATTGGCCCGGGGGAGGGAGGACTAAGGCAATATGGGTCCCGTCAATGGCCCCAATCGCATGTGGTATAGGTCCCATTGCATAGAATCCAGCCTTCACAGTGGGCAATTCATCAACCTAGGGGAATGTGTTGTAGCTGCACGTGTGGTGAGCAAGGCTGCCAAAACCCTTGAAAGCACAATAGAGAACATTGGCTGTGACATTCCTGCAGCCAAGCCCAATGTCACCTGGAAAGAGCCTGTTGCCAGGAAATGGAGCACTGATAGTACCTGCACAAGAGGGGGATTACTGTGGTGCAACGGATAGCAGGTAGCAGATCAGGCTCCAATTGTGCACACAGATCTGTGATTGTGACCCTGTCCAGACGATAGGTGAGTATGATGTGCCTCTCCTCCAGTGTAGCCAAGTCCACAAGGGGTCTGTACATGGGCGCTTGCCTCCTCCTCCTATCCCTCGCAGTGGTTGGTACCTAAGTGACCCAAAAGTAAGCAGAGAATGACAAGAACTATGGACACACTACATCAGTGTACACAGAGCATGTTTGTATGTTGGACACTGGAATTGTCTGGGTGTGTGCATTTGACACCAATGACACACTTTTAAATCACTACATGTGTACTAGCAGTAGAAAATGGCAAGTGCCTGTTCTGTATGCAGGGACAGGTGAAAGTGACCTCACTCCGCCGGCGTAAGCGTCATGGCAGGAGGCGGTCTGCACTGCCATGCAATTCCGCGTTGGTTAACATGGACCTCTATGGAGTACAGGAATCAATGATGATCAAAGCTGGCGATGACGGTGTTCAGTGCCGCTGATGTGACCGCCATTTTCTGTCTGTCACTTCACTTGAGTCCTGACTTGTCACAGGACCACATCTCCACTGCATGTGCTACTGTGACCTGTGTATGGAACCTGCCATGGCCCATGCAATAGGGGAAAGGGCCCCAGCCTTCAAGTCGGAGGAGTTGGAGAGGCTTGTGGATGGGGTCCTACCCTGTATGTGTAGTTGTATGGGCCTCCAGGCCAACCTCATGGGTACGTTGCATGGAACATGGCTGCATGTAGATGTGTGTGTGTGTGTGCTATCAGTGTGTCATTTGGTGGGGTATGGCTGGTGGCAGTGTCAATGCAGTGGTTCGGGTCATGTGTGTGTCTGATAAGAGGGAAATGTAGTATGTAGGCCATATGTGTGACAGGCTGGACTGTGTGGTTCATGGTGTCCCTCTGTCTGCGTTTCCTCTTCAGGGCAGCGCCCATCAGAAGAAGGGGTTGTGGCGTGCCATCGCCAAGGACGTGCAAACCCTGGGGGTCCATTACCAGCAGAACACGCACTGCAGGAAACGGTGGAAGGACCTGAGATGCTGGGCCCGGAAGACCACGGAGGCCCAGCTGGGGACAGACTCCCAACGAGGGAGGGGGCCCATCGGAACCTGACCCCCCTGATGGCCTGCATACGGCGGTGGCCTACCCAGAGTTAGATGGGTGCTTGGGGGCATCCTAGCAGCCACAAGGGGGTGCGTTCAGTGTGTGTGACAACCATCTTTGTTGCCTGGCATGGGATTTGGGTGCAGGGTTCTAGTCAGTGGATGCCCCAATATACAAGCTTAGACATTGCTGCGTGGTACAGCTTAGGAATTTTGTGTGTAATGCATATTTTAGATAGCTAGGTAACTGGCTTTCCATGTCAGACAGGGCTTAGTTGGTTCAAGTTGGTGTGCAGATGGCAGTGTTTGGCTCCTACCTGCTGTGGAACCTAGCCAATGGTATGCCAGTGTAGTCCATACTGCCCATTCTTAGTCCCTGTGTGTGATAGTGACATGTATGCCATCTGTGCTGTTGGTGCTCTGATTGAACCCGTGCTCCCTTTCTTTCTCCCCCTCCTTCCTTTTGTCATCCTGTCCATGTGTGCATTAGCATCATGTGGAGAAGGAGCAGGGGCACCGGCAAGTGAGGAAGCTGCAGCCCACAGTACGCAGGAGGCAGAGTCCACCGACACCAAGGGGACAAGTGGGATGGAGGGCGAGGGGAGCCCCATGGGGGGGGACAGGAGCTGATACAACTGACTCTGATTCCAACTCCGATGGGAGCTCCCTGGTGGTGGCGGACCCCTCTGGGACCACCACAGCTACAGGTTCTACCGCCACCCCCATACCAGCACCACCCTCCCAGTAGCCCCCCACCGAGTTGCCTGTGCCCGCTCACCCAGAAGGGTGGGCGTCTCCTTTGCCCCAGGCACCTCAGCCCCTGCCCCAGTCAGCCCTGCTGCCCTACGTGAGGAGGCTTTTGACCTCCTGAGTGCCATCTCTGTAGTGCAGTCAACCATAGTGAATGCCATCCAGGGGCTGGCATCCCAGATGCAGCAATGCAATGGCTTCCTGGAGGGCATTCACAGTGGCTTGGCAGCCCTACAGAGATGATTTCAGGCTCGGGCCTCCTCTCTGATGGCAGCCAATGTCCCTGTTTCGTCCATCCCCCCCTCCAACTACCACTTCCCAGTCCCAGCCTCCTCTCCCCAAGCCCATACCACGCACACATTCGGACAAGCATGCACCCAAAACAACAGACAAGAGTCGCACAGAAAAACACAGGCAGCACACTTCAGTCCACAAGCACTCACACAGCCAACACACATGCACACACAACATCATCCGCTGCCTCCACTGTCTCCCCCTCCTCCTCCTCCCTCACAGTCACATCAGCACTCACACCTGCATGCACTGCATGAACAGTCCCAGAACCTGCCACTTGCACAGCCTTGCCCACAGTCACCACAACAGCACCCGCAGACATTCACCCCACACACCACATGTGCAGTCACCACCATCACCACCTCATGCAGCACACCCACCTCACATGCAGACACCACAACATCCATCCACACGTCCTGTTTGACCTCCCCTACCCTGTCTGCCCCCCTCCAAAGACAAACGCTCGCACTCAGACCCCCAACAGACATCCACCTAACACATGCACACTGCCCATGCATCTGCACCCAAGTCCAGCATACCTCCTCCTCCTACAACCACTACCTCTACTCTCATTCCTCCTCCCACACCCCACCCCATTGGCCCTAAGAAGCTTTTACTTTCCCACCCTGACCTCTTCCCTACCCCTCCCACCATCCTGACCGTAAGAGAAAGGTCCCACCCCCCCCCACCCAGTACCTCCATCACCAAGTTAGCCCTGTCTACCCCCTAAGACTACAGTTGTCACTAAGGGGCATTTGAGTGGAACTACGAACCCCCAACCCAAGACCACTGCCCACCCCCAAAATGGAAGGGTAAAGTGCTGAGCCTTCCAATACACAAACCCAAGGACCCCCCCACCGCCCAAAATGAAACCCTCCCTCCACCCCCTCCACCCCCTGAGGTGCCTGCCTTTTTCCAACATGATGCTCCTGCACAGTGGAGTCCTGATGTTGTCAGGAGTCAAGTTGGGGCTTAGTCTTTGCCCTGTGGGCATTTTCAGAGTTTGAACTGGCCAATGGCCCTGCATGTATATATGCAAGTCTGTATTTGTTTGGATTTGGGCTCTTCATCCTACTAGATTACAGTGGTTGGAACAGAGGTATGTGTCCTGGCTTTCTTTGATTCTGGGTTCTGTTACTGTGGATTAACTCTGCAGATGGTGCTGGGTGTGTGGTGTGTGTGTGTATGGTGTGTGTTGTGCATGCTCGTGTCACTCTCCCCTCCCTCCCTCCCTCCATTGTGTGCTAGGCGGCTGTACTCACCATCGTCGTCTTCATCGGCGTTGGTGCTCCAGGATGGCCATGGCACGGGACAGCAGCGGGAAGACTTGTAATTCTGGTTCCATGGAGGCCACGGATCCTCTGTGTCCCTGGAGGTGAGTGTCTCCTTTTATTTGATGTGTTTCCGCCAGGCTTTTGGTGGCATTGCTAATGCCCCGGAAATCCTGGGGGTGTGCTATGTCAAAATATGGTGGCCGGGTCCTTGTCTTCCCCCTGCCTGGAGATTGCTACCGCCATCTTCAGTGGTCGTACCGGACTGGCGGTTGGGGTGGTACATTGGCTGTCTATGGGAGGGATCAACGCCATGGTCATTATTTGGTGGTCATTACCGCCGGCCTGGCGTCGGTACTGCCGGCGTGACGGTCAGCTGACCGGCAATGTCATAATGACCACCATAGTATATTTTCTGCACTGTTGTTCTGTGGGGCTACAGGCAAATATATTTTCTACTTATTGCAAAAGATGTCTGCCACACTGAAAGTTTGTCATGTCAGTTTTCGCCATTCTTTTGAAAATACTTGGGGATTCACAATATGCTTGAGGCAACCGAGAATACAAACACTGAGTGCCATGTCACTCACCTGGCTCTTGTCTGCAGAGACGATGCTGGACCTCTTATCTCTCCTTGGGTGGCGTCTCATCAGGGAACTGTATCTTCCACCACAGAAGGGAGGGTAGATTGGGACAAAATAACAAACAGAGAGACGTTTGTGGTTTCAAGTTCGGCTACCGTCTTCTTGGAGTGGTACGCATGTCTCTTCTCTGTCCTGGAGAGTGTTGTGATATGTGCATGATGTAGTGCGCAGTGAGCTGTACTGCAAATACAAGTAGAGAGGTTATTCAACAAATGAGGAGTTGTGAAATATTCCCTACCGCCTTTTGTCATGTGTACTAACAGTCACTTACACAATAATGAATTTATTGCTGCATAGCCTTCCAACAAACAAATGTTACCCTCCGAGTTGTGGCACACCCGGAAGAAGCTATATCATATTTTCACACCACACACCAAAGTACACCTTGTTTGTTCAACACCAGGTGCACAAGAGTGTGCTTTTGTATTTCACAGACTACAACACAATAAAGGATGGCACATCAGAATGTCAATGGGCACCAATACAAAGGCTTCGGTAAGCATGTTAAATAATATTCACAATGTCTCAATGTTGAAGAGTTGTCCTGTTTTCTGATTTTCATCATCATAAAAACAAGTCCTTGGTTGATATGCGTTCTGTTAGTGCACTAACCTTAAGGATGGTACTTAACCATGTTTTCTCCTTTAATACTGTAGGTGCGGCATTGCAGGGATGATGTTCGCTGTGTCAGGGAAGAAGATGTCTGCAGCATCAGAGATTTGCAGGAGAACCGCAAAGCAGAAGATGCTCGGCCGGGTTGTGGAGACATTCAGGTGAGCAGGATCACTGAAGAGGATACTTCCTCTTCAACCAGAGGGTAAGCCAAGCACTGCCTCATGGTTTGATTGCAGTATAAATACTGTTCAGAAATCCTGATAAGTGAGCCCAAATATCCCCATTGCCATGTACGTATGAGTCAGCCCAAATATCCCCATGGTCATGTGCTTATGGGTCAGCCCAAATATCCCCATAGTCATGTGCTGATGAATCAGCCCAAATATCACCATAGATATGAGTCGGCATGAAGGCCCTGGGGGACGATACTGTTGTACTTTGTTGTGTTATCACTTGGTGGCCTAGAGCCCCAGGGGATAATTACCCTGCCAAGAATGTTGTCAAGCCTATGGGGCAATGAGTTCCATGAACAGCCAGGGAGGCATTGAGACGTGTCCTCAATTCCACAAGCCCCCCACACACAACGTACAGGAGGAATGAGAACACCAGGAGGTCATGGTCATGACACTGAGTCCTGTGATAGAAAAATGCTGTCAAATAATGACTGGATGAAGAGGCATGCTAAAGAAAGCTTTCTTAAGATCTATGACAGAGAAAAACTTTGCCTTCTGAGGAATGTTTGTCAAAATAATAGAAGGGTCAGGTACAACTGGGAATCTGGTACCACTACATCATTCACATGTCTTGAACCATAAGCCTAATATGACCCTTACATTTCTCAATCAGGTAAATCAAGGTGTTACAAGGAGATACTCCAGGATAAATTACTCCTTTCCCTACTAACACCTGTAAGGTGGGGTAATGCTCTCCTCTGCTTCTTTGGATAGGGGATTATGCCTCGTACTCGACAAGATAGCACCCTCTTTCAACGTTATAATGAATGAGGTGGTGGTGCAGATAAGACCTACATCATGGGGACACTTGGACCACAGAGTAGCTGGTACTTAGGAAAGATCAGCATCTCTGACAGAATCAAAGACTCTACGTGGAGTGGGCATCCCTACTTCTAATACTGTTGGTAGACCTATTTAGCAGCTTCTAATAGGCATGCTGTTTTAGCCATAGGCCAACAGCCTGTGCCCTTTAGCCTAGAAACAATTCATTTTTATATATAACAGAAGCTCTTCTCTGCAGTGATGTCTTTTTTTCTTTTATTTCATACACTCTCAGCACAAGAATTGTTTTCATTCCTTTTATTCTGACATTCTTGTTCTGTGCTTTGCTCAAGGCTGTCTCTAGCACTGTCAGCACAAAGCGTTCCATCATGATCTCTGCCACTTCACAGAAACAGGCGTATTTTCACGTCAGGGCATCCTTTCTAGAACACCAGCTGTTTTATTACAAAACAGCCCTTTGCCCCCTATACGTTAGAGGTACGGTTCCAGCCAGAAGACTTGCTACTGCATGCTATTATACCATTGCAGCTATCTGCTGAGACTTCACATCTTTTCCAGCCATAAGGGAGAGGCCTCTCAGTAGACCGACAGCCCTCTTTGCTACTACTACATTCAGGTATGGGGGATGGTGTCTTTCCCGGGACCCTCAATGGTGGATTAGGCTAACACTGCCATGCTCATGTAGTACTTTGGTGGCGTAGGTAGGAATCCCAAAACTTTGCACTCTGACAATAGGTTGGCAATGTTTCTATGTTTTACTTTGCTTGTCACCATATTTTTATTGTTATGTTTTATCATCCTTATCATTGCAGTTCATGCTATTTTATCTAGAACGCATTTGTTTCAATAAACCATACTGAACCAATTCTTGCTTCTATTTGTCTTTGCATACGAGAGATGATTGTAACTGAGAGAGGATGAGATCTGTTCCACCACGGTTTTCCCTGAGAAATCAGGATTTTATCTGCACGGCTGACACGAATCGCTGCATCTAAGTGAGGTACTGCTAGCTGGCTGAAAGGGTTAGGCCGAGAGTTGTCACCAGGAGTGGAACTGGACTTAGATCCTCCACATTCTAGTGGTGCTACTGCCCGAATCCAGCAGTCTCATTGATACAATGACAGCCAACATGTCAATTGTGTCCTTAAAGGTATGTCATCCTGAAAAACTATAATCATAATTTTCTTGGGTTCATCATCAAATAGCTGGTCATCCAGTATTTCCTCAACCGTTTTACCTGGCTCGATGAATATATTACATGCCCATAGGATGTGGTTATGATCACAAGCTATCAGAGCATCATAGGTTGGTATTATTTCTAATGCCTCTATTTGTAGCATTAGTTTGCTGTCAGGTATCCAAGAATCCTTTCCCTGTCCTCAGAAAAGAAAATCTTAGCGTAACTGAACCTCTATTTCCAATAGCTCTGGTGTTTCTTCTGCTACTGTGTATATCGTTGTGTTAAATGCCTCTATATCAGTGGGTCAAGCTCTGATTTGATCTCTAGTAGAAGAAACTACTGTTACAACCCTGATCCTGGAAGAAGGGATTCCAGGGGTGGAATAAATCATAGTACCATCAGACTAAAAATGGACAGTGATGTTTAGTTTAGCCATAAGATCCCTTACCAATAAATTAGCTAGGGCCATTGGAGAAAATAATAAGCTGCCATCAACATCTCTTCCTCCTATCTCAATCTCTACCTGCTTAGTGAATGGAACCCTCATTACCGCCCCAGAGAATCCTTGTGTGTCCATTGAGTTGTTAGAATTTAGAAGATCTCCCTCTCGGATACAAGATCGAGTTGCTCTTGTATCTATGAGCAATGCATATTACCTATTATTTATTGCTACCTCCACAGTGGGATCCTTATTGGGCCTGTGCATCACTGACAATACTGGGCAAATGTGACTACTCTGTAGGCATCTTCATTGCGTGCATCCTCCCATGTAATTTGTTTGGAAGGGATTTCCTCCTCTCACAATTATGCCTCCTTGTCCACCGTGGGATGCAGTAGCAATTGGGAGTGCTTAATAGCTGTGCTGTGGCGGTAGTTGTTGCATCTGAGGCATTACTAGGTGCTGTGTTTTTTGTTGTGGTATTCTGAGTACATTTACAATTTGTGGGTTTGCCTGTGGTTGCATTGTTGTATTTCCTGGCTGATTGCAAACCCCTGCCCTTCCATTTCGTTAACCCCATCTCTTGGTCCAGCAGTCTCTAATGATAAAAATGGCATGTCTGATCTATCCTCTGGGGGCTTACCGTACCGCTTCCGGTACCTCCTCATCCTCCTCTACCACTTTCATATGCCCTTGCATTATCTTGCTGTTGAGGATACTGTTGTTGGGTGGTCCCTGAGACCTGACCCACAGATATGGCAGACATCTGAGCATTGGCTGGTACTAAAGTACCTTTCTGTTGCTTCTTTCTTTGCTAGTTTTTTCTGTACTAACTTGGCTGCTGTCTTCCCCGTTACCTCCTTCTTGTTCCTCTCTTTTTCTTGTTACTTTTTACAAAAATTTATTATATGTGCCTGGGTCTCCATTCAAGGTTTGGCTTCCAATGACACTATGTTGCCTAAATTTTCCTACACATCACAGGGTAAACCCTTCTTTACGACATTATAAAACAACACAGCATTTCCCCCTGTTACTTCCCGACCTTGGCCTACTACTTGAATCCATTTCTCTTTCATCATGCTTAAGACTTGGGCAGGGTCCTCATTTGGCTGCATTGATTGACCAATGACAGACCAAATGTCTGGCCTATCGGGATACATTTTCCCCTGATGATCTCAGACTATTGGCCAAACCAAGTTAAATGGGGACCCATCACATCTGTTTTTAGTATGGGTGACAATTCTCACTCCAGTTTTATAGAAGACAGTATGGGGGTCATTCTGACAGCGGCGGTCTCTGACCGCCAGGGACAGGGTCGGCGGGAGCACCGCCGACAGACCGGCGGTGCCCCGCAGGGCATTCTGACCGCGGCGGTTCAGCCGCGGTCAGATGCGGGAAACCGGCGGTCTCCCGCCGGTTTCCCGCTGCCCTGCAGAATCCTCTATGGCGGCGGAGCGCGCTCCGCCGCCATGGGGATTCTGACACCCCCTACCGCCATCCTGTTCCTGGCGGGTCTGCCGCCAGGAACAGGATGGCGGTAGGGGGTGCGGCGGGGCCCCTGGGGGCCCCTGCAGTGCCCATGCCAATAGCATGGGCACTGCAGGGGCCCCCGTAAGAGGGCCCCACAAAGTATTTCAGTGTCTGCTATGCAGACACTGAAATACGCGACGGGTGCCACTGCACCCGTCGCACCCCTGCAACTCCGCCGGCTCCATTCGGAGCCGGCATCCTCGTTGCAGGGGCATTTCCGCTGGGCCGGCGGGCGCTCTTTTGGAGAGCGCCTGCCGGCCCAGCGGAAATGTATGAATGGCCGCCGCGGTCTTTTGACCGCGGTGCGGTCATTTGTCGGCGGGACCTTGGCGGGCGGCCTCGGCCGCCCGCAAAGGTCTGAATCAGGCCCTATATGTCTCATCTCCTATAAGGGAACTAAGTAGACTCTTTATATCCCCTATTGCCAGGGTGATGCCCTCAGATCATTTTTCTAAGTTTCTAATCCATTGCCCTGCTTCCTTTGTGAACAGTGGTAACAGTTTTTGAGGTCTCCCTAATACATTTGTGGCCATGGAACATAATGAGGTGCTCCAGGTCCCTTACGTATAAGGGGCATCTGGTGCACTAGGGTAAAGAGATGTTGGGGATTATACTGTGTGGCATACTTTTGCCATATGTGCAGACTCTGTTGCATACAGGGATAATCCCAGTCTGGATCTCCCTCACCATAGAGGATACAAATCTCAGCATCTACCATGCCATGTGGATCAAAGGACCCTTCTCTTGGCCATGGACTCATCTGCGGGGCTAGGCCTTCAGTCCACCCTGCTAAATTGCCGGTATAGGGTATGACATTGTACCAAGTGTTTTCTCCTTGGGTGACTATCTCATTAGGGGTGATATAATTGCTGTATGAAGCCGATTGAACACTAAGCTGAGTTATTGGTCTGTCATGTAGCGTCAATCCCCCTGTAACCTCACAAGATCCTTTTCTGGGGTATGGCTGACCATGCATTCCCTACACCCGTAACTGCTTGTGCTCTGTCACTCAGGGTTTCCTAATATTAGAGAAAGCACCCTGCTTTCCCTCTCCAGTTGTCTTTCTAAACATATGAGTGTGACTGGGTGACCCCATTGATATATCCCTATGATCAAGATCAATCAGGGGCCTTTCTCAGGAGCTAATGTTGTAGATGGGGTGTCTAGCTTCCTGATATTGAAGTATTTTACCCATGTCATCTGTGTATCTTTGAAGAGATTCTATTTTGTCTGCCATCTTCCCAAAATTTTACTGAAATCATTCTGATCCATTATCGTAATGCCCTTCCCTCCCTGCATCCCTCCCATCTTTTCTATCTTCACTTTGTGACAACCATTTCTGAATGTTCTCTGGTGTAATTATATCACCTCCATTCTCTTTTGCCAACGTGGCAAATTACCCTCAGTCTTTTTAAAGTCCTCATCTTTTTCTTGAGGTACTGACCAGTGGGCTATATCAATAACCCTATTCAAGTAATCATTCCACCTTGCATCATCTGCATTTTTCCGTTGTTTAGTAGACACCTGCCCTTTGACTACCCTTCCTTATTTGTCTCTTTTTTGTAACAAATGTGAAGTTGCCTATGATATATGTTACTGATTGTCATAGTCTCTTGGACCTTGCCCTTTGTCTCTCACCTCTTGGGGGGAGACCCGATCTAAATGTAAAGCAAACTGTGCTTTCAATTGTCCTGAGAACTGAGAATCACCCACACTTTGTTGTTTGGGAGTGCTTGTGTGTTTTGGTCTTGATGTCAGTAGGGCAACACTAGGGGGGTACTTCGGACATAATGGAGGGGTCCCAACCTCTGGATTCTCAAAACCCACTGCAGCTTCCTGTAATTGTGCTAATGGATACATTCTGAGTACCTTGGGAGAGTTACTCGTAGGGTCATATGAGGATGGGGGAATGGACAAGGTACAAGATGTGTCATTATTTAAAGAGTTTTTAGGCTTCACACAAAAGACTCACCAAAGGCTAACGCTTCTGTAACATAACTCTTGTATATTTCCTTTTAAGGTATGTGGTATTAAGTTCCAATATTGTGCAATGTTCATACACAATTTTGCATGCAACAACTCATTGCATTTTATCCACGTTTACCATTGCCAAAGAAACACGTCATATAATATACAAACATAAAATGGAGTCCACCTTGTCCTCACCTTAAAGATGGCAATCTCTGGGTCCTACCAGTCCTCCATAAATAGGCAGGACTTTTAGGTAACATGGTATCTGCTTACCTCATCATAAATGTGCTTTCCTGTGACAGGAGTCGTTTGGGGGCAAATGGGACTCTTGGCTGGATCGCCAAATGTTAAGGGAAAACAGGGATAAACAAGAGACAAGACTTCTCTTGGCAAGGCAAAAGTAGGCTTGCTTATTACAGCCAGGAGATCAGTCACCTCCGTGGAGATAATAAAGCTGATCTCAATTTGTTGCTCGCTGGCAGCTGCTTATATAGCTGAGAAAAGGATAACCTAAACACAATTGTCTGAAAAAGGCAAGAACAGGTCAAAGAATACATGAGTTAATAATATAATTTTACATAAACATCACATCACCTACGTCCTTTAAACGTGTAACCTTTTCTCTACATCTCTCTTTATCATAGTTCTAAGAAAGCTTTAATGAAACATTGACTTATTTTCTCTGAGTGTGTTCACTTTAATACTGTGTTCCGAAGACTTCTTATCTGACTCTGTATGCTTTAGCGTAAAGTCACCTTTGACCAATATTTTCTGAACCATGTCTCAATTAACGAGAATGGACTCTGCTTGTGTACTGGGATTATAATCTCTTCAAGGCTTTTAAACATGTCTTTCTATTTAACTGAATACCTGCTGAACTTGTGTTTCTGCTTTTTGGTGAGCTTTAATCTACATTGTATCTTTATGAAACAAAGGCATATGTAGCTCTTCAATTAGATATCGCTCTGCATTGCTTTCTATTAATGTCTGCATTAACATGATTTCCTCACATTTCATTTCCTCCTTAACACAGGCAAAGCTAAAATTAACCTATGCTCACCCTCTGGTAGCTTGGCATAGAGGAGTCTGGCTTTATTTAGAGGCAGTGTGTAAAGCATTTGTGCAACACTTCAAACAGAAAGATTTAATAACTAAAACAAGACCAATAGGACAAAATTCCAATAAGTAAAACGAGTTATACATTTTTAAAGACAACTGTAAAATATAGCTTAGAAGCAAGATGCACCAATTCTGAAATATCTGGTTATGTCGGACTTGGACAAAGTCAGAAGTTCAGGTCGACTGCGATGGAGCGTGTGCCAGCTACAGGGGCCCAGTTAGGCCTTCTGAACCAAAGTACCTTAAATCCTGGTTGTGGAGTGTTGAGTTGGTTACAAACCACACAGTAGAGGTAATGCATCAATTTTCTCCACACAACAGTGGTGATGGGTCTGTCCCGAGATGCGGTGGAGTTAGGGTGCAAGTTCATGCTGCATGGACATCGAGGATCCAGTCGCTGATATGAAGACCAGTGTCAAGGATGCGTTGTCAAGGCGATGCATCTGTTCTGATAAGTGTAGAGGCTGTGATGAAGAGTTTCGACATGGTTGTCAAGGCTGCCATTGACAGGGATCTGGGGACTTTGCACTGGGAAAAGCGTCACAGTGGCTGTTCCGAAGGCGATGCGCCATTTGCCCCAGGAAAAAGCGGAAATGCATTGATTCTGCTGCTGCAGCAGAGGATGTGTCTATTTCGCTGGAACAAACACCTTATGCCCACTTCAAAGGGTCCTGAACTGGGGAGGCACCAGGTCAGTCTTACAGATGGCGAGTCCAGGTGCAGGGCACGGTGGTTAGAAGTCTTTTATGTCCCTCTAGAATTGAGATCAGGAGACCAGCCAGCTAGCCCTTGGAGTCCCTCTGGGTTAAAGTGATGCAGCTCCAGTCCTTCTCACCCAGGAAGGTGGAACAGCAGGCAGCAGGGCAGCACAGCAAGGTAGGAGTCCAACAGAGTGGCAGTCCTTCAGCAGCACAACAGTCCTTCTTGGCAGAGTTTTCACAGGTCCAGAAGTATCAGGAGTTGTTTGTGTCAGAGGTCATTATGCACAGTTGGGCCTTTGAAGTGGGGAGGATTTCAGACACAGGCTTTTGAAGTGCCCAGAGGTCCTGCACTGGCTCCAAACTCACTACGGGGGATTATGCAGCTCTTTGTGTGGGGAAAGGACACAACCTATTCAGGTGTAAGTGACGCTGGATCCAGTTCCTCCCTTCTATCCTCCCAGGATGGCCCATGAAGTCAAATTTAAATTTCATTTGTGTCTGGTTGTCTAGGGGGAATGCACAAAGCCCAGCTGTCACCCATCCCAGACAAACAATCAGAGACAAGCAGCAGGCACCAAATGGCTAAAGTCAGAAAATGCCAAATTTCAAAAAGTGACATTTTTAGAATCACAATTTACAATTCAACTTCATCAAAAGTTGTAAATTTGAATTGTGATTCCAGAGACAGCAAACTCAAACCTTTATCTCTTCAAAGATTGTGAATTACACTCATAGGATGACATAAGGTAATGTCAATGTTATCCTAAAGGAGAGATAGGCCTTGCTGTACTGAAAAACGACTTTGGGAGTTTTTCACTACCAGGAAATGTAAAACTTAAGCGTATATGTCCTACCTTTAACATATATTGACCCTGCCCTCTGGGCTGTCCAGGGCCTATCTTAGGCATGACTTATATGTGTAAAAAGGGAATGTTTGGGCCTGGCAAAGGGGTTATTCTGCAATGGCAGGCCTGAGACATGGTTAAAGGGCTACTTAACTGGGTGGCACAATCAGTGCTGAAGACCCACAAGTAGCATTTCATTTACAGGCCCTGGGTATACATAGTGCATTTTACTAGGAACTTATAAGTAAATGAATTATGCCAATTGGGTATAAGACAATATTATCATGTTTAGGGGGGAGAGCGCACGCACCTTATAGCAGTGGTAAAGTGCACAGAGTCCTAATATCAGCAAAAACGAGGTCAGAAAAATGAAGAGGTTATGCAAACAGGATGAGGGGAAGACCAAGCTAACACTGTCAGATGTAATACCATTTATTTCACATCATCCGGAAAGGTGTCTCAGTGATATGGTGTTTAGCCTGAGGTCTGCGAAGGCTATGCAGTGAGTCTGCAACTATTTAGAAAATTAAATATTAGAGGATTAATAAACTATATGCCCAGGAAAGAGAATTGCCAATTTTGAAATTCTCTCTAAATATCAAGGAAATCTTAAGTTAGTGTCTTTAGCTTGATTTGTGGGAGCAGCAAATATAGCAAATGCCGTCTAGTATGGACGGTTGGTCACTTAATTGAAACAGTGGTACACACTGACAAAAAACATAGCATGCATTTGAAACAAAAAAGACATAGGGGGTCATTACAACCCTGGCGGACGGTGTTAAAGTGGCGGTAAGACCGCCAACAGGCGGGCGGTAAAAATTTTGCAATTACGACCGTGGCGGAAACCGCCAACAAAGACAGCCACTTTAACACTCTGACCGCCACGGCGGTACAAACAAACAGCGCGGCGGTCACCGCCAACAGACAGGCGGAGGACAATGTACCGCCCACACTCTTATGACAGGCCAATCCGCCACCTTTTCCGGGGCGGATTCACCGCGGATAAAAACACGGCGGAAACAGGATTTTCGAATGGAAAACGCTCACCTCTACACACTCCACGAGGAACGAGGACACCATGGAGCCAGAACTCCATATTCTTCCAGCGATAGTCTTCCTGCTCCTTCTACCAGGAGCACCAACGCCGGCGGCGAAGACCACAGTGAGTACTGCACCTACGACACAGGGGAGGGGGGAGGCAAAAAACAGGGACACACACACGCAACACCCCCACCCCCACCCTAACCCACTACAACAAACACACCAATGCATATCTAAACATTACAGTTACACCCTCCAACCCCCCCCGGAAGAATGCAAAGACAAAAGGAAATGAGTGTAACCATTGTAATATATCAAAATTCAGTAAGCAAATATATACAAATATACACAATTTACAAAATATAAACCAAGATCAGTAGTCCAGGTATTGCACCATTCATAGTCCGTGGACCACTGGACCCAAAATGAATGGGCGAGGCCCACACACAACACCAGATCAAAACAGAGAGAACACAGCAGGGGCATCAGATAGAAAAACAACAGGCACCTCAGGGGGAAGGGAAGGGAGGGCACCTCAGCCGGATGAGTGCACAACGCCAGATCCACGAGGGGGCTCCATGCCCATTGATGTATCCTGGGGAGTGCAAAGCCACAGTCTCTCAAGTCTCTACAGTGGGTGGTTTGCCCACTGCATTATCCTGGGGAGTGCAAAGCCACAGTCTCTCAAGTCTCTACAGTGGGTGGTTTGCCCACTGCATTATCCTGGGGAGTGAAAAGCCACAGGCTCTCAAGTCTCTACAGTGGGTGGTTTGCCCACTGCATCGTCCTGGGGAGTGCAAAGCCACAGTCTCTCAGGTCTCTCCAGTGGGTGGTTTGCCCACTGCATCATCCTGGGGAGTGCAAAGCCACAGTCTCTCAAGTGCATGCCTTTCTCCACTGGTTCTGGAGGGGGCTTTGTGCCCAGAGTGCTTCATCCTGCCAAGGACTGAGGTAGTGGATGTGATACTCCACTGGTTCTGGAGGGGGCTTTGTGCCCAGAGTGCTTCATCCTGCCAAGGACTGAGGTAGTGGATGCATGTCTCCACTGGTTCTGGAGGGGGCTTTGTGCCCAGAGTGCTTCATCCTGCAAGGACTGAGGTAGTGGGTGTGATACTCCACTGGTTCTGGAGGGGGCTTTGTGCCCAGAGTGCTTCATCCTGCCAAGGACTGAGGTAGTGGATGCATGTCTCCACTGGTTCTGGAGGGGGCTTTATGCCCAGAGTGCTTCATCCTGCCAAGGACTAAGGTAGTGGAGGTGATCCTCCACTGGTTCTGGAGGGGGCTTTGTGACCAGATTGCTTCATCCTGCCAAGGACTGAGGTAGTGGATGCATGTCTCCACTGGTTCTGGAGGGGGCTTTGTGCCGAGTGCTTCATTCTGCTAAGGACTGAGGTAGTGGATGTGATACTCCACTGGTTCTGCAGGGGGCTTTGTGCCCAGAGAGCATCACTCACCCCGTGACGGTCCCTGTTGCGTCAGTGCCCCTGCCGCTCATGGGCTAGCGGTGCTTGACTTGGCGGTCCTTGCCCTGTTCAGCGGTGCTTGCCCTGTTTAGCGGTGCTTGACTTGGCGGTCCTTGCCCTGTTCAGCGGTGCTCGCCCTGTTCAGCGGTCCTTGCCCTGTTCAGCAGTGCTTGACTTGGCGGTCCTTGCCCTGTTCAGCGGTGCTTGACTTGGCGGTGCTTGCCCTGTTCAGCGGTGCTTGACTTGGCGGTCCTTGCCCTGTTCAGCGGTCTTTGCCCTGTTCAGCGGTGCTTGACTTGGCGGTCCATGCCCTGTTCAGCGGTGCTTGACTTGGCGGTCCTTGCCCTGTTCAGCGGTGCTTGCCCTGTTCAGCGGTGCTTGACTTGGTGGACCTTGCCCTGTTCAGCGGTGCTTGACTTGGCGGTCCTTGCCCTGTTCAGCGGTGCTTGCCCTGTTCAGCGATGCTTGACTTGGTGGTCCTTGCCCTGTTCAGCGGTCCTTACCCTGTTCAGCGGTGCTTGACTTGGCGGTCCTTGCCCTGTTCAGAGGTCCTTGCCCTGTTCAGCGGTCCTTGACTTGGCAGTCCTTGCCCTGTTCAGCAGTGCTTGCCCTGTTCAGCGGTGCTTGACTTGGCGGTCCTTGCCCTGTTCAGCGGCCCTTGCCCTGTTCAGCGGTGCTTGACTTGGCGGTCCTTGCCCTGTTCAGCGGTGCTTGACTTGGCGGTCCTTGCCCTGTTCAGCGGTGCTTGACTTGGTGGTCCTTGCCCTGCTCAGCGGTCCTTGCCCTGTTCAGCGGCGCTTGACTTGGCGGTCCTTGACCTGTTCAGCGGTGCTTGACTTGGCAGTCCTTGCCCTGTTTAGCGGTGCTTGACTTGGCGGTCCTTGCCCTGTTCAGCGGTGCTTGCCCTGTTCAGCGGTGCTTGACTTGGCGGTCCTTGCCCTGTTCAGCGGTCCTTGCCCTGTTCAGCGGTGCTTGACTTGGCCGCCCTTGCCCTGTTTAGCGGTGCTTGACTTGGCGGTCCTTGCCCTGTTCAGCGGTGCTTGACTTGGCGGTCCTTGCCCTGTTCAGCGGTGCTTGCCCTGTTCAGCGGTGCTTGACTTGGCGGTCCTTGCCCTGTTCAGCAGTGCTTGCCCTGTTCAGCAGTGCTTGACTTGGACGTCCTTGCCCTGTTCAGCGGTGCTTGCCCTGTTCAGCGGTGCTTGACTTGGCGGTCCTTGCCCTGTTCAGCGGTGCTTGACTTGGTGGTCCTTGACCTGTTCAGCGGTCCTTACCCTGTTCAGAGGTGCTTGACTTGGCGGTCCTTGCCCTGTTCAGCGGTCCTTGCCCTGTTCAGCGGTCCTTGCCCTGTTCAGTGGTGCTTGACTTGGCGGTCCTTGCCCTGTTCAGCTGTGCTTGCCCTGTTCAGCGGTGCTTGACTTGGCGGTCCTTGCCCTGTTCAGCGGTGCTTGACTTGGCGGTCCTTGCCCTGTTCAGCGGTGCTTGACTTTGCGGTCCTTGCCCTGTTCAGCGGTCCTTACCCTGTTCAGCGGTGCTTGACTTGGCGGTCCTTGCCCTGTTCAGCGGTCCTTGCCCTGTTCAGCGGTGCTTGACTTGGCGGTCCTTGCCCTGTTCAGCGGTGCTTGCCATGTTCAGCGGTGCTTGACTTGGCGGTCTTTGCCCTGTTCAGCGGTGCTTGCCCTGTTCAGCGGTGCTTGACTTGGCGGACCTTGCCCTGTTCAGCGGTGCTTACCCTGTTCAGCGGTGCTTGACTTGGCGGTCCTTGTCCTGTTCAGCTGTCCTTGCCCTGTTCAGCGGTGCTTGACTTGGCGGTCCTTGCCCTGTTCAGCGGTGCTTGACTTGGCGGTCCTTGCCCTGTTCAGCGGTGCTTGCCCTGGTCAGCGGTGCTTGACTTGGCGGTCCTTGCCCTGTTCAGCGGTGCTTGACTTGGCGGTCCTTGCCCTGTTCAGCGGTGCTTGACTTTGCGGTCCTTGCCCTGTTCAGCGGTGCTTGACTTGGTGGTCCTTGCCCTGTTCAGCGGTGCTTGACTTGGCAGTCCTTGCCCTGTTCAGCGGTGGTTGCCCTGTTCAGCTGTCCTTACCCTGTTCAGCTGTGCTTGACTTGGCGGTCCTTGCCCTGTTCAGCGGTCCTTGCCCTGTTCAGCGGTGCTTGACTTGGCGGTCCTTGCCCTGTTTAGCGGTGCTTGCCCTGTTCAGCGGTGCTTGACTTGGCGGTCCTTGCCCTGTTCAGCGGTGCTTGCCCTGTTCAGCGGTGCTTGACTTGGCGGACCTTGCCCTGTTCAGCGGTGCTTGCCCTGTTTAGCGGTGCTTGACTTGGCGGTCCTTGCCCTGTTCAGCGGTGCTTGCCCTGTTCAGCGGTCCTTGCCCTGTTCAGCAGTGCTTGACTTGGCGGTCCTTGCCCTGTTCAGCGGTCTTTGCCCTGTTCAGCGGTGCTTGCCCTGTTCAGCGGTGCTTGACTTGGTGGTCCTTGCCCTGTTCAGCGGTGCTTGACTTGGCGGTCCTTGCCCTGTTCAGCAGTGCTTGCCCTGTTCAGCGGTGCTTGACTTGGTGGTCCTTGCCCTGTTCAGCGGTCCTTACCCTGTTCAGCGGTGCTTGACTTGGCGGTCCTTGCCCTGTTCAGCGATCCTTGCCCTGTTCAGCGGTGCTTGACTTGGCGGTCCTTGCCCTGTTCAGCGGTGCTTGCCCTGTTCAGCGGTGCTTGACTTGGCGGTCCTTGCCCTGTTCAGCGGTCCTTGCCCTGTTCAGCGGTGCTTGACTTGGCGGTCCTTGCCCTGTTCAGCGGTGCTTGACTTGGCGGTCCTTGCCCTGTTCAGCGGTGCTTGCCCTGTTCAGCGGTGCTTGACTTGGTGGTCCTTGCCCTGTTCAGCGGTCCTTGCCCTGTTCAGCGGCGCTTGACTTGGCGGTCCTTGCCCTGTTCAGCGGTCCTTGCCCTGTTCAGCGGTGCTTGACTTGGCAGTCCTTGCCCTGTTTAGCGGTGCTTGACTTGGCGGTCCTTGCCCTGTTCAGCGGTGCTTGCCCTGTTCAGCGGTGCTTGACTTGGCGGTCTTTGCCCTGTTCAGCGCTCCTTGCCCTGTTCAGCGGTGCTTGACTTGGCCGTCCTTGCCCTGTTCAGCAGTGCTTGACTTGGCGGTCCTTGCCCTGTTCAGCGGTGCTTGACTTGGCGGTCCTTGCCCTGTTCAGCGGTGCTTGCCCTGTTCAGCGGTGCTTGACTTGGCGGTCCTTGCCCTGTTCAGCAGTGCTTGCCCTGTTCAGCAGTGCTTGACTTGGACCGCCTTGCCCTGTTCAGCGGTGCTTGCCCTGTTCAGCGGTGCTTGACTTGGCGGTCCTTTCCCTGTTCAGCGATCCTTGCCCTGTTCAGCGGTGCTTGACTTGGCGGTCCTTGCCCTGTTCAGCGGTGCTTGGCCTGTTCAGCGGTGCTTGACTTGGTGGTCCTTGACCTGTTCAGCGGTCCTTACCCTGTTCAGCGGTGCTTGACTTGGCGGTCCTTGCCCTGTTCAGCGGGCCTTGCCCTGTTCAGTGGTGCTTGACTTGGCGGTCCTTGCCCTGTTCAGCGGTGCTTGCCCTGTTCAGCGGTCCTTGCCCTGTTTAGCGGTGCTTGACTTGGCGGTCCTTGCCCTGTTCAGCGGTGCTTGACTTTGCGGTCGTTGCCCTGTTCAGCGGTGCTTGACTTGGTGGTCCTTGCCCTGTTCAGCGGTGCTTGACTTGGCGGTGCTTGCCCTGTTCAGCGGTGCTTGACTTGGTGGTCCTTGCCCTGTTCAGCGGTCCTTACCCTGTTCAGCGGTGCTTGACTTGGCGGTCCTTGCCCTGTTCAGCGGTCCTTGCCCTGTTCAGCGGTGCTTGACTTGGCGGTCCTTGCCCTGTTCAGCGGTGCTTGACTTGGCGGTCCTTGCCCTGTTCAGCGGTGCTTGCCCTGTTCAGCGGTGCTTGACTTGGCGGACCTTGCCCTGTTCAGCGGTGCTTGCCCTGTCCAGCGGTGCTTGACTTGGCGGTCCTTGCCCTGTTCAGCGGTGCTTGACTTGGCGGTGCTTGCCCTGTTCAGCAGTGCTTGACTTGGCGGACCTTGCCCTGTTCAGCGGTGCTTGCCCTGTTCAGCGGTGCTTGACTTGGCGGTCCTTGTCCTGTTCAGCGGTCCTTGCCCTGTTCAGCGGTGCTTGACTTGGCGGTCCTTGCCCTGTTCAGCGGTGCTTGACTTGGCGGTCCTTGCCCTGTTCAGCGGTGCTTGCCCTGTTCAGCGGTGCTTGACTTGGCGGTCCTTGCCCTGTTCAGCGGTGCTTGACTTGGCGGTCCTTGCCCTGTTCAGCGGTGCTTGACTTTGCGGTCCTTGCCCTGTTCAGCGGTGCTTGACTTGGTGGTCCTTGCCCTGTTCAGCGGTGCTTGACTTGGCAGTCCTTGCCCTGTTCAGCGGTGCTTGCCCTGTTCAGCTGTCCTTACCCTGTTCAGCGGTGCTTGACTTGGCGGTCCTTGCCCTGTTCAGCGGTCCTTGCCCTGTTCAGCAGTGCTTGACTTGGCGGTCCTTGCCCTGTTTAGCGGTGCTTGCCCTGTTCAGCGGTGCTTGACTTGGCGGTCCTTGCCCTGTTCAGCGGTGCTTGCCCTGTTCAGCGGTGCTTGACTTGGCGGACCTTGCCCTGTTCAGCGGTGCTTGCCCTGTTTAGCGGTGCTTGACTTGGCGGTCCTTGCCCTGTTCAGCGGTGCTTGCCCTGTTCAGCGGTCCTTGCCCTGTTCAGCAGTGCTTGACTTGGCGGTCCTTGCCCTGTTCAGCGGTCTTTGCCCTGTTCAGCGGTGCTTGCCCTGTTCAGCGGTGCTTGACTTGGTGGTCCTTGCCCTGTTCAGCGGTGCTTGACTTGGCGGTCCTTGCCCTGTTCAGCAGTGCTTGCCCTGTTCAGCGGTGCTTGACTTGGTGGTCCTTGCCCTGTTCAGCGGTCCTTACCCTGTTCAGCGGAGCTTGACTTGGCGGTCCTTGCCCTGTTCAGCGATCCTTGCCCTGTTCAGCGGTGCTTGACTTGGCGGTCCTTGCCCTGTTCAGCAGTGCTTGCCCTGTTCAGCGGTGCTTGACTTGGCGGTCCTTGCCCTGTTCAGCGGTCCTTGCCCTGTTCAGCGGTGCTTGACTTGGCGGTCCTTGCCCTGTTCAGCGGTGCTTGACTTGGCGGTCCTTGCCCTGTTTAGCGGTGCTTGCCCTGTTCAGCGGTGCTTGACTTGGTGGTCCTTGCCCTGTTCAGCGGTCCTTGCCCTGTTCAGCGGCGCTTGACTTGGCGGTCCTTGCCCTGTTCAGCGGTCCTTGCCCTGTTCAGCGGTGCTTGACTTGGCAGTCCTTGCCCTGTTTAGCGGTGCTTGACTTGGCGGTCCTTGCCCTGTTCAGCGGTGCTTGCCCTGTTCAGCGGTGCTTGACTTGGCGGTCTTTGCCCTGTTCAGCGCTCCTTGCCCTGTTCAGCGGTGCTTGACTTGGCCGTCCTTGCCCTGTTCAGCAGTGCTTGACTTGGCGGTCCTTGCCCTGTTCAGCGGTGCTTGACTTGGCGGTCCTTGCCCTGTTCAGCGGTGCTTGCCCTGTTCAGCGGTGCTTGACTTGGCGGTCCTTGCCCTGTTCAGCAGTGCTTGCCCTGTTCAGCAGTGCTTGACTTGGACCGCCTTGCCCTGTTCAGCGGTGCTTGCCCTGTTCAGCGGTGCTTGACTTGGCGGTCCTTTCCCTGTTCAGCGATCCTTGCCCTGTTCAGCGGTGCTTGACTTGGCGGTCCTTGCCCTGTTCAGCGGTGCTTGGCCTGTTCAGCGGTGCTTGACTTGGTGGTCCTTGACCTGTTCAGCGGTCCTTACCCTGTTCAGCGGTGCTTGACTTGGCGGTCCTTGCCCTGTTCAGCGGGCCTTGCCCTGTTCAGTGGTGCTTGACTTGGCGGTCCTTGCCCTGTTCAGCGGTGCTTGCCCTGTTCAGCGGTCCTTGCCCTGTTTAGCGGTGCTTGACTTGGCGGTCCTTGCCCTGTTCAGCGGTGCTTGACTTTGCGGTCGTTGCCCTGTTCAGCGGTGCTTGACTTGGCGGTGCTTGCCCTGTTCAGCGGTGCTTGACTTGGTGGTCCTTGCCCTGTTCAGCGGTCCTTACCCTGTTCAGCGGTGCTTGACTTGGCGGTCCTTGCCCTGTTCAGCGGTCCTTGCCCTGTTCAGCGGTGCTTGACTTGGCGGTCCTTGCCCTGTTCAGCGGTGCTTGCCCTGTTCAGCGGTGCTTGACTTGGCGGTCCTTGCCCTGTTCAGCGGTGCTTGCCCTGTTCAGCGGTGCTTGACTTGGCGGACCTTGCCCTGTTCAGCGGTGCTTGCCCTGTCCAGCGGTGCTTGACTTGGCGGTCCTTGCCCTGTTCAGCGGTGCTTGACTTGGCGGTCCTTGCCCTGTTCAGCGGTGCTTGACTTGGCGGTCCTTGCCCTGTTCAGCGGTGCTTGCCCTGTTCAGGGGTGCTTGACTTGGTGGTCCTTGCCCTGTTCAGCAGTCCTTGCCCTGTTCAGCGGCGCTTGACTTGGCGGTCCTTGCCCTGTTCAGCGGTGCTTGACTTGGCGGTGCTTGCCCTGTTCAGCGGTGCTTGACTTGGCGGTCCTTGCCCTGTTCAGCGGTCTTTGCCCTGTTCAGCGGTGCTTGACTTGGTGGTCCTTGCCCTGTTCAGCGGTGCTTGCCCTGTTCAGCGGTGCTTGACTTGGTGGTCCTTGCCCTGTTCAGCGGTGCTTGACTTGGTGGTCCTTGCCCTGTTCAGCGGTCTTTGCCCTGTTCAGCGGCGCTTGACTTGGCGGTCCTTGCCCTGTTCAGCGGTGCTTGACTTAGCGGTGCTTGCCCTGTTCAGCGGTGCTTGACTTGGCGGTCCTTGCCCTGTTAAGCGGTCTTTGCCCTGTTCAGAGGTGCTTGACTTGGCGGTCCTTGCCCTGTTCCCGGTGCTTGACTTGGTGGTCCTTGCCCCGTTCAGAGGTGCTTGACTTGGTGGTCCTTGCCCTGTTCAGCGGTCCTTACCCTGTTCAGCGGTGCTTGACTTGGCGGTCCTTGCCCTGTTCAGCGGTCCTTGCCCTGTTCAGCGGTGCTTGACTTGGCGGTCCTTGCCCTGTTCAGCGGTGCTTGCCCTGTTCAGCGGTGCTTGACTTGGCGGTCCTTGCCCTGTTCAGCGGTGCTTGACTTGGCGGTCCTTGCCATGTTCAGCAGTGCTTGACTTGGCGGTCCTTGCCCTGTTCAGCGGTGCTTGACTTGATGGTCCTTGCCCTGTTCAGCGGTCCTTGCCCTGTTCAGCGGCGCTTGACTTGGCGGTCCTTGCCCTGTTCAGCGGTCCTTGCCCTGTTCAGCAGTGCTTGACTTGGCAGTCCTTGCCCTGTTTAGCAGTGCTTGACTTGGCGGTCCTTGCCCTGTTCAGCGGTGCCTGCCCTGTTCAGCGGTGCTTGACTTGGCGGCCCTTGCCCTGTTCAGCGGTCCTTGCCCTGTTCAGCGGTGCTTGACTTGGCCGTCATTGCCCTGTTCAGCGGTGCTTGACTTGGCGGTCCTTGCCCTGTTCAGCGGTGCTTGACTTGGCGGTCCTTGCCCTGTTCAGCGGTGCTTGCCCTGTTCAGCGGTGCTTGACTTGGCGGTCCTTGCCCTGTTCAGCAGTGCTTGCCCTGTTCAGCGGTGCTTGACTTGGCGGTCCTTGCCCTGTTCAGCAGTCCTTGCCGTGTTCAGCGGTGCTTGACTTGGCGGTCCTTGCCCTGTTCAGCGGTGCTTGGCCTCTTCAGCAGTGCTTGACTTGGTGGTCCTTGACCTGTTCAGCGGTCCTTACCCTGTTCAGCGGTGCTTGACTTGGCGGTCCTTGCCCTGTTCAGCGGTGCTTGCCCTGTTCAGCGGTGCTTGACTTGGTGGTCCTTGCCCTGTTCAGCGGTCCTTACCCTGTTCAGCGGTGCTTGACTTGGTGGTCCTTGCCCTGTTCAGCGGTCCTTGCCCTGTTCAGCGGTCCTTGCCCTGTTCAGCGGTGCTTGACTTGGCGGTCCTTGCCCTGTTCAGCGGTGCTTGCCCTGTTCAGCGGTGCTTGACTTGGCGGTCCTTGCCCTGTTCAGCGGTGCTTGCCCTGTTCAGCGGTGCTAGACTTGGCGGACCTTGCCCTGTTCAGCGGTGCTTGCCCTGTTCAGCGGTGCTTGACTTGGCGGTCCTTGCCCTGTTCAGCGGTCCTTGCCCTGTTCAGCGGTGCTTGACTTGGCGGTCCTTGCCCTGTTCAGCGGTGCTTGCCCTGTTCAGGGGTGCTTGACTTGGTGATCCTTGCCCTGTTCAGCGGTCCTTGCCCTGTTCAGCGGCGCTTGACTTGGCGATCCTTGCCCTGTTCAGCGGTGCTTGACTTGGCGGTGCTTGCCCTGTTCAGCGGTGCTTGACTTGGCGGTCCTTGCCCTGTTCAGCAGTCTTTGCCCTGTTCAGCGGTGCTTGACATGGCGGTCCTTGCCCTGTTCAGCGGTGCTTGCCCTGTTCAGCGGTGCTTGACTTGGTGGTCCTTGCCCTGTTCAGCGGTGCTTGACTTGGTGGTCCTTGCCCTGTTCAGCGGCGCTTGACTTGGCGGTCCTTGCCCTGTTCAGCGGTGCTTGACTTGGCGGTGCTTGCCCTGTTCAGCGGTGCTTGACTTGGCGGTCCTTGCCCTGTTCAGCGGTCTTTGCCCTGTTCAGCGGTGCTTGACTTGGCGGTCCTTGCCCTGTTCAGCGGTGCTTGACTTGGCGGTCCTTGCCCTGTTCAGTGGTGCTTGCCCTGTTCAGCGGTGCTTGACTTGGTGGTCCTTGCCCTGTTCAGCGGTGCTTGACTTGGTGGTCCTTGCCCTGTTCAGCGGTCCTTACCCTGTTCAGCGGTGCTTGACTTGGCGGTCCTTGCCCTCTTCAGCGGTCCTTGCCCTGTTCAGCGGTGCTTGACTTGGCGGTCCTTGCCCTGTTCAGCGGTGCTTGCCCTGTTCAGCGGTGCTTGACTTGGCGGTGCTTGCCCTGTTCAGCAGTGCTTGACTTGGCGGTCCTTGCCCTGTTCAGCGGTGCTTGCCCTGTTCAGCGGTGCTTGACTTGGTGGTCCTTGCCCTGTTCAGCGGCGCTTGACTTGGCGGTCCTTGCCCTGTTCAGCGGTCCTTGCCCTGTTCAGCGGTGCTTGACTTGGTGGTCCTTGCCCCGTTCAGAGGTGCTTGACTTGGTGGTCCTTGCCCTGTTCAGCGGTCCTTACCCTGTTCAGCGGTGCTTGACTTGGCGGTCCTTGCCCTGTTCAGCGGTCCTTGCCCTGTTCAGCGGTGCTTGACTTGGCGGTCCTTGCCCTGTTCAGCGGTGCTTGCCCTGTTCAGCGGTGCTTGACTTGGCGGTCGTTGCCCTGTTCAGCGGTCCTTGCCCTGTTCAGCGGTGCTTGACTTGGCGGTCCTTGCCCTGTTCAGCAGTGCTTGACTTGGCGGTCCTTGCCCTGTTCAGCGGTGCTTGCCCTGTTCAGCGGTGCTTGACTTGATGGTCCTTGCCCTGTTCAGCGGTCCTTGCCCTGTTCAGCGGCGCTTGACTTGGCGGTCCTTGCCCTGTTCAGCGGTCCTTGCCCTGTTCAGCGGTGCTTGACTTGGCAGTCCTTGCCCTGTTTAGCAGTGCTTGACTTGGCGTTCCTTGCCCTGTTCAGCGGTGCTTGCCCTGTTCAGCGGTGCTTGACTTGGCGGTCCTTGCCCTGTTCAGCGGTCCTTGCCCTGTTCAGCGGTGCTTGACTTGGCCGTCATTGCCCTGTTCAGCAGTGCTTGACTTGGCGGTCCTTGCCCTGTTCAGCGGTGCTTGACTTGGCGGTCCTTGCCCTGTTCAGCGGTGCTTGCCCTCTTCAGCGGTGCTTGACTTGGCGGTCCTTGCCCTGTTCAGCAGTGCTTGCCCTGTTCAGCAGTGCTTGACTTGGACGTCCTTGCCCTGTTCAGCAGTGCTTGCCCTGTTCAGCGGTGCTTGACTTGGCGGTCCTTGCCCTGTTCAGCGGTCCTTGCCGTGTTCAGCGGTGCTTGACTTGGCGGTCCTTGCCCTGTTCAGCGGTGCTTGGCCTCTTCAGCAGTGCTTGACTTGGTGGTCCTTGACCTGTTCAGCGGTCCTTACCCTGTTCAGCGGTGCTTGACTTGGCGGTCCTTGCCCTGTTCAGCGGTGCTTGCCCTGTTCAGCGGTGCTTGACTTGGTGGTCCTTGCCCTGTTCAGCGGTCCTTACCCTGTTCAGCGGTGCTTGACTTGGCGGTCCTTGCCCTGTTCAGCGGTCCTTGCCCTGTTCAGCGGTCCTTGCCCTGTTCAGCGGTGCTTGACTTGGCGGTCCTTGCCCTGTTCAGCGGTGCTTGCCCTGTTCAGCGGTGCTTGACTTGGCGGTCCTTGCCCTGTTCAGCGGTACTTGCCCTGTTCAGCGGTGCTTGACTTGGCGGACCTTGCCCTGTTCAGCGGTGCTTGCCCTGTTCAGCGGTGCTTGACTTGGCGGTCCTTGCCCCGTTCAGCGGTCCTTGCCCTGTTCAGCGGTGCTTGACTTGGCGGTCCTTGCCCTGTTCAGCGGTGCTTGCCCTGTTCAGGGGAGCTTGACTTGGTGGTCCTTGCCCTGTTCAGCGGTCCCTGCCCTGTTCAGCGGCGCTTGACTTGGCTGTCCTTGCCCTGTTCAGCGGTGCTTGACTTGGCGGTGCTTGCCCTGTTCAGCGGTGCTTGACTTGGCGGTCCTTGCCCTGTTCAGCAGTCTTTGCCCTGTTCAGCGGTGCTTGACATGGCGGTCCTTGCCCGGTTCAGCGGTGCTTGCCCTCTTCAGCGGTGCTTGACTTGGTGGTCCTTGCCCTGTTCAGCGGTCCTTGCCCTGTTCAGCGGCGCTTGACTTGGCGGTCCTTGCCCTGTTCAGCGGTGCTTGCCCTGTTCAGCGGTGCTTGACTTGGCGGTCCTTGCCCTGTTCAGCGGTCTTTGCCCTGTTCAGCGGTGCTTGACTTGGCGGTCCTTGCCCTGTTCAGCGGTGCTTGACTTGGCGGTCCTTGCCCTGTTCAGCGGTGCTTGCCCTGTTCAGCGGTGCTTGACTTGGTGGTCCTTGCCCTGTTCAGCGGTGCTTGACTTGGTGGTCCTTGCCCTGTTCAGCGGTCCTTACCCTGTTCAGCGGTGCTTGACTTGGCGGTCCTTGCCCTGTTCAGCGGTGCTTGACTTGGCGGTCCTTGCCCTGTTCAGCGGTGCTTGCCCTGTTCAGCGGTGCTTGACTTGGCGGTCCTTGCCCTGTTCAGCGGTCCTTGCCCTGTTCAGCGGTGCTTGACTTGGCGGTCCTTGCCCTGTTCAGCGGTGCTTGACTTGGCGGTCCTTGCCCTGTTCAGCGGTGCTTGCCCTGTTCAGCGGTGCTTGACTTGGTGGTCCTTGCCCTGTTCAGCGGCGCTTGACTTGGCGGTCCTTGCCCTGTTCAGCGGTCCTTGCCCTGTTCAGCTGTGTTTGACTTGGCAGTCCTTGCCCTTTTTAGCAGTGCTTGACTTGGCGGTCCTTGCCCTGTTCAGCGGTGCTTGCCCTGTTCAGCGGTGCTTGACTTGGCGGTCCTTGCCCTGTTCAGCGGTCCTTGCCCTGTTCAGCGGTGCTTGACTTGGCTGTCCTTGCCCTGTTCAGCGGTGTTTGACTTGGCGGTCCTTGCCCTGTTCAGCGGTGCTTTCCCTGTTCAGCGGTGCTTGACTTGGCGGTCCTTGCCCTGTTCAGCAGTGCTTGCCCTGTTCAGCAGTGCTTGACTTGGACGTCCTTGCCCTATTCAGCGGTGCTTGCCCTGTTCAGCGGTCCTTCCCCTGTTCAGCGGTGCTTGACTTGGCGGTCCTTGCCCTGTTCAGCGGTGCTTGGCCTGTTCAGCGGTGCTTGACTTGGTGGTCCTTGACCTGTTCAGCGGTCCTTACCCTGTTCAGCAGTGCTTGACTGGGCGGTCCTTGCCCTGTTCAGCGGTCCTTGCCCTGTTCAGCGGTGCTTGACTTGGCGGTCCTTGCCCTGTTCAGCGGTGCTTGCCCTGTTCAGCGGTGCTTGACTTGGCGGTCCTTGCCCTGTTCAGCGGTGCTTGACTTGGCGGTCCTTGCCCTGTTCAGCGGTGCTTGACTTTGCGGTCCTTGCCCTGTTCAGCGGTGCTTGCCCTGTTCAGCGGTGCTTGACTTGGTGGTCCTTGCCCTGTTCAGCGGTGCTTGACTTGGCAGTCTTTGCCCTGTTCAGCGGTGCTTGCCCTGTTCAGCGGTGCTTGACTTGGTGGTCCTTGCCCTGTTCAGCGGTGCTTGACTTGGCGGTCCTTGCCCTGTTCAGCGGTGCTTGCCCTGTTCAGCGGTGCTTGACTTGGCGGTCCTTGCCCTGTTCAGCGGTGCTTGCCCTGTTCAGCGGTGCTTGACTTGGCTGACCTTGCCCTGTTCAGCGGTGCTTGCCCTGTTCAGCGGTGCTTGACTTGGCGGTCCTTGCCCTGTTCAGTGGTCCTTGCCCTGTTCAGCGGTGCTTGACTTGGCGGTCCTTGCCCTGTTCAGCGGTGCTTGACTTGGCGGTCCTTGCCCTGTTCAGCGGTGCTTGCCCTGTTCAGGGGTGCTTGACTTGGTGGTCCTTGCCCTGTTCAGCGGTCCTTGCCCTGTTCAGCGGCGCTTGACTTGGCGGTCCTTGCCCTGTTCAGCGGTGCTTGCCCTGTTCAGCGGTGCTTGACTTGGCGGTCCTTGCCCTGTTCAGCGGTGCTTGCCCTGTTCAGCGGTGCTTGACTTGGCTGACCTTGCCCTGTTCAGCGGTGCTTGCCCTGTTCAGCGGTGCTTGACTTGGCGGTCCTTGCCCTGTTCAGTGGTCCTTGCCCTGTTCAGCGGTGCTTGACTTGGCGGTCCTTGCCCTGTTCAGCGGTGCTTGACTTGGCGGTCCTTGCCCTGTTCAGCGGTGCTTGCCCTGTTCAGGGGTGCTTGACTTGGTGGTCCTTGCCCTGTTCACCGGTCCTTGCCCTGTTCAGCGGCGCTTGACTTGGCGGTCCTTGCCCTGTTCAGCGGTCCTTGCCCTGTTCAGCGGTGCTTGACTTGGCAGTCCTTGCCCTGTTTAGTGGTGCTTGACTTGGCGGTCCTTGCCCTGTTCAGTGGTGCTTGCCCTGTTCAGCGGTGCTTGACTTGGCGGTCCTTGCCCTGTTCAGCGGTCCTTGCCCTGTTCAGCGGTGCTTGACTTGGCCGTCCTTGCCCTGTTCAGCGGTGCTTGACTTGGCGGTCCTTGCCCTGTTCAGCGGTGCTTGCCCTGTTCAGCGGTGCTTGACTTGGCAGTCCTTGCCCTGTTCAGCGGTGCTTGCCCTGTTCAGCAGTGCTTGACTTGGACGTCCTTGCCCTTTTCAGCGGTGCTTGCCCTGTTCAGCGGTGCTTGACTTGGCGGTCCTTGCCCTGTTCAGCGGTCCTTACCCTGTTCAGCGGTGCTTGACTTGGCGGTCCTTGCCCTGTTCAGCGGTCCTTGACCTGTTCAGTGGTCCTTGCCCTGTTCAGCGGTGCTTGACTTGGCGGTCCTTGCCCTGTTCAGCGGTGCTTGCCCTGTTCAGCGGTGCTTGACTTGGCGGTCCTTGCCCTGTTCAGCGGTCCTTGCCCTGTTCAGCGGTGCTTGACTTGGCGGTCCTTGCCCTGTTCAGCGGTGCTTGACTTTGCGGTCCTTGCCCTGTTCAGCGGTGCTTGCCCTGTTCAGCGGTGCTTGACTTGGTGGTCCTTGCCCTGTTCGGCGGTCCTTGCCCTGTTCAGCGGTGCTTGACTTGGCGGTCCTTGCCCTGTTCAGCGGTCCTTGCCCTGTTCAGCGGTGCTTGACTTGGCGGTCCTTGCCCTGTTCAACGGTGCTTGCCCTGTTCAGCGGTGCTTGACTTGGTGGTCCTTACCCTGTTCAGCGGTGCTTGACTTGGCCGTCCTTGCCCTGTTCAGCGGTGCTTGCCCTGTTCAGCGGTGCTTGACTTGGCGGTCCTTGCCCTGTTCAGCGGTGCTTGACTTGGCTGTCCTTGCCCTGTTCAGCGGTGCTTGCCCTGTTCAGCGGTGCTTGACTTGGCGGTCGTTGCCCTGTTCAGCAGTCCTTGCCCTGTTCAGCGGTGCTTGACTTGCCAGTCCTTGCCCTGTTCCGCGGTGCTTGCCCTGTTCAGCGGTGCTTGACTTGGCGGTCCTTGCCCTGTTCAGCGGTGCTTGACTTGGCGGTCCTTGCCCTGTTCAGCGGTGCGTGACTTGACTTCATTGGGCAGCTGGGCTGGCGGTCATTCATTGGGCAGCTGGGCTGTGGCTGGTGGGGCCCTCCTGGGCAGCTGGGCTGTGGCTGGCGGGGCCCTCCTGGGCAGCGACGATGGGGCTGGCGGGGCCCTCATGGGCAGTGACGATGGGGCTGGCGGGGCCCTCCTGGGCAGCTGGGCTGTGGCTGGCAGGGCCCTCCTGGGCAGCGACGATGGGGCTGGCGGGGCCCTCCTGGGCAGCGACGATGGGGCTGGCGGGGCCCTCATGGGCAGCTGGGATGGGGCTGGCGGGGCCCTCATTGGCAGCTGGGATGGGGCTGGCGGGGCCCTCCTGGGCAGCTGGGCTGTGGCTGGCGGGCCCTCCTGGGCAGCTGGGCTGTGGCTGGCGGGGCCCTCCTGGGCAGCGACGATGGGGCTGGCGGGGGCCTCCTGGGCAGCGGGGAGGATGGCGGTCTTCTACGCCGTGCTGCTCCTCCCAGACTTGCCGGCTTTCTTCTGGCCCTTCCCCACCTTGGGAGGAGTCACAGCTGAGTCCACACTCCCCCCGGGACCCCTGGGTGCGGCTAGGGTGGCTGGAGTCTTCCCCCTCTCCCGCCGGGCACTGGCCAACTTCTGGTGCTTCACAGGGGGGGGACTGGCTGTCCTGGTGGCCAGTGCACTCCACATACCTGTGACAACAGGCACCACAGGTCCCGTAGATTTTGTGGCTGAGGTGCTTCTTCAGGACCTATGAGTTGGACCGGGGGGGGGTGGGAAATAGGTGAAGGGTGGACAGGAAAAGTTGTTTGGAGACACTGGGACGGGTAGCTGGAGGGGGTTTGGGAGTGGAGGAAGAGGTGGTGGTTGTAGGAGGTGTGAGTTTTGTGGTTTTGGGCGCAGGTGCATGCGTTGGAGGCTGTTGTGAGGTGGATGTATGTTGGGTGGGTGTGTGCCTGCGTTTGTGTATCTTCGGAGGGGGTGTCACAGACACACTGGAGAGGACACAGGGGACGTGCGAATGGTAGTGGGGGTGGTGACTGCACGTGAGCGGGGTGTGCTGGTGGGTGTGCTGGTGCGGGATGTAGTGGCTGTAGAGGTAGTGCATGCAGGTGTGACTGTAGACGAGACTGGGAGGGAGGAGGGAGGAGACGAGGATGGGGACACAGTGGAGGCAGTGGATGTTGGTGTGTCTGTATGTGTGTGAGGCTTGCGTGAGTGCCTGTGGGATGTGTGGTGCTTATGTTTACCTGAGCTTCCCTTGTGTGTTGAGGTGTGTGCAGGCTGGTCTGATGGTGTGCTTGGGATAGGCAGAGGTACAGGGGATTGGGTCTGGGTGGAGGATGTTGGAGGGAGGAGGTTAGACACAGGGACAATGGCTGCCATCAGTGCTGAGGCCAGAGTTTGAAAGGTTCGGTGAAGGGCAGCCTGACCAGAATGAATGCCCTCCAGGAATGCATTGGTTTGTTGCAACTCCCTTTCTACACCCTGGATGGTATTCAAAATGGTAGACTGCCCAACAGTGAGGGACCTGAGGAGGTCAATGGCCTCCTCACTGAGGGCAGCAGAGCTGACAGGGGTAGGGGCTGAGGTGCCTGGGGCGAAGGTGATGCCCACCCTCCTGGGTGAGCGGGCACGGGGCAAAGGCTGAGGGGCTGCTGGGAGGGTGGCGCTGGTAGGGGGGGTGGCGGCTGTACCTGTAAAAGTGGGGGGCACAGATGTTGCCGCCACCACAAGGGAGCTCCCATCGGAGGACGAGTCCGTGTCGCTGGTTTCAGCTCCTGTCACCGCTGTGGTGCTCCCCTCGCCCTCCGTCCCACTGGTGTACTCAGAGTCCGTAGTGTGGCCCTCCATGGCCATGTGGGATGCAGCTCCTTCGTGCTCCGGTGCCACTGCTCCTCCGCCTGATGATGCTAATGCACAGAAGAACAGGGAGACCGCAAAAAAGGTGGGGGGAAACAGAAGAAAGACATGTTGAGTGCATGGCTTACCGCTACCGTTGGCGGACAAGACAGACACAGAAGCCCCCTGCACTACGACGCTCTGTTGGGCTCTAAGGTGCAATTCCTGGGAAATGGCCTACAAGGCTATGGACAACATATGCACACATAGATGACACAGGTGCATGAATAGCTGTAGTTGGCACTCTACAGAGGTGGGGTTGGGGGCCACAGGGCCATGGCTTACGAAGGGGCCTAGCCTACGGAACTTGCCCTGGCCTAGAGAAACCCACAGCCCTCCTCCCCCACCCAGACAACTCCACTGCGCGCAAAGTCATCAGAATGAGAGTGTACTCACCCCCTTGTGTCTGCTGTGATGCCCTCAAGCACTCATCCAACTCCGGGTAGGCCACCGCCAGGATCCGGAACATCAGGGGGGTCATGGTTCGACGGGCACACCTCCCACGTTGGGAGGCCATCCCCAGCTGAGCCTCCGCCGTCTTCTTGCTCCAGCGGCGAATGTCCTCCCATCTTTTCCGGCAGTGGGTGCTCCGTCTGTGGTGGACCCCCAGGGTCCGGACGTCCTTGGCGATGGCACGCCAAATATCCTTCTTCTAGTGGGCCCTGACCTACATGAAATGTACAGCGGAAGAAGAGAAGTCATTACCAACTGCACCGTCAAAGTGAGTGGCCCCCATCCCTACCCTTGCCATGTGGCACATGCACCCACCGTCTTTCATTCACTCAGAACTTTGCCCCCTTCCTTCTTACAACCAGCCCTTTCCACACAGGCATAGCCCATACAACATGCTCCCTGTGTACTTACCTGTTGGTCTGGAGGACCGTAGAGTAGCATGTACTGGGGGAGGACCCCATCGACGAGCTTCTCCAACTCCTCCGATGTGAAGGCAGGGGCCCTTTCCCAGACGCACGAGCCATTGTCTCTTCCAGACCGAGGTCACAGCAGCACTTGCAGTATAGGTCCTCTCCTGTCGAAGATCAGGTATCGAGTGATTCAACAGATAGAAAATGGCGGTCACGTCCGCGCCGGTGCGTACTATCACCGCCGGCGTACATCGTTATTGGCTCCTGGGACCCGTAGGGTCCAATGTTAACCAATGCAGCATTGCGCCGCGGTCTTCGACCGCCTACCGCAACGGTGTACAACGCCAGCGCAGTTACCTCACATCCCATTGTCCCACTTTAGAGGTCAGGCAGCTGCCATTTCAGGGGCCCATATGGCCTAATTACCAACTGCGTCACACATACCTAGGCCTACTCTCAACACACATACAGGCCACTTTTTGTGTATGATTGGTGTTCTGGGTAAACAGTGGGTACCTACCTCTGAGTTGTTTGACTCTGTGCTCGCTGTTGTCCTTCATAGGCACCGTCTGCTGGGACATGTGAGGAAATGGCGGAATCCTCCGGTGTACCGACCACCTGTGGACCTGTCGACAATGGAGGAAAGAAATTTGATAATCACCTACAGGTTTGACCGTGCCACAATCCAGGAACTGTGTACACAGTTGGAGCCTGACCTGATGTCAGCAATCCGCCGTCCCACAGGAATCCACCCTCAAGTGCAGGTGCTATCAGTGCTCCATTTCCTTGCTAGTGGGTCATTTCAAACAACTGTGGCCATGGCATCAGGGATGTCCCAGCCTATGTTTTCCAACGTATTGTCCAGAGTGTTGTCTGCCCTGTTGAAACACATGCGGAGCTACATCGTTTTCCCTCAGGTGGAGGATTTGCCTACAGTGAAAGGTGACTTCTATGCCCTTGGACATATCCCCAATATCATAGGTGCCATTGATGGGACCCATGTGGCTTTGGTCCCCCCCACAGGAGTGAACAGGTGTACAGGAACCGGAAGAGTTATCATTCCATGAATGTACAGATGGTATGTTTGGCAGACCAGTACATCTCCCATGTGAATGCCATGTTCCCTGGCTCAGTGTGTGACGCCTACATCATGCAGAATAGCAGCATCCCTTATGTGATGGGTCAACTCCAGAGGCACTGTGTGTGGCTATTAGGTGACTCTGGTTACCCCAACCTGTCATGGCTACTGACCCCGGTGAGGAATCCCAGGACAAGGGCAGAGGAACGCTACAATGATGCCCATGGGCGAACTAGGAGGGTGATCTAGCGGACCTTCGGCCTCCTGAAGGCCAGGTTCAGGTGCCTCCATATGGCAGGTGGATCCCTATTCTACTCACCAAAGAAGGTGTGCCAGATCATCGTGGCCTGCTGCATGCTTCATAACTTGGCTTTGCGACGACAGGTGCCTTTTCTGCAGGAGGATGGTCCAGATGGCGGGGTTGTTGCAGCTGTGGAGCCTGTGGACAGTGATGAGGAGGAAGCAGAGGAAGAAGACATGCAGAACAGGGACTCAGTCATCCAGCAATATTTCCAGTGAAACACAGATGAGAATACATTCCTGCCTACTACATGTACTTTTACACTTCTACCTCTATCCTGTCTGTCGATTTCACCCAGTGTATGGTCACTGAGTTGTCACTTTCCCTTACAGTTTCACAGGTGTGGGTTCCAACGTGTGTCATCTGCTTAAATTCCTCAGGGACTAGAGCTGTGTGACATAGGTATGTTAACATTACAATTTCCAGAACATTTTGTCACTGTAATTGCAAATACACTATTTGGAAATCACAGACAGACTCCTGATCTTTTGGTGCTTTAGGTGTGTTTATTTAAATACAAAATATTGGAGGGGGAAGTGAAATGGTGAGGGGTGATGGCGGAGGAATGTCCATGGCAGAGTCCAGTCTATTGGTCTCACAGGTGCATTGCCCATATGGGCATAGGAAGTGGAGCTGGGGCTGTTTCAATATGGACAGGGTGACAAAGTGGGACAGTGGGATGACAATCAGGGTGGTCTCATTTCTTGGCGGGGGTCTTGGCATCGTGCGCTGTCTTGTTCCTGGATCTCAGGGACCATTTGCGGGGTGGTTCTCCCTCTGCAGAGGGTGGGGTGCTGGTGTGGTGGTCCTGTGGCGGGGCGTCCTGTACACTAGCGCCGGCAGAGGTGGTGGGCAGTTTATCGTCCATGCTAGTGTCAGGGGCCCCTTGTAGTGCCACAGTGTCCCTCCTGGTGTTGAGTAGTTCCTTCAGCACCCCTACGATGGTGCCCAGGGTGGAGCTGATGGTTCTGAGTTCCTCCCTGAACCCCACATACTGTTCCTCCTGCATGCGCTGGGTCTCCTGAAACTTAGCCAGTACTGTTGCCATTGTCTCCTGGGAGTGGTGGTATGCTCCCATGATGGAGGAGATGGCCTCGTGGAGAGTGGGTTCCCTTGGCCTGTCCGCCCCCTGTCGCACACCAGCCCTTCCAGTTCCCCTGTGTTCCTGTGCCTCCGTCCCCTGCACCGTGTGCCCACTGACACTGCCCCCAGGTCCCTGTTGTTGTTGGGGTGGTGGGTTATCCTGGGTTCCCTGTAGTGGTGGACACACAGCTGATTGACGTGTCCTGGGGACGGAGGTATGGGCCCACTGGGTGGGTGCTGTGCTGGTGTTACCAGAGGGGGGAAGGTCTGTGGTGGCCTGTGCCTGTGTGAGGGGAACCGACTGTCCCGAGGCCCACGATGGTCCAGGCTGGTCATCTAGATCCAGGTGGACAGAGGTGCTGTCATCACTGTGGGCCTCTTCTGTGGGTGGAGTGGAGATGTCTGGACCCTCCTGTCTGGTGAGGTTGGGTAGTGGTCCTGCAGGGGTGTAAAGGCATGATTATTGCATCTGTGTGTGTCATGGTGTGCAATGGGTGGATGAGCATGTACCCCAGTGCTGGCATTCCTGTGTGGGGGCTTGTGTGATGATGGTTTAGCGGGTGTATGGGTATGTGCAGTGGGCATGCTTTAGTGATGGGTGTCCATGCGTTGGTGTTGCATACAGGGCTTGGTGTTGGGATGGGTGGTTTGTGATATTGGTACATTTGTGAGGAGTTGGAGTGATAGGGGTGGGGGCGAGGGTGGGGGTATGTGATAGCATGCAGGTAGGGTGGGGGATATGGTAGTTAAAGGTTTGACTTACCAGAGTCCATTCCTCCACCGACTCCTGCGAGGCCCTCAGGATGCAGAATCGCCAAGACCTGCTCCTCCCATGTTGTTAGTTGTGGGGGAGGAGGTGGGGGTCCGCCGCCAGTCCGCTGAACCGCCTGGTGGTGTCTTGAGACCACGGAACGCACCTTCCCCCGTAGGTCGTTCCACCTCTTCCTGATGTCCTCCCGATTTCTTAGGTGTTGTCCCACTGCGTTGACCCTGACGACTATTCTTCGCCATAGCTCCATCTTCCTTGCAATTGAGGTGTGATGCACCTGTGCTCCAAATAGCTGTGGCTCTACCCAGACGATTTCCTCCACCATGACCCTGAGCTCCTCCTCCGAGAACCTGGGGTGTCTTTGCCGTGCCATGGGGTGGTGTAGGTGATGTGTGGGGTGGGGTGTGTGGTGATAAGTGTGGTGATATGTAGTGGTGTGTGGTGTTTTGTGCGTAGAAGTTGTGTGGGTGATGGTGTTGTATGCCTGTGGATGCTAGTTTGTTGATGGTGGTGCCTCTCTCTGGCCTTCTCTCTGTAATAGTGATCGTAGGGGTTTGTGGGTGATGTGGGTGTGTGTTTTATATTGTATTGGGTGTGTGGGAGTGGTGTGTGTATGTGTATCAGGTGTGTGTATTTTGAATTGTCCAATGTGGTAGTGTTTTGTTTGTGTGTGTGTATTTTGAGCGCAGCGTATTTCTGTTGGCGTGACGGTGGAGGTTTTGTTTTCGTATGTTTATCACTGACCTTTGGTGTGGCGGACTTGTGTGGGTGTCTGAATTTTGTCGGAATTCCAAGATGTGGGTCATAATAGCTGTGGCGGAATTCCGCGGCCCCGTCGGTGTGTTGGCGGTCTTCTGCGCGGCGGTAAGCGGCTTTTACCGCCAATGTTGTAATGACCGCCATAGTGATATGCAAGAGTCTAACATGGCACTATGGGGGTCATTTTGACCTCGGCGGTCTTTTGTCAAGAACGCCGAGGGACCGCCGTGCTGAAGACCGCCAGTGGTGGCGGTTTTCCGCTCGGCGTATTATGACTGTTGGCAGCTCTCTGTCCTTTTTCGGACGGAGAGCCGCCAACAGCCATACTGACGGTCGGCGGGGAAGTGGAGGTTGCTCCACCGCCACGTCAACAGAACACCGCCCCCCGAATCACGTCCTGTGATTCGGCGTGGCGGTGTTCTGTTGACGGTGTGGTGTCGGCGGAGCAGCCCCCATGGATCCCGTCCCCTCCCAGAAGATCGACGGACCAGGTAAGTTGATCGTCCATTAGGGGAGGGGGGTTAGGAGGTGTTGTGTGTTGTGTGCGTGCATGGGGGTGTGCGTGTGTGTATGTAGAGGGGGTGTGTGAGTGCATGTATGCTTGCGGGGGTGTTGTGTGTTTGGAAATGAGTGCGTCTATGTCTGTAGGTATGTCTGTATGGATGTGTGTGTCTATGTTTGAATGTGGGTGTGCGTGTCTGTGTGTGTGGATGTTGGCATGTATGTCGGTGTGTGTGCGTGTATGTGTGTTGGTGGTGCCTGCGTGCGTGTCGTGTGTGAATGAGTGATGTGATGTTGGGGGTCGGGTGGGGAGGGGGGTCCTGCCACCTTTAGGGGGTGGCAGGGGTGGTGGGGGGTGTAGGGGAGGGAGTCGGGTGGGGTGGGGGTGTTGGGGAGACCCCTATCAGTGCCATGGAAGGAATTCCCTGGCACTGATAGTGCTTACCGCCATGGTTTTCATGGCGGTTCCAAACCGCATGAAATCCATGGTGGTCAGCCGGGTCCAAATACCGCCGGCCGTATAGTGACGACGGCCGGGCTGGAGACCCAGGTCTCCAGCCCAGCGGTCGTCTCCGCCCTGGCGGGCGGAACGGAGAAGCGGCGGATGACCATGGCGGTAACCGCCATTGTCATAATTGCAAAAATTTGACCGCCAGCCTGTTGCCGGTCTTACCGCCGCTTCTCCGCCGTCCGCCAGGGTCGCAATGACCCCCTATGTCTTTTAGCAATAAAGAACTAGCTACTTATCTTCGGTAACACCTTATCTGGTAGAGACTCTATTTAGCCTCAGATTCCTTCCTTTAGAATTATCCCCAGGCATGAGACTGGATCTAGAACTTTTTTGTGAGAAGTACCCCTGCTGGTAGGTGACATTATTTGGCTCTGCATGGTGTCATCTGTGCTGGGTGTGCTGTGGGCAGTGCCATTTCAGCGCTCTGACATCAGTTCATTTTAGCGACTTTCCACACCACAAGCACAGAGCCACAAAGAGTACTGACCACTGGTGTGTGAAACTAGGGCCCTGAAAGGGAAACAGCCCTGAATCTAAAATCCGTTTGCAGAGCAGGGAGGAGGGGTGGGTCAGTAAGGAAGATGTTGCTAGACAGAGTCTTTAGCAGATGAACAAGTTATTTACCTTCGGTAACACATTATCTGGTAGAGACCATATCTAGCTGCACATTCCTTACCATTGAATTTCCCAGGTGTCGACTAGAGCCAGAAAACGTTTGCATGAGCAGCACCCCTGTGTGCCGGTAGGTGGCGTTAACCGACTCCATGTGGCAGCGGCATCTGTGCCAGAAGTGACATCCTCATCACCTATATAAGTGCTACTTTGGTGTTCTGCTGTCAGTTACTTTTTCATAACTTTCCACGCCTGGAGCACAGGACCATGAACTGCGCTGACACTGGTGTGTCCAAACTAGGGCCCTGAAAGGGAGTATCCTTAACCCTATAAATCTGTCTGCAGAGCAGGGTGGATAGGTGGATTGGTAAGGAATCTGTGGCTAGGTATTGTCGCTACCAGAAAATGTGTTACCAAAGGTAAGTAACTTGTTCATCTAATAGAGACATCTAGCTGCAGATTCCTTGCCTTTGAATAGATACCCAAGCAATACCATCCCCGGCGGTGGGCTTCTGACAAATTCTAAACTAAAAAGTCCTACAGGACCACACGGCTGAAATGCCCAACCCTGCAGACCGGACTGTCCAAGTAGTAGTGTTTGGTAAACGTGTGAAGAGATGCCCACGTTGCTGCCTGACAGATGTCCAGGACTGGGACTCTACGTGCTAATGTAGTGGTCGCAACTTTAGCTTTTTGTAGATTGAATGCTTAAGCTCTCAGGAGGGTGCTTCTTGGCCAGTGCATAGCAGATTGTAATACAGAGATTGACCAAGCGCAGAATGGTTAGTTTCTGCACCGCCCAACACTTCACTGATGCAACATACCCCATAAAGAGTTGGTCGTCCACCCAGAACTCTTGCATGTGGTCAAGTTACAAAGACAACAGACAGTCGAGTCGCTCATCTTCTTTGGAGGGATGTGGAGGAGAGTAGAAAGCAGGCAAGGTGACAGATTGGCCCACACAAAATGGAGTCAACACTTTCGGGAGGAAAGAAGCCCAAGTGTAAAGCACCAGTTTGTCTGGAAACACAGTCAAGTTGGGAAGCTTGGATGACAAAGCCTGCAGCTCACTCACCCTCTTGGCAGATGTGATTACCATGAGAAATACTGTTTTGAGCCTGAGAAGACAATCGTGTAGAGGTTCGAAAGAAGCACACATTAAATATGTAAGAAGTCCTGCTGCGGTATAATGAAAAGTGAAGGGGGAAATATATCTACAAGACATTTGAGAAATCTATTTTCAGTAGATAAAGTAATCCTTCAGAGTACCCAAAGCAGAGCCCAGCTGGGCAAGGGTAAGAATAAAAAGGACATCAGAGAGAGAAGCAGAAAGTGGGTCGATAGGTTTAGCTGTACAATATAACACAAATGTCTTCCATCGGCAGGCATATACTGTCTTGGTAGAGGGACACCTAGCTGCCAGAATGACATTGCAGACTTTGGAAGGAACGTTGAAAGCTGTTAACTGTCGCCGCTCAATCTCCAAACAAGAAGGATAAGAGTTGACACGTTCGGGTGGAGGACACTCCCTGCTGCAACAGAGATCCTCTCGAAGGGGCAGCCTGACTGAAGGATCAATGCTCATATGCAGAAATCTGGAATAGCAGACTCTCTGTGCCCAGTCCAGAGCCACAAGGTTGACTTGGACCCAGTTGTTCCTCATCTTCTTGAGAACTGTGGGCAGGAGTGGTATGGGCAGAAATGCATACAGGAGGCCTGAGCTCCACTTGAGACGAAAATCATCTCCGAGCAATTGCCGCCTTGGAAACGCCAAAGTGCAAACTGCTGATATTGCATGATCCCTGCAGAGGTGAACAGATCTAACCAAGGCTCTCCCCACTGCTGAAAGAGACCTTGTGCTACCTCCGGATGGAGATGACATTCCTAATCAGCTAAGCATTGTCGGTCAAGTTCATCCACTCTGGCGTTCAGAAAACCCAGACATTGAACCAGTAGGGATATGCCCTGCCGTTTCAGCCATGTCCAGAGGTGCAGAGTCTCCTGATAAGGGGTCCATGACCCCACCCCATCCTGCTTGTTGAAGTACCCGTGGTGGTGGTGTTGTCCTTTAAAACCTGCATTATCTTTTCCTGGATAGAGGGAAGAATTGCTTTCAATGTCAGCCTGTTCCCACAGAGCTCCAACAGGTTGATGTGGAGTCTGGATTCCACTGGAGACCAGATGCCTCTGATCTCCACCTCTCTCAGATGGCCGCCCCATCTCAAAATTGACATGTCCATCACTACTGTCAGCTGTGGTTGGGGAAGGGAGAGGGCTCTGCCGCCGACCCAATAGCGGTTCGTTAACCACCACTGCGGATCTTGCGCAGTTCCCTCAAAGATGTAGATCATGTCAGAAAGATCCCCCTGAGGCTGCGCCCACTGGAACTTCAGGTCCCACTGCAGAGCATGCATACAGTATTCCCAGCAGCCTCAGAGTAATTTTTACTGAAATCCAGGTTAGAGGCTGAAACATCGGTATCATAGCCTGAATATCCTGTACTTGCCACTTGAGAGGATAAGCCTGAAACTGCACTGTATCCAGAATAGCTCTGATAAAAGGGAGCATCTGAGATGGAGTCAGGTGTGACTTCAGCATGTTTAAAGTGAACCCTAGTGAATGCAGAAGGCTTGCCATAGTTTGGAGGTGGAGGACGACAGCCTGTGGTGAACCTGCCTTCAACAGCCAGTCGTCAAGATAGGGAAAGACTGAAACCCCTGATTTATGCAGATAAGATGCGACCACCGCCATCACCTTGGTGAACACATGAGGGAGATGGTAAGGCCAAAGGGGAGCATAGTGAACTGAAAGTGCTTGTGGCCTACAGTGAACAGCAAGTAAAGTCTGAGGGCAGGCAGGACAGGGAAGTGAAAATATGCATCCTGCAAGTCCAATGCTACCATCTAGTCTCCTGGGTGCAGGGCAGATGAATCCTGAGCCAGAGTGTCCATTTTTAAATTCTCTTTCTTGAGGAAGAGATTGAGGGATGAAAGGTCCAGGATAGGGTGGAGGCCCTTGTCCTTTTTGGGTACCAAAAAGTAGCAGGAATAGCAACCACAACCTACTTCTAGCACAGGAACCCTCTCTATAGCTCCCTTGGCCAAGACAGCTGTAACTTCCTCTCGGAAAATGGCCAAGTGATCCTAGATCATCCAATCATAGGTTGGAGGCATGGATGGAGATGTAGTCTCGAAGAGGAGGGAGTAACCCATTCAGACTATCCACAAAATCCACCTGTCTGAAGTGATGGATTGCCAGTGGAGCAGGAGATGGTGAATCATGCCTCCAGCTGGTCCCTGGTGAGGGAGAGTCAGTCTAGGAAGCTTTTGAGGCAGTTGCAGAGGAGGGATGACAGACTGGTCAGACTGCTGGCTCCCTGATCCACAAGGTCAGTGTATCCCATGCCCTTGGCTATGCGGAGGCTGGGCAGCATGTGCAGCACAGTGGCTTGTCAGGAATGGACGCAGGTGGGTGCCCCTTCTCTTGCCACAAAAGGAAGTCTGAGGGGAGCAGGGGTCACCTTGAAGCCCAAGAACCTGGCCAAAGCATGAGAATCCTTGAAGCGCTCAAGCGCCAACTCTGCCTTGTCTCTGAAAAGTTGGGTGCAATCAAAGGGCATGTCCATCAAATTGGCTTGGACATCCATCGAAAACCAGACATCCTCAAACAAGCATGGTGCCGCAGGAACACTGTCAAGGAAACTGCTTTGCCCATTGAGTCGGTTGTGTCCAGTCCATAACGGATTGCGAACTTTGCTGTGTCTCTCTCATCAGCAACCGTTTGAAAGAGTACAGTCCAGGCCTCCTCCGGGACCTGTGGCTGCACTTGCGCAACCGTATCCCACAACGTGTGGGAATAATGGCCCAAAAGCCATGCTGTGTTCACAGACCGCAATGGAAGGTTGGTGGAAGAAAAAATCTTCTTCCGAAGTGTGTTCAGCCATTTGGACACCCTATCCGGGGGTGTGGAAGGGAAGGTGCCCTGGGAAGTGGAGGCTCAGATAACCAAGCACTCAGGGGTGACATGTTGCATTAGAAAGCTTAGGTCCTCTGGAGCGGGGTGATGTGCTGGGTTTGGACCAGGTACCCAGTAGGACATCTGTATGGGGCTCATTGGACGGGAGCAGGGATTCAGAGGAGAAAGTTCCAAGCTGAAGCACCTCTGTCAGGAGTTTAGTCCTGACTGCCACCGTAGGCAGCTCAAGGTCTAGGACCTCATCTACTCTTCTCACCACCACCGAGTATGAAGCTCCCTCCTCTGAAGCCATGGTAGGGAGAGAAAGCACACCAGTATCTGGAGAAGTAGATAGACTTCTGGCTTCACCTAAGTTCTGTACGCCAGTCCATAGGGTCTTGGAGCTGGTATTCCAAAGGGTCCAATGTCCCCTCCCAATCTTCCCCATAACCTAGCCCCAAAGAAAAGTGCTCAGTAACCGACATAGAAGGCAAGACTCTTGCCGGCGTCGGAGTCGGTGTTGTACAATGCTCATCCAGCTCCATGTCAGAGCCGGGAATAAGAATAGGGATTGTGCCGCTCAGGGGCACTGGCGGTGCCAGGAGTGTCGCATTGGGGAAGGTCGGGCTGGTACGACAGATGCCAGTCTAGATCCAGGCCTGGATCCATGGGTGTCCCTCGTGCTGAGGCCGAAGCTACCGGTACAGAACCCGAGAGGGGCTCTTATGGCTCTGCAGGGTCCAAAAGCACTCCAGCAGTCTTGGATTGCCCAAAAATGAGGCAAAAATTTACTAAGGGGTAGTTCTCTTTGGATCAGCGCTGGCTGGTTCCGAACGAAAAGAACTGATGTCAGCATGCTGGGGTGGTGCCTATATAGGACCTGAGATGTCATATCCAGCGCCGACGACACTGACGACGGTCGTGGAGCCGTTCGACGCCTCCTAACAGCATGTAGGGGTGCTGCTCAGGAAAAATCTCTGGATCCACACAGACATCTGGGGGTAAGTAATCTGCAGCTAGAGTCTCTATAAGAGACCTCGGTATAGCTGAATATCCTGGACGTGCCGTTCGGGAGGCTAAGCCCAAAACTGCACTGTGTCTAGAACTGCTCTGATGAAAGGGAGCACCTGAGAAGGGGTCAGGTGTGATTTTGTCATCTTGAAAGTCAACCTCAGTGAGTGAATCAGGTCTGACGTATTCTGGAGGGTGGAAACGAATTCTTGGGACAATCCCCTCTTCAACACCCAGTCATCAAGATAGGGGAAGGATGACACCTCTGATTTATGCAGATAAGCTGCAACCAAGGCCATCACCTTGGTGAACACCTGAGGGCTGCTGGTTAGGTCAAAGGGGAGCACGGTGAACTGAAAGTGCTCATGGTCTGCCATGAACCGCAGGTAACATCCGTGTGCAAGCATGACGGAGATGTGGAAGTAAGTGTCCTAACTAAGGTATCCAGTCACTTCTATTCTGTGTCCAGTGGAGTAGTAGAAAATGCACCAGGATTTAGTTTGGAAGTGAAAGCTTGGACCACCAAGCTTCCGGGGTGGGGTATTGGGTGAGGAAGTTGGGATCCTCTGGGTGGGGGCAATGGCGGCTGGCAAATATCGTATTCCCAGAAGCCTCTGTGCAGGGTTAGGACAGGCCGCGAGTAGGACGTCAGTGAGGGCTTCATTAAAAGGGAGAAGTGGTTCAGAAAGGGTGACTCCCAGCTGAATCACCTCCATCAGAACATTTGTCTTGACAGTCAGAGAGAGAAGCTGAAGGTCCAGGTCTTCAGCCGCCCTCACCAGCACTAAAAATGAGGCTCCCCCTCCATAGCCACAGTAGGAGGCAAGACCAAGCCAGTATCAGGAGAGGTGTCCAGTCCACTGGCATCTGCCAAATCCAGACATCAGTTGTCCTCCTTGGGGTCAAGGGGATGGTATTCATAAGGGTCCAGTGGTCCCTCCCAATCTTCCCTAAGACTTAGCCAATAGGAATAGGGATCTGGCTCTGGCCTGGATGGATTGACTCCAGTCGACGCCAGATGACACCCATCTGGCTCCATGTCAGAGTCGGATAAGAATGGAGATGATGCTGTCGGTGGGTGCCAGCAGTGCCAGGGACGTGAGTAGTGGGACTGGTGCCAGGGAAGGTTGAAGTGGCTTGACTGGTGGGAGTCCAAATCCATCCATGGATCCAAGGAGCTCGACTGGTGCCAGGGGCGAACAGACACATGGAAAACCAGCAGGAGCCCCTCTTGACCCCACGGGTCCGATGGCGCACCAGCAGGGACGGGCTGCCCAAATATGAGGTTGAGGTGCATGGCCTCATAAAATTCATGGAGTTAGGAGGGGCTTGCTCCATCTCCAAAAAACTTGGGGAGATTCCGAGATGGCCTAGTCACAGGCTCAACTGTGGAGCCAGGCTTTGAATGAAGATGTTCCCTCATCTCATCGGATGACCTTGACGGATGGGGTGAAGACCTCTTTGACTCCATGTTCTTTTTGTGGGACTTACCCAGATGTCCAGACAACTTTGATTATGACGATTATCGATGGCTCAGCAACCAATCCTAGGACCTTCCTCTTGTCTGGCATTGAGGCTATTGTGGTATTGCAGGTCGAGGAGCAAGGAGCTTGAGGGATCACGCCTCAAGGACTTGGGGTGCATTGAGCGACAATCAATGCAGGTCTTGGCCTTGTGGTCCAGCTCAATACACCAGATTCAGGCTAGGTGTTGGTCCGTCACTGACATTTGCCTGTGACAGGTGCCATAGGGCTTAAAATCATCCTTCCTCATGTTGTAAGTCAGTAGCGATTAGATTAAGCATTAGCAGAAGACATCTTGTATTTAGCAACTATTGTGAACATTTTGCGGAATCCATTTTGTATTCATGGCAGCCATTTTCTCTGCCATGTGCTCGCCATGTGCTCTGTCCTACCTTTCTGTTAACCACTCTTGAAAATCTGTCTAGTGACAAGTTATATTTAGCATCTTCCACTTTCACACATGCCCAGTAAGATCTGCAGCTGTTAGTAATCAGTAAGACAGTAATGTGTCAACTAGTCCTTGAAAACTGTTAGCCCCTCCTACCTGTCGACTGTGCATTTCCATATGAGCTTAGTCTTGCTTCTATAATTTTACCACCTTCTTTTAGCCCCTGCGTGGGTATAAAAGGACCATGCTCTCTTAGTTCAGTGTGCTACTTCAAACATTACCGAAGGGTGCTGTTTGAACTGTAGTACCACCTCATGAGCTTTAATAAACTTTGGCCCTCATTCTGACCCTGGCGGTCGGCGGAGAGGCGGCGGTCGGACCGCGAACAGACCGGCGGTCAGAAAAATGGCATTCTGACCGCGGCGGTCACCGCCGCGATCGCCCGCCACTTCCCCACTCCGACCGCCACGGCGGTCATGACCGCCGGGCTGGAGTTTGCGCACTCCGGCCCGGCGGTCGTCCCAAGACCGCCAACGGTATCATGACCCTGCCTACCGCCGCGGTTTCTTGCGGTCGGGAACCGCCATGCGAACCATGGCGGTAAGCACTATCGGGGCCAGGGAATTCCTTCCCTGGCACTGATAGGGGTCTCCCCCACCCCCCAATACCCACCCGAGTCCTCCCCCCACACCCTCCACCCCCCTGCCACCCCCCAGAGGTGGTACGAACCCCCTCCCCACCCCCACCCCGACATGCACATACATGCACCCCGACATGCACACACCCCCAACATGCACATATACACACCCCCTACACACACATACACAACGGGGACACATACCCGCACACATACATGCAGACATGCGCACCTGCCGAACAGCACACATTACCCATAGACACAGCAGCACCCCCCGCCCGCATACACGCACTCACACACCCCCTCTACACACTCACACGCACACCCCCATGCACGCCCACATCACACAACACCCCCCCTCCCCCTCCCCTCACGGACGGTCAACTTACCTTGTGCGTTGGTCCTCCGGGAGGCGACGGGAGCCATGGGGAGGTGACCGCCAACAGAACACCGCCAACAGAAGACCGCCACACAGATATGTGGGTCGTAATTCTGTGGGCGGTGTTCTGCTGGCGTGGCGGTGGAGGTTGACCAGTCTCCACTTTTCCGCCGACCGCCAGTGTGGCTGCTGGCGGTTTCCCGGCGGAACGCTCCCAGCGGTCGGAATGCGCACAGCGGCATACCGCCGCGGTCGGCGGTCTTCACCGCGGCGGTAACTCGGCGGTCTCGCGAAAAGACCGCCAAGGTCAGAATGAGGGCCTTTGTCTTTTATTTCAGTTTCTGTGCCAACTTCTTCCTATATGGTCTGAGAACTTTTTGCAGAGAAGGGCGAACCCCTTGCACTAGCAGGCCATGCTGAGGCTTACTTCGACACTCATAGAACCCCTGCAACATCAGGACACAATGGCCCTCATTCTGACCCTGGCGGTCGGTGATAAAGCGGCGGCCAAGCCGCCAACAGGCCGGCGGTCTAAAATATGCAATTCTGACCCTGGCGGGAATCGCCAACACAGCCCGCCAACTTAACACTCCGCCCGCCACAGCGGTACAAACAAACAGCGCGGCGGTTCCCGCCAACAGCCAGGCGGCAGACAATGTACCGCCCACCCTATTACGACCCACCAATCTGCCACCTTTTCCGGGGCGGGAGCACCGCCGATAAGAACACGGCGGAAACAGACTACGAACGGGAAAACGCTCACCTCTACGCACTCCACGCGAGATTCCGGCAGTATGGAACCAGAGTTGCAGGTCATCCCCGCACTCCTATTCCTGCTCATATACCAGGAGCACGCCCGGCGGCGCGGAAGACATCGGTGAGTACTGCACCTACGACACAGGGGAGGGAAAAGATTACCGGCACACACCCACCCACCCACACCCACTACAACACACACATCAATGCATTCCCACAGATCACTGTCACAACCCACAAACCACCCCCCTCCGAAATAATGCAAAGACCAAAAGAAGAGATCATAAACGGGCAGATATATTGAAATATGTACACCAGTAATCCCAATAAATAAATAAACTATGTACAAAATATATACAGCTACTAAATGTAGTCCAACCACTGTCCGTGGATCACAGGGGTCCTGTGCAAAGGGGCAAGGCCCAGTCCCACGACAAAAACTCCACGGAGAGAACACTGCAGGGGCATCATAAAGAAAATAGGACAGGCACCTCAGGGGGAAGGGAAGGGGGGGCACCTCAGCCACTTGAGTACACGACGCCAGATCCACGAGGGGACTCCATGACCACTGGGCCATCCTGGGGAGAGCAAAGCCACAGTCCATACAGTCCATACAGTGGGTGGCCTGCCCACTGGGCCATCCTGGGGAGAGCAAAGCCACAGTCCAAACAGTCCATACAGTGGGTGGCCTGCCCACTGGGCCATCCTGGGGAGAGCAAAGCCACAGTCCATACAGTCCATACAGTGGGTGGCCTGCCCACTGGGCCTTCCTGGGGAGAGCAAAGCCACAGTCCAAACAGTCCATACAGTGGGTGGCCTGCCCACTGGGCCATCCTGGGGAGAGCAAAGCCACAGTCCATACAGTCCATACAGTGGGTGGCCTGCCCACTGGGCCATCCTGGGGAGAGCAAAGCCACAGTCCAAACAGTCCATACAGTGGGTGGCCTGCCCACTGGGCCATCCTGGGGAGAGCAAAGCCACAGTCCATACAGTCCATACAGTGGGTGGCCTGCACACTGGGCCATCCTGGGGAGAGCAAAGCCACAGTCCATACAGTCCATACAGTGGGTGGCCTGCCCACTGGGCCATCCTGGGGAGAGCAAAGCCACAGTCCATACAGTCCATACAGTGGGTGGCCTGCCCACTGGGCCATCCTGGGGAGAGCAAAGCCACAGTCCATACAGTCCATACAGTGGGTGGCCTGCCCACTGGGCCATCCTGGGGAGAGCAAAGCCACAGTCCATACAGTCCATAACAGACCCCACTGCCACTGGAGGAGGCAAGTTGGCCAGAGGACATCCTGCAGCCCTGCCCGAGATAGATCCTGCCCTGCCACGTCTGCCAAAGGGCCAGCGGTTCTTGCCTTGAAGGGCCCAGTTCAGCGGTTCCTGAGACGGCGGGGCCCAGTTCAGCGGTTCTTGAGACGGCGGGGCCCAGCGGAGCGGTGCGTGAGACGGCGGGGCCCAGCGGAGCGGTTCTTGAGACGGCGGGGCCCAGCGGAGCGGTGCTTGAGACGGCGGGGCCCAGTTCAGCGGTCCTTGCCCTGAAGGGCCCAGTTAAGCGGTTCTTGAGACGGCGGGGCCCAGCGGAGCGGTGCGTGAGACGGCGGGGCCCAGCGGAGCGGTGCTTGAGACGGCGGGGCCCAGTTCAGCGGTTCTTGAGACGGCGGGGCCCAGTTCAGCGGTCCTTGCCCTGAAGGGCCCAGTTCAGCGGTTCTTGAGACGGCGGGGCCCAGTTCAGCGCTCCTTGCCTTGAAGGGCCCAGTTCAGCGGTTCTTGAGACGGCGGGGCCCAGTTCAGCGGTCCTTGCCTTGAAGGGCCCAGTTCAGCGGTTCTTGAGACGGCGGGGCCCAGTTCAGCGGTCCTTGCCCTGAAGGGCCCAGTTCAGCGGTTCTTGAGACGGCGGGGCCCAGCGGAGCGGTGCGTGAGACGGCGGGGCCCAGCGGAGCGGTTCTTGAGACGGCGGGGCCCAGCGGAGCGGTGCTTGAGACGGCGGGGCCCAGTTCAGCGGTCCTTGCCCTGAAGGGCCCAGTTAAGCGGTTCTTGAGACGGCGGGGCCCAGCGGAGCGGTGCGTGAGACGGCGGGGCCCAGCGGAGCGGTGCTTGAGACGGCGGGGCCCAGTTCAGCGGTTCTTGAGACGGCGGGGCCCAGTTCAGCGGTCCTTGCCCTGAAGGGCCCAGTTCAGCGGTTCTTGAGACGGCGGGGCCCAGTTCAGCGCTCCTTGCCTTGAAGGGCCCAGTTCAGCGGTTCTTGAGACGGCGGGGCCCAGTTCAGCGGTCCTTGCCTTGAAGGGCCCAGTTCAGCGGTTCTTGAGACGGCGGGGCCCAGTTCAGCGGTCCTTGCCCTGAAGGGCCCAGTTCAGCGGTTCTTGAGACGGCGGGGCCCAGTTCAGCGCTCCTTGCCTTGAAGGGCCCAGTTCAGCGGTTCTTGAGACGGCGGGCCCAGTTCAGCGGTCCTTGCCTTGAAGGGCCCAGTTCAGCGGTTCTTGAGACGGCGGGGCCCAGTTCAGCGGTCCTTGCCCTGAAGGGCCCAGTTCAGCAGTTCTTGAGACGGCGGGGCCCAGTTCAGCGCTCCTTGCCTTGAAGGGCCCAGTTCAGCGGTTCTTGAGACGGCGGGGCCCAGTTCAGCGGTTCTTGAGACGGCGGACGGTCTATGTCCAACTGCTAATTGCCTGGTGGTGCCCTCCTGGGCAGCGGGGATGGTGCTCCTTCACTGCCCACCTGGGCTGTGGGTGGTGGGGCCCTCCTGGCCAGCTGGGCTGGGTCCTCCCTGGGCAGCGGCTATGGGGGTGGTGGGCTCTCCCGGGGCAGCTGTGCCGGTTCCTCCCGGGGCAGCGGCTATGGGGGTTGTGGGCTCCTCCTGGGCAGCAGGCCTGCTGCCTGACCTCTCCGACTTGCTGCCCTTGCCCTCCTTAGTCGTGGGCCTGTGGCCCTTTCCTCCCTTTGGAGCTGTGGCTGGTGACTGTCTCTGGGTGGTGTCCGGGGGGGATGTAGAAGGCGGGCTCCTGCGGCGCCCCTTCCGCCTTCTGCTCCTCTTCCCAGGGGGTGGGCTGGCTGTCCCCTTGCTGCTGGGCGAAGATCCAGACATGCGGGCTGGCGGGCTCCAATACCCCTGCACCCTTGTCAAGGGGGCTGCAGGGCTGGTGGTGGCTGAGGTGCTCTTCTTACCCCGACGAGAAGGAGGGGGGGGCTCAGGGTCAGGAAAGAAGTTAGTAGTGGCGAGGAAGAGCTTCTTGGGACAATGGAGAGTGGTAGGTACAGTGGGAATGGGAGTGGAGGGAGAGGATGTGGTTGTAGGTGAGTCACGTTTGCTGTCTTTGGGTGCAGGTGCAGGAGGGATAGGCTGTCGTGAGGTGGATGGCTGTTGGGTGGGTGGGTGGCTGCGTTTGTGTGGTGTGGAAGAGGGGGTGACAGACACAGTGGGAGAGGACACAGGGGACGTGTAAATGGCAGTGGGGGTGGTGACTGCACGTGTGCGGACTGGAGTGGAGGGTGTGCTGGTGATGGAAACACTGGCTGATGGTGAGGTGAATGGAGGTGTGAGTGTAGACGTCACAGGGAGGGAGGAGGGAGACGAGGAGGTGGGGGTCACAGAGGTGGTAGTGACTGTTGGCATGTCTGCATCGGAATGTTGCGTGTGTGAATGTCTGCGTGATCTGTGGTGCTTATGTTTGGATGAGCTTCTCTTGGGTGTTGAGGTGTGTGCAGGCTGGTCTGATGGTGTGGGTGGGACAGGCAGAGGAACAGGAGACTGGGAGGAGGGAGTTAGTAGAGGCAGGCAGGAGACAGGGACAATGGCTGCCGTCAGTGCTGAGGCCAGAGCCTGGAACGATCGCTGATGGGCAGCCTGACCCGAATGAATGCCCTCCAGGTACGCATTGCTGCGATGAACCTCCCTCTCCAACCCCTGGATGGCATTCAAAAGGGTAGTCTGCCCAACAATGAGCGTTCGGAGGAGGTCAATGACCTCCTCACTGAGGGCAGCGGGGGTAACAGGGGCAGGGCCTGAGGTGCCTGGGGCGAAGGAGATGCCCGGCTTCCTGGCAGAGCGGGCACGGGGCGAACGCTGAGGGGCTGCTGGGAGGGCGCAGATGGTGCGCTGGGTGGCGGCTGTACCTGTAATGGCGGGGGGCACGGATGGTGCCACCCCCGCAAGGGAGCCCCCTTCCGAGGACGTATCCGTGTCGCTGCAGGGTCCAGTCGTCCCCGTCGTGGAGCTCCCCTCGCCCTCCGTCTCACTGGTCCAGTCTGACTCTGTGGCATGGCCCTCCTGGGCCATGTGAGATGCAGCTCCCTCCTGCCCCGATGCCACTTCTCCTCCGCCTGATGATGCTGATGCACACAAGCACAGAAAGACAAACAAAAAGGGGGGGGAGAGAGAAATAAAGGGATATTGAGTACATGGATCTCCGGTACAGTTAGCGGACATGACAGACACAGATGCCCCCTGCACTAAGTTGCGCACTTGGGGTCCGCTACGCATTCCGTGGAACATGCCCTACACGCCTAGAGTTGACAACTGCACCCATGGATGACACGGCCCAGGGATGGCTGTACTGACAAACTACTGAGGGTGGTGGCTGGGGACACAGGGGCTTACGGGGGTGCCCAGCCTACAGATATCGCCCTGGCCTAGGGGGACCCCCAGCCCTCCTCCCCCAACCAGACACCTCCACTGCGCGACAACAGAGTAGATAATGCTTGTACTCACCCCCTTGTGTCTGCTGTGCTGCCCTCACGCGCCCATCCAATTCAGGGTAGGCCACCGCCAGGATCCGGAACATCAGGGGGCTCAGTTGACGGCAGGCACCCCGCCTACGTTGGGAGGCCATCCCCAGCAGAGACTCGGCGGTCTTCTTGGTCCCGCGGCGGATGTCCTCCCACCTCTTGCGGCAGTGGGTGCCCCGTCGATGGTGGACCCCCAGGGTCCGGACTTCCTTGGCGATGGCACGCCAAATCCCGATCTTCTCATGGGCGCGGACCTATGTGACACGTACAGGGAGGGAGAAATACCACGTTCAAGTTTGTCAGCATTTTCCTTTCCAGTGGCCCAACGCCCCCCATCCCCGCCATGCCCCCCGCCAGGCCCAACATGCCCCCCATCCCCGCCAGGCCCCCCGCCAGGACCCCCGCCAGGCCCAACATGCCCCCCATCCCCGCCAGGCCCCCCGCCAGGACCCCCGCCAGGCCCAACATGCCCCCCATCCCCGCCAGGCCCCCCGCCATGCCCCCGCCAGGCCCAACATGCCCCCCATCCCCGCCAGGCCCCCCGCCATGCCCCCCGCCAGGCCCAACATGCCCCCCATCCCCGCCAGGCCCCCCGCCAGGACCCCCGCCAGGCCCAACATGCCCCCCATCCCCGCCAGGCCCCCCGCCAGGACCCCCGCCAGGCCCAACATGCCCCCCATCCCCGCCAGGCCCCCCGCCAGGACCCCCGCCAGGCCCAACATGCCCCCCATCCCCGCCAGGCCCCCCGCCATGCCCCCCGCCAGGCCCAACATGCCCCCCATCCCCGCCAGGCCCCCCGCCAGGCCCAACATGCCCCCCATCCCCGCCAGGCCCCCCGCCATGCCCCCCGCCAGGCCCAACATGCCCCCCATCCCCGCCAGGCCCCCCGCCAGGCCCAACATGCCCCCCATCCCCGCCAGGCCCCCAAGCCAGCCAGTGGCCCCAAATCCATATTGAATTAAACTCACTTCTTGGTCTGGAGGACCGTAGAGTAGCGCATACTGGGGGAGGACCCCATCCACAAGTTTCTCCAACTCCTCTCCAGTGAAGGCAGGGGCCCTTTCCCCAGGCGCAGCAGCCATTGTCCCTTCCAGACCGAGGTCACAGCAACACTTGCAGTATAGGTCCTCTCCTGTGAAAGTTCAAGTCGCAAGTGGATAAGTAGATAGAAAATGGCGGTGACGTCCGCGGCGGTGCGTACCGCGGCGGTGCGTCCCGCCACCGCCGGCGCCCTTCGCCATTGGCTCCTGAAACCCATAGGCTTCAATGTTAACCAATGCGGCTTTGCGCCGCGGTCTTCGCCCGCCGCGGTGTGCCACGCCAGCGCATTGACCTCACATCCCATTGTCACACTTCACAGGTCAGGCAGCCGCCATTTCCAGGGCCCACATGGCTCAATTTCAACTGCGTCACACAGGCCTAGGCCTTGCATAGCCACTCAGACACGCCATTCACTGCATAGAGAATCGTATACTGTGCTAGCTGTGAGTACGTACCTGTGGGTTGCTTGACTGTGTGCTCCATGTTGTCCTTCCTAGGCACCGTCCGCTGGGTTGGGCGAGGAGACGGATGAATCCTCCCGTGTACCGACCGCTGGTGGACCTGTCGACAATGGAAGAACGCCACATTATCCTGACCTACCGTCTTAACCGTGCCACTATCCATGAACTGTGTGCCCAGCTGGAGCCCGACCTGATGTCCCCCATCCGCCAACCCACAGGGATTCCCCCTCTGGTGCAGGTCATGTCAGTACTACATTTCTTGGCAAGTGGGTCATTTCGGACAACCGTGGGAATTGCTTCTGGGATGTCTCAGCCCATGTTTTCGAAGGTGTTATCCAGAGTGTTGTCTGCCCTGATGAAATCCGTGAGGAGCTACATCATTTTCCCTGAGGTGGGCGAATTGGCTACAGTGAAGGGTGATTTCTACGCCCTTGGACATATTCCCAACGTAATTGGTGCCATTGATGGGACCCATGTGGCTTTGGTTCCCCCAAGAGACAGGGAGCAGGTGTACAGGAACAGAAAAAATTACCATTCAATGAACATCCAGGTGGTGTGTTTGGCTGACCAGTACATCTCGCATGTAAATGCCAAATTCCCAGGGTCAGTGCATGACGCCTACATCCTCAGGAATAGCAGCATCCCTTACGTGATGGAACAGCTACAGAGACACCGTGTATGGCTAGTGGGGGACTCTGGGTACCCCAACCTGTCGTGGCTACTGACCCCAGTAAAGAATCCCCGGACCAGGGCAGAGGAACGGTACAATGAGGCCCATGGGCGTACTAGGAGGGTGATCGAACGCACCTTTGGCCTCCTAAAGGCCAGGTTTAGGTGCCTGCATATGACAGGTGGATCCCTAATGTACTCACCTAAGAAGGTGTGTCACATCATCGTGGCCTGCTGCATCCTTCACAACCTGGCTTTGCGCCGCCAGGTGCCTTTCCTGCAGGAGGATGGTCGAGACGGTGGTGTTGTGGCAGCGGTGGAACCTGAGGAGAGTGACGAGGAGGAAGACGACGGGGCTGAAACAGACAACAGGGACAGAATCATTGAACAGTACTTCCAATAGGACACAGGTAACATTTCAAAGATAATTTAGTAAATGTTAACTACTCTCCAGCATCTCTGCTGCCTGTCTATTTGCCCCAGTGTATGATGACTGAGTTTTGGCTTTTCCCTCCCTATTTCAGATCTGGGGTCCCCACTACGAGTCCTGTGCTTCGTTTCCCCATGGACTACAGCTTTGTGGCAGCTGTTTGTTGACTTCACCATGTACAAGGACATATTTGCACTGTCATGTCAATTACAATCTATTGAAATCACAGCCAGACTCCAGATATTTTGGTGCAAAATAGGTGTTTATTTAAGTGCTCAAAATGGGATGGGTGGTTTCAAGTGGGTGGGGGCTATGGTGAAGGAATGTCCATGGCAGAGTCCAGAGTAACAGTCACACAGGTGCATTGTCCAGAGGCCTGTGGAGAGATGGAGCATGGGCAGTTCAAGGATGGACAGGGTGACAATGTGGGACAGTGGAATGACATCAGGTGGTATCCATTGCTGGCGGGGGTCTTGACATCCTACTCTGTCTTCTTGCGAGATCTCAGGGCCCTCTTGCGGGGTGGTTCTTCTCCTGCAGGAGGTGGGGGTCTGGTGGGCTGCTGCTGTGCGGGGGCCTCCTGTCCACTAGCGCCGGCGGAGGTGGTTGGCTGTTCTTGGTCCAGGCTAGTGGCAGGGGCCCTTGGGTGTTGTTCAGTGTCCGCCCTGTTGTTGACGAGGTCCTGCAGCAGCCCTACCATGGTAACCAGGGTGGTGTTGATGGCTCTGATGTCCTCCCTGTACCCCCGATAGCGTTCCTCCTGCAGTACCTGGATCTCCTGGAACCGGGCCAGTACCGTCGCCATCGTCTCCTGGGAGCGGTTGTATGCTCCCATGATGGTGGTGAGGACCTCGTGGAGAGTGGTTTCCCTGGGCCTCTCCTCCCCCCCCCTGTCGCACAGCTGCCCTCTGAGTTCCCCTGTTTCCCTGGGCCTCTGCCCCCTGGCCGGTGTGCCCACTACCACTGCCCCCAGGTCCCTGTTGTTGTTGGGGTGGTGGGTTATCCTGGGTGCCCTGTAGTGGTAGACACACCGCAGATTGACGCGCCCTGGAGACAGAGGCATGGGCCCGCTGGGTGGGAGCTGTGCTGGTGTTCCCAGAGGGGTTTGGGTCTGTAGTGGCCTGGGCCTATGTGAGGGGAACCGACTGTCCAGAGGTCCCCGATGGTCCGGGCTGGTCATCGGTGTCCAGGTCGACAGAGCTGCTGTCATCGCTGACGGCCTCTTGGGTGGGGGGTGTGGAGAATTCTGGCCCCTCCGCCGCGGTGTGTTGACGGTCGGGTCCTGCAGGGGTATAGAGGTATGGTTATAGTTTCAATGTGTGGCATATGGGTGTATCTGTGGGTTCTCGTGTCCCCAAGTGCTGGCATTCGTGTGTGGGGGCTTTGGTGAGGGTGGCTTGTGGGGGGGATGTGTATATGCATTGGGCATGCTTTGGTGATGGGTGTCCATGCTTAGTGGACGCATGCAGGCCTAGGTTTTGGGATGTGTGGGTTGTGATGGTGAGACATTGGCGGGGAATAGGTGTGCTGGGGGTGGGGGTGAGGATGGTGGTGGGGGTGAGGATGGTGGTGGGGGTGAGGGTGGGGGTGAGGATGGGGGTGGGGGTGAGGGTGGGGTTCGAGGATGGGGGTGAGGGTTGGGGTCTGATTTGGCATGCAGGTGGGGGGGAAGCAGTATTGAAGCTTCAACTTACCAGTATCCATTCCTCCGCCGACTCCTGCGAGGCCGTCAGGATGCAGGATGTTCAAGACTTCCTCCTCCCATGATGTGAATTGTGGGGGTTGAGGTGGGGGTCCTCCGCCAGTCTTCTGCACGGCGATGTTGTGCCTGGATACCATGGAACGCACCTTCCACCGTAGGTCGTTCCATCGCTTCCTGATGTCTTCCCGATTTCTGGGGTGCTGTCCCACTGCGTTCACCCTGTCGACAATCCTCTGCCATAGCTCCGTCCTCCGGGCAATGCTGGTGTATTGTATCTGTGTGCCGAACAGCTGGGGCTCTACCCGAACGATTTCCTCCACCATGACCCTGAGTTCTTCGTCTGTGAAGCGGGGTTGTCTTTGGGGTGCCATGGGGTGGTGTGTATGATGTGTGGGGTGGAGTATGTGTATTTAAGTGAGTTGAGTGTGGTGGTGTGTGTTGTTTTGTGTGTGGATAGTGTGTGGGTGATGGTGTTGAGTGGCTGTGGCTGTTATTTTTTGGATGCTGGTGTCTCGCTCTTGCCTTCTTTACGAATTTTTTAGCGTAGGGGTTTGTGGGTGATGTGGGTGGGTGTTTTATATTGTATTGTGTGTGTGGGAGTGGTGTGTGTATGTGTATCAGGTGTGTGGGATTCAAATCGTCCAATGTGGCTGAGTTTTGTTCGTTTGTGTGTATTCTGACCGCGGCGGTGTGTCCCGCCAATGGAATACCGCGTTTGAATGACCGCCGCGTGGATTCGTGGGTCGTAATGGCATGGGCGTATTTCTGTTGGCGTGACGGTGGAGGTTTTGTCACCTCCACCTTTCCGCCGACCGCTGGTCTGGCGGTCTGTTGTGGCGGTCGGATTTTCGGAGGTTTGCCTTCTGCGGGTCAGAATGACCGTGGCGGGTTTCCGCGACCGCGGCGGGATTATGGAGGATTTCTGACCGGCGGTAGGCGCCTTTTACCGCCGAGGTCAGAATGACCACCAATGTCTCAAAAATCTTTGACAAAAGGTCAAAAAAGGTCAGTCAAAAAGTGACTGGGGGTAGCTCTTCTGCGGATCTGCGCTGACTGGCACAGAAAGAAGAGAACAGATGTCAGTGTGCTGGGGTGGTGCCTACATAGGCACAGCACACAACACTTCCGGCACGGACAATGCTGATGACACCGCACTAAACGACACCAGCAACTAGCGCGCAGGGGTACTGATCACAAAAATCTGTGGCTAGAGGTCTCTATCAGATACTATATTTCAAAAATTCTAACCTCTGCAATAAAAGGATTTTTTTTTTTTATTTGTTTGTGAATATTTCTTAATGTTTGCATCCTGTGTATTCTGAAGTTCAAATCACAGAAACTGGTTAGCCCGGGTTCCTAGCTTTCGGTAATGAATTATTGGGGCTCCATTCACATGAAAAGTTTGAGCACCAAGTACTACAGCCATCTGCTGAGATCTGCAAGTTATAAATTCGAAACTTGGCAAGGGCAACTGAATGAAATTACGTTTGGTTAGATTAATACCTGTTATTCCAAGTGCCTAGAAATGGCAACATCTGTGGTATAAAGCGTAACATATTACAACATAATTATTAACACTAGTGGTTACCATTAAAGGGCCAAGCATAATCTTCCTCGCCCAATAATGGACACAATAGATGACAACAGATGACAACTAATTCACGGCGAATTCTTCCTAGAAGCTCGCCTAACTGAAAATCAATATTTTTGTCTGTGGGCAAGGTTGATTCTGTTCCTAGAATACTAGGATTTTCTGTCTCTGTGAAACACCTCCTGCTCAGTAAATAAAGTAAAATTGCTTCGATTGTGGCAAAGTCTCTTTTTACAGATGTCCTTTTCAAACTCACAGCTCCTCTCAGCTCTCTGCCATTTTCTGCATTCTTGCACAATTCCGGCTTCTTTTCTAGACATGGTAGTCAGTAGAATTTCGGCACAGGGATTTTTTAAATAATCTTTTTTATAAAACGGTGCATAGGTGATTCCGTTGATCAACCTATCCCAACGTATGCATCTAAAGTCGTTAACACGTATTTTTCAAATGACAAATAGACACGTTTTTGGTCAGTAACGGAGAAGTACGTTGGATCTCACGTTTCCGCTTCTCCCTCATAGTCTTGCTTTTGCTCTCAATGTTGTGTTCAATGTTGTGCTCCTTGTTAAAATAAAATACAAATTGATTGCAAAAATCAACGTCACATATAACAATGGGAAGCTCGAGAAAGTTAAAGAGTATAAATGTTATCTCCACTACAAGAAAAGATTAAACAAATTACTTTCGCTCCCTTGGGCACAAAATTTCAAGGGGAGAAAAATTGAAAAGAGAGTTAAGAATAAATGTGTAGTGGGAAGGTGGGTTCTACAGTCACCTGCCAGCACAACTGCATGTAGAATCCTTTACCCATGCGCTGAGATATTGTAATACAAATGTTTATTACAACATAATCAATATTTGTTGTTAACACTACTTCGGTTTGACCATCATTAGATATAGAAAGCATTATTATGCTTGAAATGCGAAAGTTCAACATTACATCCGCAGATTTTAAAATACTTCCCAATGTCTTCATATCTTCCATTACCCTCACCGATTCTCTACCCCTACACAACCCCAATAACGCCTCCTATGCCTCTCTATCATTCACTATAGTATACTGCTACATTCATAGTTCGTATTTGAAAAGATGCGAGGAAACAAATCAGGTATATTTGCGGTATTACAAAAACATATCTAGTATCCGTTGACACCTGCTCATTCCTGCCCTTTACAGCCTCATTTTGTCATACTCTCCAATTTTCTTTCTTTCCATTTCCTGCTCTATACTCACAACCTTCCCTCGCGTATTCTTACTTCAGATACCCTTTTAACACCCATTTTTGATTCTATGTCAGGACCAGAGGCTTTGATTATGTTTCTCTTTCGTTACTTTTTTTTCTCAGTAGACAGTTAGAAGAAAGTTCAAAAGCTCTACATTTACCATAAATCCAATGTATCACATGAGCAACCATAGAGACCCAGCCCTTTTTAACCTGCCATGCACATTCCCACTTCCTCTTCCTTTGCTTCTCCGCAGACAGTTAAGTACCCTTGATCACCTTCATGTCGTACTAAGCAGTCATTGCATTGTATTCTCATTGAGTTTCGCACGCGCTGTCACCTTGTATTGCTTTCTTACTTTGAATTGCAGGTATAGCTCATTAACTTTATGTGGAATTGCTTGGTCCCTGACATACCAGGGTTCAATTTCCAATTTCGTGTGCTTTTCGTGATTTTTCAATCGTGCCCACCTTTGCCTCTGTGTGAGCTGAGAGAGCCTTCTATCCTCCCTGCGAGGTGCTCACAACCTCGCCAAATCTGATATAGTGGAGCAAGAGGGAGGGGAGTGTGGAAGAGTGGCTGTCTGCCGCGTAGTCCTCTTTCTATTTCCAATGCTCCGGGGCTGCGCTTGCATGCGCACACAGTCGGCTTCTCTCCCGGATCTTTTGAAGTGCGTACTGAATATGGAGAGACACATTTTCTCTGTCTCTGGCCCTCCCGAGCCTTATTACTCCCCACATTCACCCTGCTGGCAGTACCCTCTGGGCTATAATATTTCTATTAGGCTTTGCCTAGTTATTTCTGGCAGGTCTCCCTCCACGCTTTAAAATATTAGCAACCCTAACACTCTAAGGGTTGACTGTTACCTGCCTTGAGAGATTTACCTCTGGTATTTACCTCCCCATTACTCTTATGAGGAAAATACCACCTGGCTTAACCCTTATGTTGGTGACTGGCACTGCTTTCTGCTTAATTCTTCTGTGCCCTGCCCTCTACGATTATGGCCAAATATGGGGAAGATTCTGGAGAAGGTTACTACTATGTTGAACCTTCGGGGTCTTTTGAACAGGACTTGGTCTATGCGCTAGACGCTGGGGTACGCAACACAGTGAATGTAGCCTTGGCCAAGGATATAAGGCCCATAAAACAACATTTATTTGGCTCTGCTGGGCAACAAGGCTGGATCCCTCCCACTGTGCCCCACAGCAGTGAAGAGCCATCAGCCTTCCCAAAACTTTCCAGGCACCAAGGTAGATAGGAACCCCCACGCAGCTGACTTTGAAAATTTGGTGAGGTCGCTAGCTAAAGACCATGACTTTAACGCCTCTACCTCGAAAACAGGCCCTCAAGATGATTCAGACTCATCGTCCTCTGCTCAGAGCCCTGAACTGGGAGATGATTCACTCCCTGGCAAGCATAAGAAGAAGACACATCACTCGCAAGTGGCACTGCAAACTCTCACGGTCCTTATATTAGAACCTGATGATATAATTCACCCCAGGTCTACTCTATGGAGCTCTCCTGCCAAAGTGGCAGACGATGTAGAGACTCACATTCACCATGGGTTCGAGAAAGATGACAGATCTTGGCTGAGATCCAAGTGCCCCAGACCAGATTTCCCTTCCAAAGTCACAGAGATCCCTGAAATAGACCCTACTCAGGTGACATATTTGAAAAAATGTTCTAGGGACCCTAAGAAGGGCATCAATCAAGCTCCGTGTGAGTGCCAAGACAAACTGCTTGATATCTCTGGGCCCCTGACAAAAATACTGAAAATGGGAATCCTGCCAAAGAGTCTGGGGGACCCATCGACCCCAAAGTCCTAGTCGGATGGGCTCAACATGCCCTGTGTTTCCTAGGGAACGTGAATTGTGCTATCTCAAGTGAGCGGCGTTGATCCATTTTTAACAAGATGGACCCAAAACTGGCCAATCTCACCACCTCAGAATTAGGTAACTTGGCTCAGGGATTGCTTTTCGGCTCTCCCTTCCACAAGGAACTTTCTAAATTTGCAGCAATGTACGCAAACCTCAACAGTGATCAGGTTTCCATCATAAAGGCTCTCCATCCACTTTTTAGCAGGGCATGATGCTTTGGAAGGCGAGCCTTCAGCCACAATGTCTACCAAGGTACTCTTAGTGGCTACTATTATCAAAACAGAGGAGGATACCAAGACTTAAATTCTTCCTCCTCCCCCTTCTACCCATCTCGTCCTTGGGCAGGTCAGAACAGAATCCGAAGAGGAAGATCAAGAGGAGGCCAAGCCACCTACCAGGACTCCACTTCTACTGGGGAGCCTATTTCCATTTCAGGCGTAACTTTAGGGGGCAGAACTGGGTTGTTTCTTCTCAACTGGCAAAAAATAACTCAGGATCCTTCGGTTCTGGAGACAATTCAGGGTTACAAGTTGGAGTTATACAATTCTCCAGTCCAACTCGTTCTCCTCCGTGAAGTATTTTCCCCTACAAGAGTTCATCTCCACAGAGGTGTCAGACCTCCTACTCAAAAGAGCCATAGTAGAGTCTCTTTCCCAGGGCGGTGAATCCCGTCTGGTTCTGAATCCGAAGGAATTCAATGGGTGGGCCATTTATCACCACTTCAAAATGAAAGCCATCCCTTTGGTAAGGAACATCCTTCTAGAAGGGGACGGGATGGTTCGTACATACTTGATGGATGTCTACTTGACCTTTCCTATTTTTCAACCTCATCTGTGGTTTCTTCAGTTTCTTTGTCAGGGACAATTCTACAAGCACAAAATCCTTCCCTTTGGCCTGTCATCAGCCCCTTGGTGCTTTATAAAAGGGATGTTCCCTTGTAGTAAAGTCTCTTCGAACCGGTGGTGTTCATCTAATATTTTATCTAGGCGACATCATCATCATGGCTCAGTGTCCCCGACTGCTTCTCACTCACCTGGAATGGACGATTTCTCTCCTCCAAGATCTAGGCTTCATTGTGAACAGTCAAAAGTTGACTCCTTTACAACAAATGAAGCTCTTGGGGTTTCAGGTGGACTCAGTACTGACTCATTGATCCTTCCCCCGCTGAAGGTCCGCAAAATCAAGAAAGTATTGTGATCGATGTTGTGCAAGTAGACTGTTTCATTGAGATAGATATCCTGTGGGGTGGGCCTAATACCTTCATCGATTCAGGTATTTTTCTGGGTTCCCTCCATTATTGGGCTCTCCAATGTCTAAAGATTTTCCACCTCCAAAAGGGTCTCCGCTACTCAGAAAAGATGCCCCTGTCGGAGAGGCCAAGGACGGAGATGTACTGGTGGCTGTAACATATGGGAGCCTGGAATGGCAGAGCAATTTTTGGGTCTTCCCCGGAGAGCATGATTGAGTCCAATGCCAGGCTCTGGAAGTGGGGAGCTCGATGCGGCTCAATATCCACAGGAGCATGCTTGTCCAGAGTGGAACTGGACCTTCATATCAATTGCTTGGAGCTCAGGGCGGACTCCTTTGTGATCCGGAGTCTCTCTCTCTCCGTTCAGGACAGATTGTTGCATCCTCCTTTGAATGGACAACATCTTTGTAGTGAGATATGTCAACAAACTGGGTGGGATGAAACCCCACATCCTGGCAGAGATTGCTACAAATTTCTGACACTTCTGTCTTCAACATCGAATATCAGTGGTAGCTGAATATCCCCCAGGTTGAAGCAACTAGGTGGCGGATTGGCAGTCTAATCACCCTTAAGACTACAGCTATTGGAGATTACAAATGAAAGTCTTCCATTTTCTCCAACTCGGTTGGGGCCCTTTCTTGATGGATCTCTTTGCCTCATGTCACAACTGACAACTGAAAAGGCTTTTCAGTTGGCATCCGGATCTGGAAGCCTTAGCAACCCATGCTTTCCTTCAGGATTGGTTTCTGTTCTTGGATTATGTCTTTCTCGACTTCATCATGATCTCTGGGGCCTTAGCACAAGCTCTTTGCCTGGGAGCAGAGTTGATTCTAGTGACTCCTCTTTGGAGAGCTAAGGCTTGGTTTCCGGTTGTCCTGGAAATGAGCTGCACCTGCCCAATTCTGATCCAGTCTCAGTGGAACCTTCTTCTGGATCCCATGGGCCTTACTCATCCTCTGATCCTATCGCAACGCTTCTCTCTTGTAGCATGGGGAATTTCAGAGAGAGAGAGTATTCCAGGGCTTTCACAGGAATCTTATGACTTCACCTCAAAGGCCTGGTCTTCCGGAACTTACAAACGCTATACATTGGCATCGAAGCACTGGTGTAATTGGTGCCATGCACGGAATGCTGATCCCTCTTCAGCGGATTGTAGTTAGGTCATGAATTTTGTGTCCTCTTTGGCTTTTCTGGTATGAGCTACAGGTCAGTAAACAATTATAGGTCAGCCATCTTCGCAGGTCATTAGCCTGTGAATGGTAGACCTGTGGGTGAACTTCCCATTGTTTTAAACTCTTGAAAGGTATTTGGAGGGCCAATCCCCCTCGACCAATACGTTCGGCTCTCTGGGGTGTGAATGTGATTTTGCGTTTTTTGGAATCTTGGCCTGCAAATAAATATTTGTCTAGAAAACAGCTTTCGGCTAAGCTTACCATCCTCTTTTGTTTGATCTCTTATAAACAAATATCAGACATAAGAGCTCTAGATTTAGCTGGTAGAGTCTTTTCCTCAGAAGGGGTGATATTCTCCATCACTCGCCGTACCAAATGTATTTCTAGGTCGGTATCTTATCCTAGTTTTTCTGAGAATTCTAAACTATGTGTGGTGCATTGCTTGAAAGCGTATGAGGGGAGTATGGCAGAGTTTTGTACCGATATGGGTGGATAATTGTTCATTTCCTTACAGAAACCATTTCATCCAGTCACATCAGCTACTTTAGCTAGATGGAGGCGATGGCTTTTGAATGAAGAAGGTATTGATACCTCTAAATTTAGCACCCATTCTGAAAGAGGTGCCATGGTGTCAAAGTCCTTTTCCTTGAGTTCTTGTTTAGAGGACATTTTAAGGGCGGACGATTGGTCGTCAGAATCTATGTTTAAATCACCTTATTACAACCCCATTGTGGATATTGCATCAGTTGTGGTCTCTCGGCTTTAAACAAGCATCATCGGAGCCTCTGGTCCTGACAGAATAAAAACATTTCTGGCATTTGCGTCAAGAATTTTTCAATTCTATTAAAGGCACAGTGGCAAGGATTATCCCACCAGCACATATATATTTGTTGCCTTGAAAAGATCACTTTTGAATGTCATCTATGATAAATGTACAGAATTTTGATGCTGTATTCTGTACGTTTTGCTTTCCCTCCCTTATGACTATATGTTGCTATATTTTGTCTTGTTCGGATCAGGGTTTACGGCTTTGGCCTTGTTTCCTTCTTAGGGAATGATGCCAAAGGAATCAAACAAGCTGCACTGGGCGGTGAATCTGAGAGTTTGATGTCTACATTCAAGCTAGTCAGAAGCCCATCCAGTCTGCAGGTGCTGGTCGGAGGTCCTCAGAGTCACAGATCTTTGTCTGTCATTGTTTTGTTTGCTGAGCACGTTTTATGTTTCTGTTGGTTAATCCTGTCATTGCAGGGTTTGAGACTGTAAATTGTTTATCGCTTCGTGCAAAGAAAGAGGAAGTGGGAATGTGCCTGGCAGGTTATATAGGGCAGGGTCTCTATGGTTGCTCATGTGATACATTGGATTCATGGGAAATGTAGTGCTTTTGAACTTTCTTCTAATTGGCTACTGAGAAAATAAAGTAAATAAAGAGAGGCTTAATCCTGCCCTCCGTGTCCTTATTAATATTGAAAAATTGTTGGTGTGAATGCTAGAATTTCTTTTATTTTCACTTCAGTTCTACTCTCCCCACCACACACACATCATATAAATATATTGAAGGCCATACATATTCACTGTACTCCGACAAGCACCTTATCGACTGCAACCTATGTCCCCTTTATTTATTTTTCTTTTACAAGACAACACTTCATTTATTATGTTGATCTCTGACCAGTATTACTTTTTCTAGTTATTTGTATTTGGATTGTGATTGTGTGTGGATTGTCATTTACACATCTCACTTCTTTTGTTTGAGGGTTGAAAGCGTGAAATGAGCCACAAAACATTTCTTAGCTGTTGAAGTCTCATGTTTTCAATACATTTCTTGTGCAACATACTTAAATGTGCAATAAATAGCTGTGTGTTTTCCCCTTACTTCCGATTAACACATCTCAAACATATGCAGAGTATATCACTCTGAACCAATCATTCTCAATCAAAGAAGAAGGTATTTCCACCAAAAGGGAATTGAAATCACCCTAACTGTGTAAATTAGTGACATTGTGGAATATATTGAGATATTTCTGAGACCTATCAGACATACATCTTTTAGAAAGAATATTCGGGGAAAAGTCTATTCAAGGCATGTGCCTGAAAGAAATTACTCCTCTCCTAAAGAAAGAACTCCCACCTAGAACGGTAGCTGTGTATACACTGGGATAAGTGATTACCAGGAAAGACAAGGCAAGAACTGCATCCAGTCATCATTGAAAACCTACTGAGTACATACTTAGAAAAAGCGGGAGCTGCTGAAAATCGTAGCAGCAAAAACATCCAATGGACACATATGACTCAAGTTTGTTAGCATAGTACCAAATATTTCTGATGTTTGCTTAGAGCAAGTGGTAAGTCATGTCCTGTGCCAATGGAATTATGTGGCAGGGGAGGGCCAAATTATGCGACAGGGCTGAGTAAATTATGCAGCAAGAAAAGGCAAATTATGTGGCATAATGCCGCACATTTTGTGATAGTTTAAAAATTACAAAATATTGAACTAATGCTATTTTAAAAAAAATGTAGTACTGAGTTAACACCCAAATATAGCAATAAGCAGCAAAAATGTAACTGGTCACCTTTTGCATAAGGTCTTCCACCTTGCAGCAATGCGTTATACTGCATTTTTAGTAACCTTTGAACCGTTTGAGTTAGAAACAAATATTTTTTATTAAAATCGGCAGATTAAATGGCAACTAATCCATTATGTGGCAAATGTGGAGAATCTATAATTATGCAAAAATCGCTACAGCTGCACAACCGCCTAATTCCAGTGGCCATGGGCATGTCTGACGTTCACAAATTGCATCAAAGTAATCAGAATTTCGAGCCAGAACATATCTCTGAAGGTGCTGAACAATGGATATAGCAACATTATGTTGAGGTGAAAAACACTTCAAGAGAAAAAAGGAGAGAAAAAAGAAACCCTCTTGAAGGGCTTGTTTACCATTACAATGTACAGACAGTTGTGAACATCAATTGACCATAAACAGTAACTTGTAAGCAGGAAACCTGAGCCAGCCCAGGATTTGGTATTTTTACTTAAAGTGAAATCAAGGGAAGAATAATGAGGAAAAATAGTGAGCTCTGCTTTTGTACTATTACTTCTGTACTATTACTTCTATTGATAATAACCACACTTGCAAAGCTAGTAGGTCAGGCTTATGAATGGAAATGCAAGTTGGGCCCACAGGCTTTGCCAATGCTAGTTTAATGTGGCTAACTTCTGGCAGTTTGAGCGTGACTGTTCCGATTGAAGCAGAGTCAAGGCTGATGTGCACGTGGCTGGCTCCAAACGTAAGTGGCATGGGGGCGAGAGAAAAACAATGGATTGGGATGAGGCACCAAATGAATGCCAGTGGCTTAGAATAATTCAAGCATTCCATCCATCATCTTGTTGTTGTTGCCATCTTCTCCCTAATCTCAGGTTTGATGTCAGAATCAATGGCACATGATTCATTCAGAACACATTCTTATGAGGCATATGTTTGTAATGCAAAGTCATGAATATTTACACTGCATGTCACTGCCCAATATCCCACAGTGATTCACTTTGGAGATGATTGTGTTCCAATGATCATGTTTCAGCCAGTCACATCAGTCTGACACAAGACATGACACCAATGCAACAGTTGTAAAGTGCCCTTTTTGGATGGTCAACCCCCCCAACACTTTTTGCTGCTTGATGCATTTGACCTGGAAGTGTGCTGAGGCCTGCTAACCAGACCTCAGCACCAATGCTCTTTCACTAAACTGTACCTGATAACGCGTCCCTATCTAGCTAAATTATTTTCACAGGGACTCGTTTTAGGCCAACAAACCTTTTGACCCTGATTGGGGACTCCTTACAACGAGATAGCTATTCGGCATTTCAATCAATAGATCAATCACTTCATCAGTATTCACAATAACTAATCAATTTGCCTTACCAATCCCCTCCAATAAGACTGAAACACCATGACCTTTCAGCCAATAAATGATCACGCAAAGCTAATAAAGATTAAGATATTTATTCCCTATTAGTTACAATTCTAAGGTCATGTTTATAAGTCTCAATATCTATAAACACATCAAAAGCATTATAATATGGCAACTTGAATAAGACTTTATCAAAGCAAAAATCAGGAACATCAGAACAAAGCACGATGTCAACACAAATCAACGTTAGCAGAGTATCATTAGTTCAGTATTCAACAAAGCAAAGATTCAGTCATTTGTCTATTTGCACCCAATATTAGTGAATTTCTTAACTAACCTCTAATTAGCATCAGCATGTTGGGCTTCATGCAAAACAATTTTAGCAACACAAATTTAGAAAACATCTAACTATGGTCTCTGTCAAAAGAGCAGTTGGTACCTAGAAAGAAAAGGCAAACAGACAATTACAATTCATTATCATATAGTTACCCTCCGTAATGGGTCAGCATACAGAGTCAGTCTTCATCCTCATGACATCACTCGATTCGCCATCAGCCAGGATAAGCAGCAAAGTCTCAGCAAGATAGGGTAAGAAGGAATGCTTCCCTCATAAGGGGGAGAAGTGCAAACCAGGCAAGGGGTAAGGCGAGGATGGTTTAGGGCATCAAACAGCTAAAGACAAAGGCGGTCATTACAACATTGGCGGTAAAAGCCGCTTACCGCCATGCAGAAGACCACCAACACCCCGCCGCGGAATTCCGCCACAGCTATTACGACCCACATTTCGAAATCCGAAAAAATCCAGACACCCACAAAAGTCCGCCACACCAAAGGTCAGTGATAAACTGGCGAAAACAAAACCTCCACCGTCACGCCAACAGAAATACGCCCACACTATTACGACACACGAATCCACGTGACAGTCTTTCAACCGCGGTATTCCATTGGCGGTACACACAACCGCGCTCAAAATACACACTAATTTACAAAACACAACCACATTGGACAATTCGAAATACACACACCTGATACACATACACACACCACTCCCACACACCCAATACAATATAAAACACACACCCACATCACCCACAAACCCCTATGACAAAAACACAGAAAGAAGGCCAGAGAGAGACACTACAAACTACTACCAAGCATCCACAGGCACACCAGCCCATCACCCACACTACTTCCACGCACAAAACACCACACACCACTACATATCACCACATACACCACCCCACACATCACCTACACCACCCCATGGCACGGCAAAGACACCCCAGGTTCTCGGAGGAGCTGCTCAGGGTCATGGTGGAGGAAATCGTCCGGGTAGAGCCACAGCTATTCGGATCAAAGGTGCAGCACACCTCAATTGCAAGGAAGATGGAGCTATGGCGAGGAATAGTCGACAGGGTCAACGCAGTGGGACAGCACCCAAGAAATCGGGACGACATCAGGAAGAGGTGGAACGACCTACGGGGGAAGGTGCGTTCCGTGGTCTCAAGACACCACCTGGCGGTACAGCGGACTGGTCGGCGGACCCCCACCTCCTCCCCCACAACTAACAACATGGGAGGAGCAGGTCTTGCCGATTCTGCATCCTGAGGGCCTCGCAGGAGTCGGTGGAGGAATGGACTCTGGTAAGTAAAATCTTAACTATCATATCCCCCACCCTACCTGCATGCTATCACAGACCCCCACCCTCGCCCCCTCCCCTATCACTCCAACTCCTCACAAATGTACTAATAACACAAACCACACATCCCAACACCAAGCCCTGCATGACACAACAAAGCATGGACACCCATCACTAAAGCATGCCCACTGCACATACCCATAACACCCCCTCAACCATCATCACACAAGCCCCCACACAGGAATGCTAGCACTGGGGTACACGGTCACCCACCCATTGCACACCATGACACACACAGATGCAATAATCATGCTTTTACACCCCTGCAGGACCCCTACCCAACGTCACCAGACAGGAGGGTCCAGACATCTCCACCCCACCCACAGAAGAGGCCCACAGTGATGACAGCAGCTCTGTCCAACTGGATCCAGATGACCAGCCCGGACCATCGTGGGCCTCGGACAGTCGGTTCCCCACACCCAGTCACAGGCCACCACAGAGCTTCCACCCTCTGGTAACACCAGCACAGCACCCACCGGGCGCATACCTCCGTCCCCAGGACACGTCAATCAGCTGTGTGTCCGAACCCAGGATAACCCACCACCCCAACAACAACAGGGACCTGGGGGCAGTGGTAGTGGGCACACGGTCCAGGGGACAGAGGCCCAGGAACACAGGGGAACTGGGAGGACTGCTGTGCGACAGGGGGCAGACAGGTCTAGGGAACCCACTCTCCACGAAGCCCTCTCCTCCATCATGGGAGCATACCACCACTCCCAGGAGACGATGGCAACGGTACTGGCCAAGTTTCAGGAGACCCAGCGCATGCAGGAGGAACAGTATTTGGGGTTCAGGGAGGAACTCAGAACCATCAGCTCCGCCCTGGGCACCATCGTAGGGGTGCTGAAGGAAATACTCAACACCAGGAGGGACACTGTGGCACTACAAGGGGCCCCTGACACTAGCCTGGAAGATGAACTGCCTACCACCTCCGCCGGCGCTAGTGGACAGGAGGCACCGCCACAGGACCACCACACCAGCACCCCACCCCCTGCAGACGGAGAACCACCCCGAAAGCGGTCCCTGAGATCCAGGAACAAGACAGAGCACGATGCCAAGACCCCCGCCAAGAAATGAGACCACCCTGATTGTCATCCCACTGTCTCACTTTGTCACCCTGTCCATATTTAAACTGCCCCAGCTCCACTTCCTATGCCCATATGGGCAATGCACCTGTGAGACTAATAGACTGGACTCTGCCATGGACATTCCTCCACCATCACCCCTCACCATATTACAACCCTCCTCCAATATTGAGCACTTCAATAAACACCCTTGAAGCACAAAACAATCTGCAGTCAGTCTGTGATTTCAAAAATGTGTATTAGCAATGACAGTGACAAAATGCGTTTTCAAATGTAATGTCAACATACCTATGTCCCACATCTCAAATCCACGAGGAATCTAAGCAGATGACACATGTTGGAAACCACATCTGTGAAACCGTAAGGAAAATGTACAACTCAGTTACCATATACTGGATGAAATCGATAGACAGGATAGAGGTAGAAGTGTGAAATTACTTGTAGTAGGCAGGAATGTGTTCTCACCTGTGTGTCACTGGAAATATTGCTGGATAACTGAGTCCCTGTTGTCAATGTCTTCTTCCTCTGCTTCCTCCTCATCACTGTCCACAGGCTCCACAGCTGCCACAACACCGTCATCTGGACCATCCTCCTGCAGAAAAGGCACCTGTCGTCGCAAAGCCAAGTTGTGAAGCATACAGCAGGGCACGATGATCTGGCACACCTTCTTTGGTGAGTAGAATAGGGATCCACCTGTCATATGCAGGCACCTGAACCTGGCCTTCAGGAGGCCGAAGGTGCGTTCGATCACCCTCCTAGTTTGCCCATGGGCCTCATTGGAGCGTTCCTCTGCCCTGGTCCTGGGATTCCGCACTGGGGTCACTAGCCATGACAGGTTGGGGTAACCAGAGTCCCCTAATAGCCACACCCGGTGCCTCTGGAGTTGACCCATCACATAAGGGATGCTGCTATTCCGCAGGATGTAGGCGTCATGCACAGAGCCAGGGAACATAGCATTTACCTGGGAGATGTACTGGTCTGCCAAACATACCATCTGTACATTCATCGAATGATAACTCTTCCGCTTCCTGTACACCTGTTCACTCCTGTGGGGGGGGGACCAGAGCTACATGGGTCCCATCAATGGCACCTATGATGTTGGGGATATGTCCAAGGGCATAGAAGTCACCTTTAACCGTAGGCAAATCCTCCACCTGAGGGAAAACGATGTAGCTCCACATGTGTTTCAGCAGGGCAGACAACACTCTGGACAACACGTTGGAAAACATAGGCTGGGACATCCCTGATGCCATGGCCACTGTTGTTTGAAATGACCCACTTGCAAGGAAATGGAGCACTGATAGCACCTGCACTTGAGGGGGGGATCCCTGTGGGATGGCGGATTGCTGACATCAGGTCAGGCTCCAACTGGGCACACCGTAGGATCCCGCCATCTCCTCACATGTCCCAGCAGACGGTGCCTGGGAATGACAGCAGCGACCACAGAGTCAAACAACTCAGAGGTATGTACCCACAGTCTACACAGAACACCATTTATACACAAAATGTGGCCTGTATTTGTGTTGTGCGACAAGGCCTAGGTCTGTGTGACGCAGTTGGTAATTAGGGCATGTGGGCCCCTGAAATGGCGGCTGCCTGACCTCTAAAGTGGGGCAATGGGATGTGAGGTAACTGCGCTGGCGTTGTACACCGTCGCGGTAGGCGGTCGAAGACCGCGGCACAATGCTGCATTGGTTAACATTGGACCCTATGGGTCCCAGGAGCCAATGACGATGTACGCCGGTGGTGATGGTACGCACTGCCGCGGACATGACCGCCGCAGACGTGACCGCCATTTTCTATCTGTTCAATCACTCGATACCTGATCTTCGACAGGAGAGGACCTACACTGCAAGTGCTGCTGTGACCTCGGTCTGGAAGAGACAATGGCTCGTGCGTCTGGGGAAAGGGCCCCTGCCTTCACTGCAGAGGAGTTGGAGAAGCTCGTGGACGGGGTCCTCCCCAAGTACACGCTACTCTACGGTCCTCCAGACCAACAGGTAAGTACACAGGGAGCATGTTGTATGGGCTATGCCTGTGTGGAGAGGGCTCGTTGTAAGAATGAAGGGGGCACAGTTCTGCTTGCATGAAGGACTGTGAATGCATGTGCCACATGGCAAGGGTAGGGATGTGGGCCACTCACTTAGACGGTGCAGTTGTTAATGACTTCTAATCTTCCCCTGTACATGTTATGTAGGTCAGCGCCCACCAGAAGAAGGATATTTGGCGTGCCATCACCAAGGACGTCCGGACCCTGGGGGTCCACCACAGACGGAGCACCCACTGCTGAAAAAGATGGGAGGACATTCGCCGCTGGAGCAAGAAGACGGCGGTGGCTCAGCTGGGGATGGCCTCCCAACGTGGGAGGGGTGCCCGTCGAAGCATGACCCCCCTGATGTTCCGGATCCTGGCGGTGGCCTACCCTGAGTTGGATGGGCGCTTGAGGGCATCACAGCAGACACAAGGGGGTGAGTACATCATTCAGCGGACTTTGCGCGGAGTGAAGGTGTCTGGGTGGGGGAGGAGGGCTGTGGGTTTCCCTAGGCCAGGGTGAGTTCCGTAGGCTAGGCCCCTCCGTAATGCAGGCCATGTGGCACCCCACACCACCTCTGTAGAGTGCCAAGTACAGGTATTCATGTCCCTGTGTCATCTATGTGTGCAGATGTCGACCATAGCCATGTAGGCCATATCCCAGGATTTGCATCTGTATAGCCCAACAGCGCGACGTAGTGCAGGGGGCTGCTGTGTCTGTATTGTCCGCCAACGGTAGCGGTAAGCCATGCACTCAACCTGTCTTTCTTCTGTCGTCCCCCCCTTTTTTGTGGTCTCCCTGTTCTTGTGTGCATCAGCATCATCAGGCGGAGGTACAGTGGCACCGGAGCACGAGGGAGCTGCATCCCACATGGCCATGGAGGCCATGGAGGCCCACACCACGGACTCAGAATACACCAGTGAGACGGAGGGTGAGGGGAGCACCACGGCGGTCACAGGATCTGCAATCAGCGACACGGACTCGTCCTCCGATGGGAGCTCCCTTGTGGTGGCGGCAAAATCTGTGCCCCCCACTTCTACAGGTACAGCCGCCACCCCCCCTACCAGCACCACCCTCCCAGCAGCCCCTCAGCCTTCGCCCCGTGCCCGCTCACCCATGAGGGTGGGCATCACCTTCGCCCCAGGCACTTCAGCCCCTGTCACCTCTGCTGCCCTCAGTGAGGAGGCCATTGACCTCCTCAGGTCACTCACTGTTGGGCAGTCTACCATTTTGAATGCCATCCGGGTGTAGAAAGGGAATTGCAACACACAAATGCATTCCTGGAGGGCATTCATTCTGGTCAGGCTGCCCTTCATCGAACCCTGCAAACTCTGGCCTCAGCATTGATGGCAGCCATTGTCCCTGTGTCTAGCCTCCCCCCTCTAACCCACCCACTGCAGAGACTTGAGAGACTGTGGCTTTGCACTCCCCAGGATTGAACAGTGGGCAAACCACCCACTGTAGAGACTTGAGAGACTGTGGCTTTGCACTCCCCAGGATTGAACAGTGGGCAAACCACCCACTGTAGAGACTTGAGAGACTGTGGCTTTGCACTCCGCAGGATGGTACAGTGGGCAACCCACCCACTGCAGAGACTTGAGAGACTGTGGCTTTGCACTCCCCAGGATTGAACAGTGGGCAAACCACCCACTGTAGAGTCTTGAGAGACTGTGGCTTTGCACTCCCCAGGATGGTACAGTGGGCAACCCACCCACTGCAGAGACTTGAGAGACTGTGGCTTTGCACTCCCCAGGATTGAACAGTGGGCATGGAGCACCCTCATGGATCTGGCGTGGTGCGCTCATCCGGCTGAGGTGCCCCCACTTCCCTTCCCCCTGAGGTGCCTGTTGTATTTCTATCTGATGCCCCTGCAGTGTTCTCTCCGTCTTGATCAGGTATCTTGTGTGGGCCTCGCCCATGCATTTTGGGCCCAGTGGTCCACGGACAATGAATGGTGCATTACCTGCACTACTAATCGTGGTGTATATTTTGTTTAATGTGTATATATATATGTATATATTTGATTACTGTATTTTGATATATTACAATGGTTCAACTAATTTCCTTTTGTCTTTGCATTCTTCCGGGGGGGATAGCGGGTGTTACTGTAATGTATAGATATGCATTGGTGTGTGTGTTGTAGTGGGTGAGGGTCGGGGTTGGGATGTTGGTTGTGTGTGTCCCTGTGTTTTTGCCTCCCCTATGTCGTAGGTGCATTACTCACTGTGGTCTTCGCCGCCGCCGTTGATGATCCTCGTATAGGAGCAGGAAGACTATCGCTGGCAGCATATGGAGTTCCGGCTCCATGGTGTCGTCGTTCCTCGTGGAGTGTGTAGAGGTGAGCGTTTTCCCTTTAAAATGGCTGTTTCCGCCGTGTTTTTATCCACGGTGAATCTGCCCCGGAAAAGGTGGCGGATTGGTAGGTTGTGATACTGTGGGCTGTACATTGTCCTCCGCCTGTCTGTTGGCGGTGACCGCCGCACTGTTTGTTTGTACCGCCGTGGCGGTCAGAGTGTTAAAGTGGCTGTCTTTGTTGGCGGTTTCCACCATGGTCATAATTCCAATTTTTTCACTGCCGGCCTGTTGGCGGTTTTACCGCCGCTTTAACACCATCCGCCAGGGTTGTAATGACCACCAAAGTCTCTCAGGATTGCTAAGAAGAATAACGGCTTGCAGATTTCTCCTTGTGTCACGTCGTTATATTAATCTTGTCTAACAAGTTCCTAATTTCCAATTGGGCAATATTTGGTGCATCGTTATCTCTGTCCAATAATCTGTTGATCACCTTATTAGAATTTTCACCTAAGACAGTTCTCATGCAGTTTTATTGGTTCCTGTGATTGACGTCTTCAGCGGGTAGAATGTCAGGTAAGAAAAGTTACACTCATCGCTCCAGTCAGTAGTTCCATTGTCTTTACCGGTTTAGGCGACCTTGTACCTGTTGCAAATTACACTCTTGCATTCAGCAAGAATGTCTCCTTGAGCAAGTCGGGTCTCATAAGAAATAATTTACTACGGTTACACACACATCTCTAGCTTCTGGAAAAGTACAGTTTTGCGTCCTTTAGGAAGACAGCACATTGCACGTTAGAAAAACACAATTAATATGAGACCAGGCAGCCAGGCCCAGACCCTTGCTACTGAGGCCTAGTGATTAATTCAGCAAAACCTTAGTACAAAATTCATGGTGCTAATCCAGAATCATACATGAGTACATTGTTAATTCATTATTAGTCAGTTTCATTAATCATCGTATACATTGGTGGCCACTCCCCGTGGGCACATTTCAAACATGTGCATTAATATTTATTCTACCACGTTTTCTATTCAGCATCATTTATACATTGTTTTGCAAGCTTTTTATGTTAATATTGAATATAAAAGCTATACTCCAACATACCTTAAAACTACATAGGCCAATTGGCAAGGACTTTACCACCCCTTGTATGCCCCTAGTAATTGGTACCAGTGGTACCCAGGGCAAGGGTGATAAAGGGGTCACCAGGGCTGCAGCACTGATTGTGCCATCCTGCATGACCCAGGCACAAGTGAGACTGCAAAGCTGCCATCACGCTTTTTAACCCCGAGCATGACGCCAGTGTTCAGGATTAACTAGCATGTACCCTGATGGTACCCTTAGAGAGTGCCCACCAAGTTACCAAGCTCTCTGCTGTTTTGGTGGGCTCTCTCTCGAGCCTCTGCCACCACAGACAAGAGCCTGCCCTCCGGCTGGTTGTGCTAGCACTTCCCCAGGATGGAGACAAAAGGCCTTGGCATGCAGGAGGTCACACCTCCTCCCTCCTGGGATGGCTAGTGTGAAAGGTAATCAAGGCAGTGAGCTTCAAAGGTTTCCCCCACTCTTGATATGTAACTATTTGCCCCCTCAGTGAAAGACTGTATGAAAGTAGGATCTTTCTGACATAGTTACCATCACTTTTTGCATGGTGTCAGTGTGTTTTGGCTGTAGTATACTGGGATATTGCTAACCAGGAAGTCAGTGTTCTCTCCCATAAATTTAGTTGGTTTGCCCTGTAAGTCCTAGTATATGGTACTGTGGTACCCATGGCATTGCTACACCAGGGGTCCCCCATGGGCTGCAGCATGTATTATGCAACCATGAGAACCCATGCAAAATGTGACTACAGGCCTGCCACTGCAGCCTGTGTGAAATGGTACATGTATCTTTCACCCCAGATATAAGGGTTATCTTATATCCCGGTCACTGCACTCTGACCCTATAAGTCACCCTTGAGGTAGGCCCTTCAGCCCAAGGGCAGGGTGCATAGTTCTAAGTGTGAGGGCACCCTTGCATGAGCAGAGGTGCCCCTACAATCCCCAGACTAAATTTTCTGTGTTTTGTAAGTTTGGGGAAGTCATTTTAAGGTATGTAAAGGACACTGGTCATCATGAGATGTCCAACTACATAATGGCTTCACCAAACCTAGTCAAGTTTGGTATTAAGGATGATGAAATCATGCAACTACACTGATTCCAGTGGTCAGTGGTAGTTGCATGATACCATGTACTGTGGAGGACCCCCATGTCTCCCTGTACAGTTGCAGGGTCTGCAGGCAAGCCAGTGGCTGCCACCAACCCAAGACATTGTTCTGCCCTCCTGCTGCTAAGCCTCATTTGGGCATGGCAAGGCAGAACAAAGAGTTTCCTGTAGAGGATAGGTATTACCATCTCTCCTTTAGAAATAGGTGTCCCTGGACTAGGGTGGGGTGCTCCTGAGTGCCACGAGACTGCTTTGAAGGACACATTTGGTGCCCTCCTTGCATGAACTGGTTTACTCCAGTGCTGGAGCCCCCAGCTCCCGCTCTGGTGTGAAACCACACAATAGATAGGTGCGTGACCAACCCCCTGTCCAGCTCCTCCCCTAGGCACGTGCCCAGAGCTTTGCCAGGTAGCCACTTCATTCTGCCATCATGGAAATAAGATGAGCAGAGGCCCTGGGGAGCATCTGACTGGTCAGTCCACCAGATTAGCATCCCTGAGCCCCCCTGGTAGGTGGGTCACTGCAGAAACTGTCCAACCCCCTTCCTGGGTCACTTAACCTCTCCCCTGAGGATGGGACCCAGGATTCGTCTGCAAGACACTTCTGCGACCTGGACACTGGAACCACTGCTGGACTTCACTGGGAACCACAACAAGACTGCAACTAATAGGACGGTTCCTACTGCAACTTTGTCCCTGTGCATTGCAAGGACTCTGCAACTTCCATGGCTGTGATTCCTCCAGAGTCACAAAGACTCTGTCTGCACTTAGGACAGTAAGAATGAATCTCCCTTGAAGTGAAGGAGTCATTCGCCGGCATCCGCAGGCACCTCAACGTTGACGACTGGTTTGTGGATCAAGCTGTCCTACGGACTCTTCAAGGCCCTACAACATAGCTGTTGGTACAGTGGCTCTCCAGAGGTATGAACTGTCTTCTTTGCATCTGAGATGTCTGTGGTCCCTGGTCGGAGCTGCTTGGCCGGAACCCCTGTGCACCGCTTCGGTTTGTCACTGCCAAAGCTTGTTGGCTCTTCAATCTGAAGACCTCCTAGCTCCAAGAAGCCCCAGTCTCCAGCACCATACAGCTCCAAGAACGACATCCTCCCTGCAACCCCAGCGACATGGGCATCCATCTTCGTGTGCTGCTGAGGCCTCCCTGTGACTCCTGCTAGAGGGTCCTCTTGGGGCCTCCAATGATTCCCCTTTTCTTTCCTGCTTGCTAAGGGCTGGCCCTGACTTACCTACAAAGGTTGAGCCCCTTGGACCTTGCTGGTCCCAAAACCTGCATCACATTTTGCAAGACTTTCTTGCATTTGTCAAGCTAGTTGGTGGATCCTGCTGACCACTGACCCTCCTGCAACTCGACGATCGGCATTGGACTGCTCATGGACAACTCCTGGGATCTTCCTGTATTGCCTGGACACCACAGCTGCACTTCCACGACAACAGTCCATTAGGAAAGCATCTTCAAGAAGGGTGAGCATTGACCTCCTGCACCTCCTGGGCATTTCTGGGTGGTCTTGATTCTGTCCTCTTTCCTTAGGTCCTCTTTATCCAGAATCCACGCTTGGGATCCACTGACCAGATCCATGGGTCACAACAGCAGCTGGACAACCGCGGTCCCCACTGACTTCAAAGGGAGGATTCGACACAACTTCACCCCTATGCACCTGGGCTCCCTGGTATAGGTATTCCACTTCTTTGGGTATCCACATGTGGGGGTACTCTTGAGCCTCCCATGTGCCAACGAGTTTCCTCAGGGTCCTGTGGGAAGGGTCCTGGAACATTTACCGTGTCTTCCCCATGTTATCCTATGGACAATGACCCAGGGTAACACCTCTGCACACGGGCGCCTGGGGATACCTAATTACTTACCTTTGGTGTTTTAGTACTTCCCCAGCCCTGAAGATCCTCGGGTGTCAGTCTTGGTTAGTTGCAGCTTATCACATCCCATCTTTAGGGTTGAGTGCATAGCGCTCTGACCCTGGTGTAATCTCTCTGTGGGCTTTTAACCACGCCCATCAGTTTGGTTGGTTCGCAGGCTTGGCTTTTAAAATTTGCTTCATTTAATTAGTGAAAGGCATGCATACGTCATGCCTTTTCCGGTGATTAGCCCGCCTCATGCGCACTGGCCAACTAATGAAAACATACGAGGCTCCATGTTTTCAGTATGGTTTCTGGACTACTTTTTCTTTTTAATTTGTAGGCACCGCAATCTCGCTGGGCAGTAGTCAAGCGCTTTGCATGACATCGACCCTGTTACATGGATATTTGCATTTTTGCCGGTTACATGGATAATTGCATTTTTGTTGGTTACACGGATAATTGCACTTTTGCTGATACGTTTCACTTCGAGCGAACTTCTGTTTCCTTTTGTGTGTGTGTGTGTGTGCTTTGCGCTCATGGTGGCTGTTGGCTCGCTTATGTGAAACTGTTTTACTTTTCATTTTCAGTTTATGTGGCAAGAAAAGTCTGGTTAGTTATGTAAAACTATTTAACTTTTCTTTTTCAGTTTATGTGGCAAGAGAAGTCCGGTTAGGAGTTTACAATGCTAAGCTCCAGGAAACACGAGACCCATTGCATTGCAAATGCTTTTTTTAGTATATGGTTTGCCACCCCCCCCCCCACCCATAGGGGCCAATGTTATTTTATGCCATAGCTTATCTGTTTCTAAGTATATTTATATATATCTCCATTTAGGAGACATACCAAAGCTAGTTTAGTGCCTGTGTTTAATAAATAATACATTATTGTTCTAACACTGGTGTGGTTCTTTCTTGTGTGACTGACTTATGTGGTATTTGCAATTGCTTTACACCCTCCCCAATGAGCCTTAGCTGCCCTCCACAGCTACCCTTTAAGAGCTCTAGTTATCTGGAACTACTAGACTATCACTAAGGGTTATCTGGACTCAGTACAGGGTGTCTCAGTTATAGGTGTACACCATATACTGAGCCTGCCCCCTACAAGAACAAAGCCCTTTCCGCCCGGTCCAGCTCAACAGGTGGGAAAATTAGCTAAGCCAGAGGCGTACACCTCCAAAAGACTAGCCACACCTTTTGGATGGGCTTGGAGGTCCTTACAGCCGAGGAAGGGTTCTGCCACCTTGGCACCCGCTAGAAGTAGTGGGTTCTGGGCAGAAAGTGACATCCTCTCACAGGAAGTTGTCACTCCAGGGGTGACTGGCCACAGGGACTAGTAGCACATTGGCCACTGTCGCCCACACCCTTAACGCCCCTTAAACTAGGATTTAAGGGGCTCCCCTGACACCAAACCCCCATTTCTGACTTTCAAAGAAGAAAAGGCACAAAGAAGACACCGTCACGGACAAAAGGACCTCGACTCCATCCACAGCATGAAGAAAGGACACCTAAGTGACCCAAGGAGACCATTACTGGAACTGAGTGATCCATGTGTGCCAGTGGTGACAACTCGTGGGTCCCAACAAGAAGGACCTCTGTGGACACCAAGAAGCCAAGAAAGACTTTTCTGTCTGGTGGTACCAGTCCCTTCAACTTGCAGGGTAACACCACGCTGAAGTCGAAGAAATGCGACCCAATGGGCCCCGTGTGAGTGAGCCCAAAGAAACTTGGTGTCCAACATCCAAAGAGTAGGAGTGAGGTCTCTGCCAAGCTTCAAGCCTCTACACCCTTCCAGACGACCTCTAGGTGTTGAAGTGCCAGCAGACCATCACTGTAGCTACCAAGGCTTGTCTGTCTCCAACCCAGAAGCCGATGGCCACTCGGACTCACCGATTCCAGGGCAGATCCCAGCATAGAGACCGACGTCAGCAACGACTCCCCTCCTGAGATTATGCATCCTGAAGAGAGTGACCTCAAGAGGAGCAGCAGAGCATCTTTGGGACTACAGCCTCAGCATTGACAGCTAGAAGCCACCTCTGCACCTGGAGCAACCGGTCGTGGTGCAGAAGTTCCAATTGTTGGTTGTTTCCCCCAAAGACTTCTATATCCAAAGGGTAGAGCATATGTCCACCTCCAAGTACCCGTCTGTCAAGTGGTGCAACTTGCCAACAGCTGCGGACGGTGTCAGCACCAAGGACAGCCAAAGTACCCCTGTTCCAGGACTCCCCGGGTAAGGTAATAAGAAACTGACTGTTGACTTTTTGTCTAGGGCCCCACAGAACCTTAGGTCTAAGGGGGTCCAAGAAACTCTCCCTGAAAGTGCCCGAGTGCACACTTTGATTTTCCCCATTGACTCCAATGGTAACAGTTTGACAGCAGGAATTACAGTATTTTCCAAAGCTTCCAAAATTCACAACTCCGGTTGTATGTATGCTACAAAGTTTGTTTTGGTGTCTAAATTAATATAAATCTGCTTTATTTTTCTAAATTGGTGCTGGATCTCTTTCGAGTCATGTCATTTACTTATCGTCCATGTTGGTATTGTGAAATGCTTTACACATGTTCCTCTAAGTAGCCTGTCTGCTCTTTGCTACACTACCAGGACTGAGCTAAGGTGTACTGGTGTGAACCTGTGGGCCACTACTGGGTAGCAAGCTAGTATTACATGGTAAGACGCCCCAGTCATACCACCTTAATACCGCCACCTTGCTACAGCAACATTCTCAACGAGACTTTATGGCACGAGGTGCATGGACGGTCCTGCTCCCCACTTGCATCATGTACATACAGTTTATTAGGACAGAATCTGCAAGGCTTCCACTCAGGCCTTCAGTGCAATGTAAGAGCGAAGGCTTGCGTCTGACAGGATGGAATCGTGCTGTTCAGATTCTGTTCCTTCGCGTTTGTTACTGTTTAACTTTTCCTGCTGTGCTAGTATACGGGTTTCAATGAACACATACCCTCACGCCCTAGGAAGGCTCCATTATTTCCAAAATAACATATGCATTTATTTGCCATTCTCTGAGCCCTATTTGACTGGCATATCTGATAATAATACTTTACAGGGGTTATATCAAAAGCGGGATAGGGGACATTTTATGTGATTGGCTGCAAAACAAATGCTGAAGAAGAGAAGTAAAGGCAGCAGTTGACAAATCTACGATGCTGTTAAAACCATGAAAGGGACAGGCACTCGAGCCAAGAATAATACAAGAGAATAACGTTTTCAAATTCATATTATTATTTCATTTTAAACACTGAAAAACATGTAACGTGCACTAGCTACTACTTTCTTAATACTCTGATATCTTCTGTATGTCCTTTTATGTCCATGTTTGTTTTGATAGAAACATACTTACAGATACTACGTGGTGTATCCTCAATAAGGCCCTGGCCATCTGAAGGCAAACCACGAAATCACAAAGGAAGAAGTCCCCACGGCTGTGCTGGTGGTAAAAGCTGCAATAACACAGGCCATTCCCACGGGTAGTGTTTTAGTCTGTGCCTTAAACGTTGCTGCTTTATGCGCCGGGGTTTAGGAATCGTTATGCTTGCTGTGGTGTCTGTCGCGAGTGTTTTAAGACTCGCAGTTATCGTCGGCCATTCAGGATCCCGACAGCGATGCTACTGGTGTAGCACTCATGTAAGCCTATTAACATACAATGTGACCGGCACCTCCTCCACTTCTTCCAAAACAACACATTCCGAGGGAGTCTCTGCTTCTACCACCTGCAAAATGCTCCATTTCGTGTCATAAGTATACTGCATCAGCTCCCGCAGCTCTGTGCACACCTGCGACATCAGCTGTATAGCAAATTCATTGTCTCGTGGGGACGTCATTGCCTTTCCCCCCACGCCATTAGCCGAGAACCCTCAAGAGGCGGGTCCACGAAGATGCAGGTAGCGGTGCATGTGCTCTTTGTTATAACATGTGTGTTGTTACTATACGCCGTGCCGATACTCTCTGAGAAGAAGACATTTGATTTTCTTTGAGTGTCTTTCACTGATAGCAAATAAATTAGGTTTGGATACAATGTGTAATTTTTTACTAATGGACTATAAACTGAAGGAGCTATAAATATAACACAATCCCTTATAACTGATTAACATGCCTCCAGTATCACAAACTTTGTGAACACTTCCACCCTAAAGGCCACCGACTCGTGTCTCCTGAGGCAGACAATCATTGCCTCTTGTAGACTCCAACACCAATCCAAATATTGTCAACTGTAAAGCACGCGCCTTCTCTACCCCAGTAAAGTCATAGGAAGTACATTGATAAGTCAGCTTCAATAGCGCATAAAACACTATAATCTAGTTCAAGATCCACAGTCAAATTTTAGATTGATGAGAGGAAAAGTAGCAACTGTCACAAATATCAGCAAAGACGTGCTCATTGTTTTAGGTGAAAAGCCACATGCATGTTTGTATACAACTAGAGCTTGTGGCAAGGCAATACATTCTGGATACAAATTGGAACAGTTGTCTGAGAATTCCAGAAGCTGCCCTACAGTAAAAACATTCACTTTTCCACGACCGTAGACAACAAATAGAAATTGGATCAGCCATACATTCCAGATTTACAAGGGACATCTTTTCACCGGTTACTGAATTCATTAATCTAGGTAACTGTACAGCATCGACTTCAAGTCCAGACATACAATAACACCCAGACCGCTGGATGAACTGGAAGTCAAAATAAAATCAGTGGCAGAGATGATGCTGCTGATTCCCATTCAGGTAATTTTTCGAGAGTGCTACCACCACAGGAGTAGCCACATGACACGGTAAATCTAAAAAACAAAGGGCTCTTTTAATTGTTGACTTGGAACTACATCAGCACTGCAAATAAATGGAATGAACAAGGGAATTAACGTCCCACTCTCAATGCTGCTAAGTTAGCCTTTGCTACCAACCAACCTTGTTCTGACAAGAGCACTGGTGATTGCTCTCTTGCACTATTGCTAAAGAATCACATTAGTCTTTGATAAAAATAAAAATTGACAGGGCAGATTCAACAAGTGAAATACAAAGCTGCCAGAGTATACCTTAATCTTAAAAGATGTGATCACATAAGGTAATAAGCTTCCTGGTAGTTCACTCTAAGTGCAGATTCTTTACCTTCTGAATCTCCCCAGCTGCAAGAGTTAATCCAGGAATGCTTCAATAGCTCTTGCACAACAGTAGGTCATGCAATGGGCCTCTGTCATGTTCTTCCTCTGGATAAGATGGCACAGAGCCGCATATAGGTGGCCCCCCTTTGCACTGACACCAGTCATCTCTTATTCCTTTTCACACCATCAGATGCAAGCAGTGGCTGACTAGGCTGAGTGTACTGGAAGTGTGCAAAAAACTAACCTGAACCTCATTATTATTATAATTTCCAAAGGTTCCCTCCACAGAAGAGAGAGGAGGATGAAGAGTGAGGAATGATAGTTAGGGTATCCATCAGAAAGAACATTACCAAAGACAAGTAACTGTTTCATCTATAGAATACTTTTAACCCAGATTCCTCACCTTGTTAATCAGTACCAAAACAATACCCCCTCTATCGAATTAGGACTGAGGAGAGGACTTTCATGAGGAAGTATTGAAGGACCGTGTGGGCAAGATGATCTCCAGATACATTTAATAATTCATACAGTGGTGCTCAGTTAAAGTATGGACAGATGCCCATGTGGCAGATTAGAACTCCAAGACCAAAGCACCTCAAGCTTGGGCTGTATTGGATGCTTTCACCAAGGTGGATTGAACCCTAATGCCCTTAGGAGGATTGGTTTTGTCCAGCACATAACACTGTTTTATGCAGAGGACAACCATTCAATATAAGGTCAATTTTTGGACTATTTTTCCTCTTGTTGCACAACACATAAACTGTTGATCATGAACAAGGTACTCTTTAGTCCTATCAATACAGTAACAAAGGACATGTCACAAGTTCAACTGTTGCAGGCTCTCCTCCTCTTTAGATGGATGCAGTAGAGAAAAGATTGAAGGGAGAGTGAAAAGGTGGCCCATATGGAAAAGTAACATCACTATCAAAAGAATGGATGAATGGGTTTTAAATATAAAATAGTCAGCAAAAAAAGTACAATAGTGGGGCTGGACTGACAAGGCTTGCAACTCGCTGGTGCACTGCGAAGGAGTAATGGCGATGAAAAAAAAAACAGTTTTTAAGGTTTAAAGCCTCTAAGTGCAGCTGTGGAGAGACTTGAAAAGGTCACACAATTAAAAAAAGTTCAATATGAAATTAAAACTGCAGTGAGGAATAATGAACGTAGGAGGGGGAAACATGTGAATGTGATTGATGTGAGAGCAGTTGTTGAGAAGGCAGAGTTAAAGCAGAGGAAAGCAATGCTGTGGGGGAGTGCTGGAGAGCTCAGAGGTGTTGGCAAGGGTGTCAGCAAGAGTCGACTAAGCTCCTGACAAGGATGCCGGCAGCTGAATCTGATCTGAACCTGGCAGGGTAGCCTGGGCCAAAAACATTGCGGTAGCGGCTGATGGTGCTTGTGCCGCAGGTGTGTCAGACGTCCTCTGGATGAACTGTGGTGAGCCAGTTCATCCGGACGCTTTGCCTGTCTCTTTTCCTCGCTGCCTTTTGCCCTAACTCAGCTTGGGCTGCTGTTTTGTTCCACCTGACATCACACAGCAGCGTAGGCCACTGGTGAGTGAGGGTTTTAGTTGCCAAGTGGGGGAAGGAGCAGCAACAACAGCAGCTTGGGCAAATACACCGGAGAGGGGCTAAGCAGGGCTAAGTAGGCACCTGGACACCTACCCTGCCACTTGTCTGTGACTTCCAGTTCCTGCTTGTTCCAGAATGATCTAGTGACACTGCAACTGCCTGGGTTTTCTCACCGGGGTTTTCCCACTCACCGTTCTTCCCACCAAAAGAAGCCTCGCCCACCCCAGGACCTACTTAATGCAAGCCACAGTGCAACCACATGAGTAGGCTCCTGGACACCTAGCCTCCCACTTGCCTGTGGCTTCCAGTACCTGCTTGTTCCAAACTGATCCAGTGAAACCGCAGCTGCCTGGGTTTTCCTGCTGGGGTTTTCCCGACTAGGTTTTCCCACTCACGCATCCCGTAAGTCCAGCGTTATCAACTAGTCTTCTAGGTCTAGGGCAGACAAGACCTGAGCCAACATGAGCATCTTGAACCTCTCCTTAAGGAAGAGATTTACGTGCCATAGGTCTAGAATAGGGTGAAGACCTTTGTTCTTTTTGGGTATCAGAAAGTAGCAGGAATAACAACAACTGCCTGCTTCTGATATCGGGACCCTTTCTATGGCTCTCTTGGCCAAGAGAGCTGTAACTTCCTCTTGGAGCAGTAAAAATTATCCTCTGCCAGCCATTCAAATGTTGGCATTATGGGGGAGGATAGGATTGTAAAGGCAGGGCATAGCCCTTCCTGATGATCTGCAAAACCCATGCGTCTGATGTTACGCCCACGTCCTCGCATAGCCTCGGCAGGTTGCATAGGACGGTGGCTGGCATAGGGCTGGCAGGGTACCATGCCCCTTCCACAGCCACGAAAGGGACGATAGGTAGACAGTGGACGAGGGGTTGGTGAGAGGCCCAAGGACTTGGCCATAGACCATAAAGCGCTCCAGCGCTGAGCTTGTCTTCTCGCCAAACTGCGAATGCCACCAAAAGGCATGTCCATCAGGTTTGCCTGGACATCCCCTGAAAAATAACATGTCCTCAGCCAGGCGTGGCACCTTAAGGCCACTGTTGACGCAACCGCTCTGCCTAGCGAGCCAGTCATATCTATGCCACACTGAATGGTGAACTTCGCTGCGTCCCTCCCATTTTTTACTGTTTGGAAGAGTATGGCTCAGGCTTTCTCCGGGACCTGAGGCAGCACTTGCGAAACCCTATCATAAATGGCATCTGAGAAATGGCTCCTATTTTCTGCCTATTCCCCGGGTGTCCTGAGGACCTCGAATGGGACGAAGAGGACTGGGGGCTCATGTAGTGTTCCTGCAACCTCCTACTTGGCCCAGACCAAAACGTCTGAGGTGTCGCCGACTGCCAGGCCACAAGCAGCTTTAGGGACCACTCCCTTAAAGCCTTGGGCGCCCTGGCCCGGCAGTCTGAGCCCTACATGGAGTTGTGGTTGCGCTTGAGGCACCAGAGGCAAACAAGATGGGGGTCTGTAACAGGCATGGCGCAGTGGCTGGTGCCACTCGGTTTGAACCCAGCCTTCCTCTAAGGCATGGGTACCCACAAACATTTTCTCAGGGGCCGCACTGTTTGGTCTGTGATGTGACCGAGGGCCGCATTGATGCCAGCAGGATAGCGGTCGGAGGGCTGGGGGTGGGCAGAGGTAGTGGTAAAGGGGTTGTAGAGAAGCGTCTACATCTAGTGTCTGAATTGCACAACATGAAACCAGAAACAGGTATAAATTCCAGCTTCTCCACTTAACCAAATTGTTTGATCCAAGACAAATGTTTTATTTCACTTTACCTCCTTTATTCCTTTTTCTTCATCATCACATATAAAGACCTTGAAATACCTCATCAGAATGTATGCTGTATAAAAGTTTGTGTCTGATTTAAGAAACTATAATGTTGTTCATGTATAATAGAAACCCAGGCCTCCCAAAGAATTCACATAACAACTCACTTGCCTCTTAGTTCACAATTCACATTGTTGTCAGGGTCTTGAGCGGAGGGGGGAATGATAGTTTCTAAATTCTTGATTGAAAACTATCACTTTAAAAAAAGAAAATACTTCTCGATGTAGTGATATCATCTTGTGTACTTAGGTGAAGCAGTTCTGCAGGTTAATGAAATCCACTTTTTAAATGTCAGTCAGATCATACTTTTATACATTTGCTGCAAAATGTCTTTAATAATAAAGGTGTTTCTGAAGTTAAGAGGTCCTAGACACCCTAGTTACTCCCTTTCTTGAACTTCAAATACCCTCCAAATACATACTTTCCTATTTCTTTAACATTTTTTTAGTGCTAGTGCTGAGTCGAATAAACAGCAGCACAGTACAGCTGTTGACCTGGGGGCCGGATGTAAATGTCAGAAGGGCTGCATGCGGCCCCCGGGCCGTACTTTGAGTATCACTGCTCTAGGGCATCCTTGACACACTTCAATAAAAACTCGATAAAACATTGAAAATAGGCAAGTCAAAAAGCAAGAGAGGTGTAGCTCTCGCCAGGTCTGCGATAACTGGCACAGAAAGAAAGGAACTGACACTCGTACGGCCCCTAAATAGGTGACGCCACACAGAGCCACCAGATGGCATGCACGGGGTATCGCTTGAGCTAAAGTTTATGGATCCAGTCTGAGGCCTGGGTAAAATCAAAGGTAAGGAATCTGCAGCTAAAAGTCTCTATCAGATGCAGACCGTAGCGTGACCACACAGAGTGGGCATGCCGCTGGTGCGCTGAAGGTGCACCAAAGGCAAACCCACCTGTGCCCATCCACACCTGGACCTCGCCCAGTGCCACGACTCCTGCCCCTCCCTTCTCCCGAAGATACACCATCGCTGAGCTCTACACCCAGGACCCCGGAAGCTGCAACAAACACTGTCACTGTGCCGACACATGCTGAATGTTCAAACCTTTCACCTGCACCCACTGCCACTTCACCTGCCACAGCATACATATGAGCCCAGAGACCAGCCCAAGTAAGGACACACCATGGACTCCACCTGAACAAAAACACCAACTCCCATGCGCCCTTTTCAACACACGCCCACTATTCAAGCATTCCATCCAAATTAGGGCACCTCATCACCACCCTTGCATCTGCCATCTTCCTCACGAGACCTGGTTCAACCCCACATCCACCTCAGACATTGTCACAGTGATCCCCGATGGATATAAAATCACTCACCAGGAGCAACAAGCCGGGAGGAGCAACAGCCACCCACCATTCACAAAGAGACCATACAATGCACCACCACCACTGACAACACCACCCTCACATGGAACATCTCAACTTCAAGCTCCACATGGATGACAAAACAACCATCAGAGGCACCCTCGCATACTGATCCCCCAGGCCCATGCTCTAGCTTCTGCAGCACCATCACAGACTTCATTGTGCCCCTAGCCTTAGACTCCAAAGACTACATCTTCCCCGGTGACCTAAATTTCCACATCGACGACCTTAACGATAACACTGCACACCTCCTCGACAGTATGAGCAGTCTCTGATTGACTTAGATCGTTCACGGCCCTACACACTCACTACTGACTATCTTCCACTTCAGCATTTCCAGCCCCCACATCTCCATCCCCAAGATGACCAACCTCAAATAGGGAGTGAAAAACTTCAAAGCCAGGTTCACCAATTGACAGCATCCTCCCCATCAAGAGCAACATCCAGAGAAAATCCTCCAAAAATGCCAGCTGGTACACCCAAGAACTCAGAACAGTGAAATGGGCCAGCAACAGCTGAAGAGGAGATGGCGCCCCGGCAGAGCAGCCTTCAAGAGCTCCCTGAACCTCTACCACCGCCTGCTGAGGGCAACAAAGGCGACAGCCCTTGCCGTACACATCGAAACCAGTGCAAACAACACCAAGGAACTTTTCAACATCGGTAAGGAATTCTCCAACCCGGCTGCCTGTGAAAACAACATCACACTCTCACAGGAGCTGTGCGACAACCTGGCGCACTTCTTTCATGACAAGATCGCAAACATATACAGAGACTTTGAACCCCACCCTACACCTACGGACTTCCTCAGCAGATATGCCACTGCTGTAACTGACATGAAGCACAAACTGACCATCTGGAACATCCTCAGGACCCAGGACATCACCTCCACCATGAAATCCATCCCGAGAGCTCCACAGACCCATGCCCGCACCACATCTTCAACCTTGGAAACCAAAGGATCAGCCAGGAACTCACCACCCTGCTTAACAGCTCTATCACCACTGCAACATTTCCCATTGCTTAGAAACACACCAAAGTCAGACCACCACTCAAAAAACCCTCAGCCGATCCCAGCAAACCCCAAAACTACCAGCCAAACTCCAGGCTCCAATTCCCAACTAGGGTAGTAGAAAAGATCATCAACAAGCAACTTGTATCATACCTGGAGCAGAACCATTTACTCAACGCCTCCCAATCCGGTTTCTGCAGCAATCACAACACCAAAACTGCCCTGATTGCAGCCACTCGACCAAGGAGATCCTCCTTGACCTCTTGGCAGCCTTGACACCGTATCCCTTCACATGCTGATCTAAAGATTCCACCACATCGGCATATAAGGTGATTCTCTTCGATGGATCACCTCCTTCCTCACCAGAAGAACCCAGAGGATCCACCTCACACCTTTCACCTCTGCGCCCAAAGAGATCACCTGCGGTGTCCCCCAGCCCAGCTCATCCCTCAGCCCGATGCTCTTCAACGCACAGATGATCCCGCTGGCCAACACTGTCAGATCCCATGGTCTCAACATAATTTCCTACTCAGACGATGCCCAACTCATCCTCTCACTGACCGATGACCCCTTCACTGCCATAATCAACTTCCACAGATGCATGACAAGTGTCGCTGACTGAATGAAGAATAAGTGACTGCAGCTGAACACAGACAAGATGGAAGTACTGATCTCTGGCAAAAGCAGCAACATATGGAACTACTCCTGGTGGCCAGCAAACCTAGGACTCACTCCCTCCGACCACACCAGAAACCTCAGAATCATCACTGACAACAAGCTCACCATGAAATCACAGATCAACTCTGTCTCCTCCACCTGCTTCCTCACTTTGTGCATGCTTTCTAAGATCTTCAAGTAGCTTTTCCTGTACGCCTGACACAGACCCTTGTCACAATCCAACAGGACTCTGACAATGCCCTCTATGTAGGAATCGCTGCACACCTCCTACAGATACTTCAGACCATACAGAATGGCGCAGCCAGACTAATCCTTAGCCTTCCCTGATGAACCCAGATCACACCCAACCTCAGGAAACTCCACTGGCTCCCCATACAGAAGAGATGCCTATTCAAGCTGCTGCCCACGCACACAAGACTCTACACAACCAACCAGAGTACATTAACCACCGCCTGAACTTCCAACAACTGTTGAGAAGACTACACTCTGCCTCTTTCACTTGCCCATACTCCCCTCATCTATTGAAGCAGAAGTGGAGGATGCTCCTTCTCTACCATCATAGCAAAAACATGAAACAGCCTCTCCATGCTCCTCTGGACCATCACCTAACTTCTGGAATTCCGAATGGCCCTCAAGACCTGGTTGTTCGAATAAGCCTCCATGAACTGCAAGCGCCTAGATACCCTATCGGGTGATTAGCCGTGCTTTATAAATTCTGACTGATTAATTGCATAGGGTGCAAGGGTTTGCACCTGGCTGGCAGCCACCGAAGCGACCTGAGACCTTCAACTCTATAGGTGACAGCTCAAGTCCAACTCTGGCTCCACCTTTATAAATGACAGATCAACCCCTTCAACCCCCACAGAAGTGAAATGGGATGTCAAATTTGAGTGCGGAGCTCAGTTATTGAGTTCTGGCCAAAGTACCTGAAGAAATTGCAAGGGACACTTGACACAATCAAGTCATTCTGTCAAGTGGAGTTGTAGAGGGACCTTGTCAACAAGCCTGGCTAGATTGTCGCACTTTGGTTATTGGATAATTTGCTGCCTGCACTTCAGAAGTAATTAGGGCAGTAGTGAAAACCAGATCACAAAAAAACTGGTGTGGAAGTGTAGCCAAAGGACAAAGAACTTTCAACAAACCAAAGCTCAAAACATCCAAAAGATTATGAATGGTGTAATGATGGTTCAGTTCAAGAGGACCAACCACTGTCTGGGGTCTATCCCTAAAAGGGAGTGCCGAACCATAAACCCATTATACAAACATCAATTTGTTTTTTACTACGTCCTGGAATAGAAACTATAGAAAACTCTGATAAGCGATATTTATCCCACTGTTCTGACAGTGGGAAAGAGGAAGGGAATATGGCTAGATTCTCTCAACATAAAATAATAACTACTGCTCAAATTAAACAGGCAGCGGGTAATGAACAGACTCTATTTACGCCACAGAATCCATTAGGGAGTTGTCAAGAACGCAAATTGCATTACATTCTTTTATTAACTCACTAAGCAGATCAGACATCCTGTTGGAAATCGAAAACCTGGTAGTACAAAGTGATGTAACCAACTTAAGCTCATCAAATGAGTCAGACAATGTGTCAAACAGATCTGTAGTTGATGATGTTGAGACTCTACTTATAGCCATAAGTGATACTCTAAAAAAGTTTCTTAAACATTTATAAATTAATCTGCCAAAATGAACAAGCAAAAAAATGCTATCAAAGATATTTAAAAAAACGTAGTCACAAACTGAATTTACCTGCCTACAAACCCAGGTAGGGCATCAACAAAAGACTTTGGAATGTCTACTGGAAAATGTAACGTCTTTATTGCGAATTGATGACATTATTGACCTATTACCATTACTGGCCATCAAGTTAGGAGGATAATTTTCTCAATGATCAATTAGCGGAGAAACAGGCTTGCTAGTCTCACACCAGACAAGTGAACAAAAACAAATGGGAGAGATCCCATAAACAATAAAAGTGATTCATCCCGTAGTGCATTCACAGGTCAAAAAACTTGAGTAACATTCTACGATTATTATTTAATCAAACCATTCTCCTCAGCCAAGTGTTACCGTCCTGGATTTTTTTTTATCTACACTCAATATATAAAAAAGGACCATAGTCTGAACGGAGTAGCTATCACTAATTGCCTTATTAGGTGCTGATGGCAAATTAGTTGCTAAACGTCTCCAGTCATTCTTATGAGCCTGCGCCGAAAGGGGGGGATCATATCCCGATAGATCAAATCAGTTTTATACCAAACTGCCCCACCATTGATAACATATCTGTTTTAACAACTTTAGTTTCCGGCACATTAGCCTTGAAATAAACAAAGCTTTTTGTATGTTTTGGGGATTACCCCCTGCTCTTGATAAGCTTTAGAGATATAAGATCTGGTGAAAGCTATTAAAACGGGGTACTGATGGTGTCATTTTACATTTGTAAACTGAACTTTACAGGGACACTTGGGTACAAGTCAAATACCGCAAGCACAAGGATTAATACCTAACATAAAGACCTATAACGGCCTCAAACAGGGCACTACCCTGACACCAATACTATATGCAATTTAGATTGCTGATTTACCCCAATTCATAACAAGCATTTGCAATGTAATGGGTCTCGCATTTTGTCGAGTTAGAGCTATTAGCGTAGTAAACTCCTAACCGGACTTTTCTTGCCACATAAATTGAAAGAAAGAAAATTAGCGTGATCGAGCTATGTAAAACCCAGCACGATGGCGCTGAAATTGAAAAACAAAAATCGAGCACGAATGCGCTATGTAAAACCCAGCGCAATTGTGCTGCATAGAAAATAAAAAGAGAAAGTAGTTCAGAAACCAGGCTGAAAACATGGAGCCTTGTATGTTTTCAGTAGTTGGCCGGTGCACTCGAGGAGGGCGAAATACCGGAAAGGCATGACGTGTGCGTGCCTTTCACTAATGAAATCAAGTGGATTTTAAAAGGCAAGCCCACAAACCAATGAAAGTGACAGGCGTGACATGGGTGTGGTTAAAAGCCCAAAGAGGGATTACAACAGGGACGGAGCGCTTGTGTGCTCAAACTTAAAAAGAAGGGTGGCCACTCACCTAAATTCGGTAACAGGAAAATCTCATAAATAATATATGCTGATGATCTTGTCTTAATTTCAAAAACCTAGAATGGTCTACAATGAAAGAATGCCTTCAAGAGTTTTGTACTGAGAATAGCCTTCTTATTAATTATATCAAAACAAAAATAATGAAATTAGGAAACTCATAGCCTAGATTTAAGTAGCAAGTGGGCAACGTAATAGAGCAAGTCACAGAATATACTTATCTAGGGGTATCCTTTGATTTAAAATTGACTTGGTCGTCACATGTATACCAGGTTAACAATAGACTGACTTAAACCGTCAGAGCCATTGCATGCTTTGCATATCTGTATGGGGGAAGAGCCAAGGGCATGCACTAACAGTTTTTATAATGAAAATGTGTCCTGTTCTTTAATAATGTTCTGTAGGTTTAAAGAAACAAAAGTCTGAGGTGTTAAATTCAATTTTTATTGAAATTTCTCAGCAAACTTTCAAGTTATGATTTTCTACACTGCATGCCTTGATTAAGACTAAAATTTGTTTTATTAGGCATTTTAAATTATATTATTATAATTAACTGTTTGTGTGACTGTGAGAATCCACGAGTTCACGGGGTCTCGTTTATGAAGATTCGGCAAAACATCCTAGCGCATACTTCCCAAACATATTAAACCCCCAACCCACTTTTTAATATAGCAACATTTTGCAACCCCTCTAGCTTTAATGGCCACGAGGCGGCACTTTTTTTTTATTGTAGTAAAGTATTGTGTGGTAGCACATTTCTATTTGCAGACATCAAATTTTCCATTGGCATTGTCAGTAAATTTGCACAAGCGTGCAGTTCTATAGATAAAACCATACTGCATACAAATAATAATGTGTGGAAATCGAGTTTCAGTGAATAATTATTACTTGTGCCTCACCAAGTAAAGTATTTTACTTTGTTCTAATCTTTCTAAAATCTATGTTTTGATCACTTTTCAGAATTACAAGAAAATGTACTTCAGTTTGCTTTCCTAACTGTTGAATGTGTGAAGTTCATTTACAAGTATTTACATTTTGTTGTGTGTTAGGAAAAAATGGCATCCTACAGTTTCCTTTCTCGCATCATGTACCCCATAGGGACTTTCAGATCATTAACTTCACTTTTCTTTCTTTGACGGCAAAGTGCGAGGACTTTGTAAATACCAGTCTCGTGTTAAAAAAAAATAGCAGCATAGCCTGACATCTGTCTGTGAAGAACAGCAAAGGTGAAACGATCAAAACAGAATTTAAAGTCTTACTTATTTATTTGCCTTTACATCGGTGACCCAAGGCTTGCAACCCAACCGAAGGGTTGCGACCCACAGTTCGGGGAACACTGCCCAAGAGGAAGTGTGGTAGACACTGAAACCGAACTGGAGCTCATATTCGGAAATCATCAACTGCCTACAATAAAAACTTAAGCTGGAATGGCTATCCTGATTAGAAAGAGTATAATAACAAGCATTTGCAATGCAATCCGCCTCGCATTTGTGAGAGTAAGAGCTATTGGCATTGTAAATGATAATGTTTTTTACCTATGTGTTTTGTAGTGTAGTGGATGTGTGTTGTAGTATTATGTGTGTTGTATTGGAATTGTTAGTTGTTTACTTGTGTGGTGTGGAACTGTGTGTTTTGTAGTGAATTTGTGCAGTAGAATTATGTGGCATAGTGAATAGATATTGGTGTGAACTGTAGAGAATAGATTTAAATGAAGAATGAGATAGGTAGTTTGTGCAGGTCGTGGTTATTGATATTGAGATAGAGGAGCAGAATAGTGTGTAAGAAAGAGAGAAAGAAGGGGAGAGCAGGTAATAAAGTAATAAAACAAAGAAAGCACATAGAACATGATGTTTATATCTTTTAGGGTTAATACAGTCAAGCCTCTTCAAAAACATAATTGATATTTTGGATTATAAAACATTTCAGGGGAGAGAACGTAGCATAACAGCTAAACCTGCCCAATGTAAAGCTGGGGAACTATGCTCAACTCTCAGTGTCAGATGAACATCCTGTGATTCTGGTCGAATCACTTCTTCTCCCCATGCCTCTCAAAAATATACAAGTCCGTGTGTAACATAACTGGTGCTCCTGTAAACCGCTCCGATAGCTTGGGGTCAAGCTCACACTATATAAAAACTGGAAAAAAACATTATCCCCAGAATATAGAAAGAAACCAATGTAAAGCTTTAGCAACAAGTCAACATCAAATGAAATAGTATCATGCTAAAGCAGAAGAGGAGGAATGTGACACTTATGAAGGCTAATGAAAAAATAAATAACGGCTGTGAAAACGGTCCGAGCTGCTGATTTTTTTCAAACTCTGTAACCAAGTAGAGTGCTGGTGTTCGTTCAAATCAATGTATTTTGCAGAAAATTACTTAACGTCCCTCCTACAATCCCTAGTATATAAATGTGCCCTAAGATACTAAAAAATGGATGCAAGGCTATATACGAAAGAAGCATTTAGAAAGCATTTAAATATAATATACCAGTGTTTATAAAAGCCTAGAAATATTAAGGGGGAAGCCATTTATACATTATTTAAATATTTAAATTAACAATGCATCTGCCTAGTCAGTAGGCGTGGAGGTTTAAGGGAGTACTTCTAAAAATAAACCACAAGTAGATTTAAATCAGCCTACCTCGTCCTCCCTACTGGTACGGGCCACCCATCTCGCTCTTCTCGGTGCCCCTTTCCTGACCTCCCACACACACACTCTAGGCTTCCACTCATCCCACTCTATTCGCGTCACTGCAGCGCACACTAAAATACACCATGAGCCCAGACAGTAGCACGGTAAAATACTTTGTCTTATTGATCAGCTTCCTCCAATGGCGAATACTGAAAGATGATAGGCCTTCTTAGATATAACCACCATGTTGTAACGAGTGCCTGCAGGTCTGAGGTGATAAGCACCCCCTCCTGTCACAAGACCATGACATAAGGGTTCATCAATTACAGATTTATTGTTTAAAACAAATATGCGAAAAGTCGAAAATGTTAAGCAAGAACGTTTAAATAATGTTTAGTAAACTTT